>NW_027492204.1:0-610613 GCF_021521415.1 Bidens hawaiensis
GGAATGAGCAATGCGGGAATACTCCCGCCCAAATGAGCCAGTCCGTATGCTTCTGGAAGATCTTTTGTACTATACCTGCCAAGGTATGGACAAAATAGACAAGATCTGACCAAAGCAGCCCATGAACCAATCACAGGGTGACAGCTCACCGACAACAGTGCGAGGAGGAGCATGCTCTAGTACTGTTTGTCACTATTAGCCGCTACCTACTCACCAACCCTTGTCGTGGCACGCACATAACCTGCAGTTGGTGGAAAGGGAACAGTACACAGCCGGCCTTGTCACTATCAGCCGCTGCCTACCCACCAACCAGCATGGCACGTGCGTAGCCCATAGTTGGTAGAACAGGAACATTATACAGCTGGCTGTACCTGCTTGGAAACCTACATTTGGCTATAAATACTCCAACACATTGGAATGGTAGGATTATCTTATATCTCATTATCTTATCTTCTCTAGCCATCTCTTAATATACACTTATATTCAAGAGCAATCTAGTCTGATTCTCACGCCGGAGGGTGGTCACAAGGAGGTACCCCCCCTTCTCAGTGACGAGCTCACGGTGTCTGTTTTGCAGGTCATCAGAGGAACCATCTTTCCGGACCTAACCCTCGTGGGAAACATCTATTTAACCCCCAGATTATTCGTAATCTGCCCGGGGGTCGCTTAGTGTTTCTTCAAAGCTCAAGCCAGCTCGTTTAAGTTCGAGCCTGCCCTGGCTCGGCTCGATTACAACTCTGGCCAAAACCAATATTTCGGTTTTTACTAAAATTCAAAACCTAACTGTCGGTTTCTAAACCGGGCCCCTCAGACCCAAAAACAATAATTAAAAAATAAAAAAAAAACCCACCTTGCTCTCGATCAATCAAGATGACGACATCATTAACCCTAAGTCCAGCATCCCGCAACGGCGCCGCCGTCTCAAGCACGGACGTACCCGACGTCACCAAATCCTCCACAATCAGACACGTGTCGTTTTGTTTGAAAGCCCCTTCGATTGCTTTGGAGGTGCCGTAGGCTTTGATCTCCTTCCTTCTCATTAACATGGGAACATCTGAGCTTGTGGAGATGACGGTAGCGATGGGGAGAGCAGTGTAGGGTACGCCGCAGATGACGTCATAAGTGGTGGAAGCGTGTAGAGTTGAATGATGGTATCGGAGATGAGTTTGAGGAGAGATGGGTAGGATACGATGAGTCGCAGGTCGATGTATATGGGTGATGTTATGCCGGATTTGAGTGTGAATGTGCCGAATTTGACGGAGGAGATTTCGTGGAGTTTGAGGATTAGAGACTCCATTGACGACGTTGTTGTTGGTGTTGGAAGATAGATGAAAAATGGTGATGATGACGTGTTTTGGGGATTGGAGTGTGTGTGTGAGTGTGTGCAGATTTCGGCGTGCAAAGGTTAGTGGTGAGTTTATGGGATAGTGGAGGAGAGTATAGGACTGGGCTTGGGCTTCATTTCTACTCTAGGTATGGTATATATAAGGGGTTGTTTGGATTCTTTATTTTTACTCAGTGATTGGAAAGTTAAATAAAGTGTTTGGTGTTGCTTAAGGTGGGTTTGGGATTGCTTATTTATGTGAAAAATGACTTTTTGTTAAAAAGGATTTATAAACTTATGAATTTTTTAAAAGAAGTTTTTGAAAAAATGTTTGGATTAGTTTATGTGTTGGGAAAAATCAAAATGACCAGAATGGACACTCTTTTTTAAAATGAGTGTAATGAGTTTTGAAGGTTAGAGTGGTGTAATAGGTAAATCAAATCCATTAAGTTAATAAGTTACATATTCCTAACTTTTAATTTTGCTTTCACCATAAGTTATAATCCATAAAGCCTTACAGTTTGCCAAACACCTTATACGCTTTATTAACTTTTCAAAAAAATTATAAGTTATAAGTTGATGAAAATGAGGAATCCCAAGCACCCCCTTATTATGTGAGAGGAAAATGTAATAAGTTATAAATACAAATTTGTGACTCGTAACATTTTCTTATAAGTCATAAGGAGGTAAAAAATATAAGGAATCCCAAACACCCCGTAAATAGAGGTGGGAATGTCTGTTGCTTTTTTTTTTGTAAGTTGAATTGGTTTTGAGATTGGTCAACAAAATCAAGAACTAAGGGTATAAACCAGTTCCATGTATGTTCAGATTTTTGACTAGTTTTGATAGGTTTTTATCGGGTCGGGGTCCGAATTTTGACTAGAAAGAGATAGAAGCGGTTTTGGAGAGTTTGGTTCAATATATAAATGTACAGATATGCAAATCGGTTTTTTAAGGAACTGGTTTTGGGTTTGAACCGGTTCTTGGTATGGTCAAGTTTTTGACTGGTTTTTATTGGATTTTGGCTTAAACGGGTCGAGGTTTTGACCGGGCAGACATGGAATCAGTTTGGTTTCAAGTCCCGGTACAATTTTTAACAGGAACTGAAACCGAACCGGATTTTATGCCAAAGTCTAATGAGGTATAGTGTTTTGATTAAAATTACCAAGACCTCAACTAGGCTCACTTCGAGCTAATTTTCTAAGGTTCAAGCTTGACCCGTGAGACATTTTTTTTAGTTCAAGTTTAGTTTGATTCAGCTTGTTTATTATTTATTAAACAATTTAAGTATTTTTTGTATTTGTATATATTTTGAGAAAAATCTTAATGGGCCGCATGGGCTCGTGATTAAGATACATTTGACGATGAAGATCTCATGGAGTTGAAGGATTAGAGACTCCATTGATGTAAGAATTGAAGATGACGCTGTAAATTTCGGCGTTTGATTTGGACTACCCTAATTGCTTGCTTTGTTAAAGTGAGTAAAGGTGCTTTTTTTTTTACTATTTTAGTTTGTGCGCGAGTCTTTTGAAAAATAGTGGTTGAATTTAATCAAATTGCTTTACTAATTGCTTGCTTTCTTAAAGATGCTTTTTTTACTCTTTAGTCCCTTGATGAAGAATTGAACCTGGGCCCAGGTGTCGGCCTGGCCCAACAAAGAATATAATCAAATTTAAGTGATTTGGATGTTGGATGAGGTATAGACTCTAGCGTGGTTTTAAGGTTTTGAATTTGTGTTAACGAATGTTTTAAAAGCCGGATTTTTAATTGTATTGGGTTGGGCTTAGAAATGGTATAATTTGTTCGTATCGGGTTTTATTGGGCACAGGGAAGTTCATTATTCGATCAGACTTGAGGAACTCCAAATTCGAAGCATTTGAATTTAAAGGCTCGAATTCGATTTACAATCATTCGAGTTCGATTCGATTCGAATTAGCTAGAGTAATCGAATTGTGAATCGAATACAAATTTATGATTTTAAATTCTATACGAAATTCGAATTCGAATTATACATCTTATTTTTATTATAAAATAAAATGTATTAGTCTCATACTTGAGTATCAATGTATTTTTTATTTATTCCAGAACTAATCTAGTATGTAGTCTACACCCAAATACCCGTGTCATACTTGTCTCAAATGTTTCAGGTTTGTTGTCAGTTTTGGGTTTCCATACTTAATATCAGAACAAAAATCAAATTCAAGTAAAAAAATAATTTTAAAGAGAGAAAAAAGAATGAATAATGATTGTGGTAATGTCTCATCAAAGATGTGCTACACTTTGTTGCACTCTACACCCACACTGCTTATAATGTCTATTCTTTTCAAATGCCCGATTTACTATATGGATACAGTTTAATTATGACATTTAAATATTTACTTTCGTAATAATCTAGTTGTAATATCTCGACAAAAATAGAATTTTAGAAGTTAAATCAATGTATAGAAAACATCATTCATCAATATCGTTTTGACTCCCTTTTGAAGTTTTAGCAGTAAGAAAAAAAAACACTCGTTCCAATCCTCATGTATACTATTATTATAAAAGCTTGTGACATGAAGCTTACTCAACTAAATCTTGAAAAAAGTTCACATGGATAATTAATAAAACGAGCCGAGCTTGAGCTAACTAAGTCGCTTACTAATTATGCTCAAATTTCAATGTATATAACTTATAAGTTAGCTTCATTTGCAAATAAGCACACATAATAATAGTCCATGACTCATCAACATGTGTTTCTCCCATTCGTTTGTCATACATTTGGGTTTTTAGCTCCGGATGCAGTGAACTTTTAAAGCAGGGTTTAGCGAGTCATGCATAGTACTTTTTTGGCTCTCAATTTCCAAAGCTTTGTTTTAGCAGTATTGACTTTGTTATTCTAAAGGGGGTTGCGACGCAACTTGTTGCCCACTTGTCTGCCACTTTATTGTAATCGTTTTGAGTTTAATGAGGAATCTTGCTTGAAGTGGAAAAAAAAATCTTAAATCCATCCTATAATTAATTTTAATATTAACTTATACTTGATGTTAAATATTAACTTTATTTAAGTAAGTTGGTTGGTTAAATCATAAGCCAACTAGGAGTAAGCAGGCCTCGGTTTGGTTCAATTATTACATTCAACCGAAACCAATAACGAAGTTTGTTATTTAAAAATTCAAAACCGATAACCAAAGTCAAGTTCAATTATTTTGGTTTTTCAACGTTTTTGGTTCAGTTGATATTTCAGTGCGGTTAATAACCAAAAACCAGGTGTTAAAACAGGTGCTAAAATCTTCAACTCAATGGACACAATAATCCGGTTTCCGATTAGTTTCGTTATTCCGGTAATAGTTAAATTCGATTATGTTTTGTCCGTTTTGGTTCAGTTATTACTCACCTAACTATACACCCAAACCCGAGCTCAACTTACACCTAAACACGTGTCCTAAACTCGATTAAAAACGTAGCAATAACAAAAACACCAAACCCTATCCAAATTCCCTTAATTATACAAAACCCCAATCCCCAATTTTGCCCTAAGTTAGACCAATACAAATCACCCTCCAATTTTCAAAATTGGGCACCAATTCCTTCATCATCTTGTACACAGTCACCAATGACGCAAACATTACCTCCTCTTATCCACATATTCAAATATTATAATCATATCAATTCAAAACTTGACAATATAAACGTGTGTATCCATCTATCTAATCTTATCATATCATCATATACTTATAATATACATATATATTGTTATCTTGATCATCACATCAACTTGACTTCAGATCCCATACCTTCATCATCAATTTCAACCTTTTAATCCATAACCATTCAATTCAATTCATTTCTATCACACCCTTTAACCCAATTTCACTCTAAATTAGGGTTTTGTTTTTTCCCAATTCTCTGTTTTCTTCAATTCGTTGTGTAATCGGTGAAATCAGGTACTAATTACCATCTCCAGTTGTAATATATTATCAATCTGTTGATTGTATCCTAGTAATTACACTCAATTTGAACAAATTTTAGTCGGATCATATTAAGATTAGGGTTTTGTTCATACCCATTTCGCAGTTTTCGTCGATTCGATTTGTCGTGTTATCGGTGGAATCAGGTGTTGAATTTGAGTGATTATAATAAATAGTTAAAATTTAAGGGTTTGATTTAAGATCCGAATTTAAGAAATGGATATAAGTAGTGAAGCGGCGGTGGACCGGTTTTTAATCGGGCCGTCGACTGTATTCGGCCGGACGATAGCATTTCGGGTTTTGTTCTGCAAGTCAATAGCGCATTTAAGGCATCAGATTGTTACTGTATTGTTATATTACCTCCATAGAGTTAGAACTAGTGTTTCGGATATCGTTACGCCTGTTATCTCATGGTTGCACCCTAGAAACCCTCAAGGGATATTATTATTAGTGACGATAATAGCGTTTTTGTTAAAGCGTTACACGAACGTGAGATTAAAAGCCGAAATGGCGTATAGAAGAAAGTTTTGGAGGAATATGATGAGGGCGGCGTTAACTTATGAGGAATGGGCGCATGCTGCTAAAATGTTGGATAAAGAGACGCCTAAGTTGAATGAACATGATCTTTATGATGTTGAGCTTGTTAGGAATAAGCTGCAAGAACTTAGACATAGGCGTCAAGAGGGTTCGCTTAGAGATATTATTTTTTGTATGCGGGCTGATTTGATTAGGAACCTTGGAAATATGTGTAATCCCGAGCTTCATAAAGGTAGACATCAAGTACCGAAGTTGATTAAAGAGTATATTGATGAGGTTTCGACACAGTTAAGAATGGTTTGTGATTCGGATTCTGATGAGCTTCTTTTAGAAGAGAAGCTCGCGTTTATGCATGAGACGAGGCATGCGTTTGGTAGGACCGCGCTGCTGTTAAGCGGTGGTGCGTCACTCGGTGCGTTTCATGTTGGCGTGGTGAAAACTTTGGTGGAGCATAAACTTTTACCGAGAATTATCGCTGGGTCGAGCGTGGGGTCCATAATGTGTTCGGTTGTGGCGACGCGATCGTGGCCCGAGCTTCAAAGTTTCTTCGAGGATTCGTGGCACTCGTTGCAGTTCTTCGATCAAATGGGCGGGATCTTTAACGTTTTCAAGCGCGTTATGACACAAGGAGCGCTTCACGACATTAGACATTTACAAGTTTTGTTAAGAAACTTAACGAATAACCTTACATTTCAAGAAGCTTATGATATGACGGGCCGGGTTCTTGGGATAACCGTATGCTCGCCACGAAAACACGAGCCACCAAGATGTTTAAACTACTTGACTTCACCTCACGTGGTTATATGGAGCGCGGTTACTGCTTCGTGTGCGTTCCCGGGCCTTTTTGAAGCTCAAGAACTTATGGCAAAAGATAGAAGCGGTGAGATTGTACCGTACCACCCGCCTTTTCAGTGGGGCCCGGAAGAAGCGAGTGGGGCGTCGACTAGGAGGTGGCGGGATGGGAGTTTGGAGATTGATTTGCCAATGATTCAGTTGAAAGAGCTGTTTAATGTGAATCATTTTATTGTGAGTCAAGCGAACCCGCATATTGCACCGTTACTTAGGTTTAAAGAGTTTGTGAGAGCTTATGGTGGTAATTTTGCTGCAAAGGTATGTTTTAGTACATCTTTAGTGTTAAAGTTTGAATCTTTTTTCGTTTTTGTTTTCTTATATGTTATATGGACGTTGTTGCAGCTTGCACATCTTGTTGAAATGGAAGTGAAACACAGATGTAATCAGATTTTGGAACTCGGGTTTCCGTTAGGTGGACTTGCAAAGCTGTTTGCGCAAGATTGGGAGGGTGATGTTACTGTCGTTATGCCTGCAACTTTAGCTCAGGTGAGTTATGTGTCTGGTTGGGTTGGTTATGGGCTAAACTGGAATTAAATAATGTTTCGGGTTTAGATTTTTATAACCAATCAGTTTTGGTTATAAACGGTTGGGTTGATTTGGTTACTGGAAAGTGATGGTTCGGTTAATGCGAATAACCATCAGTGAATTCAAGCTAATTTCAACTAATAAAACAACTTATATCTTGGGTCATATATAGTATATTAGTAATTATTTTAATTTATAAAGAAGAGATGACAACCAATATGTTTTATTATAAAAGTTAACAAAACTTTTCCGACATGTAATATATTATTTATGAAGGTTAGCTTTAATGTCCGTTCGGTTTGGTTTATTCGGTTATTTATATACATGTAGCCATAACCGAACCGTAAAAGTCGGTTGTCAAAAAAGTCATAATCAAACAATGGTTTCTCAACTGGTTCGCTCTTTTGGGTAACCAGTTATTCGTTTTTCTTAGGCTGGTAAACAAACCGAGGAACATAAACTGAGCATGCTCGTTTAGCTTTTAACTGCACAAACGAACAAACACGGAACAGTTAAAACAAACGAGATTTCTTGTTTGTGCTAGATCGTTACTAAATGACTATCTTCGTGTTCTTTTATGTTCGTTTGTTAATAGCAGAAACGAACGGTTCACGAACGTAAACAAACACATACGAACGAAGATAACTGTGCATAGATAAACAAACATAACAAATGTGTACATTAATATGTTGGACCTAAAAAATAATAAAACTAGACAAAATTGTAATGAGTGATAATTTAATTTTATAAAACTAGAATAAATTATAACTCCGAATTTTTGTTTCTGTTATCAGTACTCGAAGATCATACAAAACCCATCTCATATAGAACTTCAAAAAGCCGCCAATCAAGGTCGTAGATGCACATGGGAGAAGCTTTCAGCCATAAAAGCCAACTGCGGGATCGAGCTCGCACTCGACGAGTGTGTCGCGATTCTAAACCACATGCGTCGACAAAAACGAAGTGCAGAACGTGCGGCTGCAGCCTCACACGGTGGACCAAACACGGTCCGGTTTAATGCTTCAAAACGAATCCCGTCTTGGAACTGTATAGCCCGAGAGAATTCAACGGGTTCATTAGAAGAAGATTTAGTCGACGCCACATCACTCCACTACGGTGGCCGGAACTGGCGGCACCACAACCGGGTACATGACGGCAGCGATAGCGAGTCGGAGACCGCAGAGTTGAATTCGTGGACGCGATCAGGCGGCCCGTTGATGCGAACGACATCTGCTGATCAGTTCGTTGAGTTCGTTCAGAACCTCGGTAACGAGTCCAAAATGAACAAGTTGCGGGTGGTCCCACCTGAGAGAAATTTAGATCCCGAAGCCGATCAAAGGGTTCATACTGGTGGCAGTAGCGGTAGCATCACAGTGGCGACAGGCGATTTGCTTCAGCCGGAGAGGATACATAACGGGATCGTGTTTAATGTGGTGAAGAGAGGAGACTTGACACCGTCTAATAGAAGCTATGACTCGGGGTTCAACTCACCGTGTGACTCGGTCGCTGAGTGTGTGCAGCTTGACTCGCCCGAGCAGGATATGGATGCGAGCTCGAATTCGGAATGTGGTCAAGTAGATGATGATGGTGGTAATGATCATAACACTGGTGTTGATGTGAAGGTTTAAGCACCGAGTTGGCCCGGTTGAGTCGACTCGCTATAGGTCTGAGTTGACTCGGAGTAGGTCTAGTAAGCAATGAATTGTATGTAGGACATGAATTATTGTTGTATGATTGGTATCCATCAAATCAGGTTAGAGTATCAATGCATTACTCTTCCACATTATGCATGTCCCTATCATACAATAATTGCTTACAAAATAATTTTATTGAAAGTTCTATATTCTTCTAGAAAAAATTCTTTTATCTCATATATGGTATAATCACATATATGGTATATTATAAGTTTGGATTGATAGCGGTATTGGTAATATTAGTCTCATATTGTAATGTGTATAATGCTCGACCTAAATGTTTCACGTGGGTATCTGGTTGCTAATTATCTGTTGTTATCATCAGACATATCCGATTGTTTGCAAACGATTACCTATTGGATTCTTAAGCAATTTCTTATCATTCTAATTTTTATATAATTTTATTAACGAAAGAAAAATTATATAAAAAATATAAAGTTCTAGTTGATTAATAGATCTTCTATTACCCAATGATAAGAAACAAGTTAAATGGTAAGTGTTTATAGGTATGCATGTTTTGAGTAATCGAGTTGCCATCTAATACTATATCTGTTTCATAGCTATGAAAGTGCTTAAACTTATTCCAAATCAGATCTCATAAGACCATACCTATGTAGCTGTTTCACAATTTTTGAGCTTTTAATGTTTCTATTGTAAGGGTATTAGAGTGCTTGGAGAAGTAATTAAATTACCCGATTTGAAAGAACCAATTAAAGCGTAACGCCTCCCTTTTTACCAAATTTCATAGCTAAAAATCCAAATTATATTGGGTGGTGTTGAAGTACCCAATTCATTTTTTCACACATGCTTCACATTCGAGTGCTACTACTCAGATTTTTTTTAACCAAATTAGTCTGCCAAGTCATTTGAGATGGTGATGGAGAAGTGGCTGATGAAACCGATGAACTACCCGAAGGACGCCTCTATTACCCTAAGCATCCATACATGTGAAAGGGCCCTTTCCCAAGTTTCTATAAATATAGTTCGAACTTATGTTATCAAAATTATAAAGAGGTTATGAAATTATTAATCAAAATCTTAGTTACAAATATATATATGGATTTATAAACTGTCACTCTTGCCAGTGACAGTATCCAAGTTATATACGATAAAAAACATATGATCTCTCTTCAGTTTGTAATTTTGTATATGGTGTCTTATCCCAATATGTATTTTAGATGGACAAAATTCCAGCAAACAAGGAGAAAGAAATTTCCAAAAGCAATGAATGGTGCATGTGCATTAGGCCAAGTGCTACCTATCATTATGAATGCGTCCAAGCGTGACTTGTGCTTAGGGGGTGCAAACGAGCCGAGCCGAGCTCGAGCTCGACTAGGCTCGAGCTCGGCTCGTTTAACTTACACAGAGCTCGAGGTCGAGCTCGGCTCCTGAATGGATTTTGAAGCTCGAGCTCGGCTTGGGCTCGGCTCGATTACTATTTATCAATTATTTATATATATAATTATAATTATTTTATATATTTTTTTACAATTATAATTTTATGTATAAAAGAATATATATTATTTAGTTATTTTTATTTATTTTTTCATAACATTATATTTATTAATTAATAATTATTAAATATATATTTTAAAAAAATTATATAAATGCAGGCTCGTTTAGGCTCGCGAGCCGGCTCGAGCTCGATAAGTAAAGCTCGGGCTCGGGCTCGTTTATTAAACGAGCTTAGTTTTAGGCTTGAGCTCGGGCTCGGGCTCGATAAAGCTCGGCTCGAACGAGCTTTTTAACGAGCCGATCTCGAGTAGCTCGCGAGCAGCTCGGCTCATTTGCACCCCTCATACCTAATCATTGACAATTCCTCTTACCAAACAATTTTTTTTTTCTTTTGGCGCCTGGTGCAACCGGTTGTATGAGGACTCTGAACACCCTACTAAATAACTAATAATTAACTTAAACAAATATGAATTAAAAGTTACAAATTTGTTATTAAGTGTGTATTAAATTCATAAAGTTGTAATGTGTTTAGTCGGTGAGATAATGACACTATGACGGATAATACGGGGAGAAGCGATAACGTTATTAGTAAACATAACTTAAATAACTCAACGTCTCCACTTTTTATTTCCTTAAGTTATTGGGGGTACCCTTTGGTAAAATGTTGCCAGCCACTCAGGTTCAAATGTGGATTCTATATAACATGGTACAACTGTTCTTTTTCTTTTTTCATTTTAAGGACACTCATACACTCTTTAACTCTACTTTTAAATTATACTCTTTTTGAGCATTTAATAGCTTTCTCATGTCCTATGTGCTTGTTTTGTTGTATCAACCATTTTTTCTTTGTAAGACCATGGCTTCACATCCAGGGGTTATGCGCCACGTGGCGCTCAGTCAGAGTTATAGTTTTGTACAAAAAACAAGTGTAGTCATAAAGCCTCCATAACTTGGAGGGGGGCGGTGTTTCCAGAGTCATAAAGCCTCCATATCCGCGTTGTATCTAAAACGCACAAAAAAAAATCAACATAACGCAGGGGGGGGGGGGCGGTGTACCCCCCGCGTTTTCACAAAACGTTGGCCAACAACCAGTGGCGGACCCAGGATTTTTTGACAACGGGGTCCCGTTATTTTCGGCGTTCAAATTTTTGGGTCGGTCGTTCACAAAACGTTGGCCAACAATAAGTTTAATTACGTTTTGTCATTTTTAGCATGTCTTGATTGAAATCATAAGTTGTGTCATAAATTATCGTAGTTTATTTTGCAAATAAGTTAACCGACGTTTTTTGATATAAGTTGGGTGAAAAATATCGTTTGGTTATTAGACTAAGAGATTGACAAGTGGCAAGAATGAGTAGTCTTTTATTATAATAGATATATATATATTGAAAAAATAATTGGTACTTGTTCAATAATAACATGGTTGGATGATTTATTTTATATATTAAATATGAAGAATCATATTTAAACAAATATATATTCCAAACAAGTACACAATATCAAACGCACCCGTATCGTACCCGCTTGTACCTGTACCGAAATTCAACAAAAATGAGCACCAATACCTGTACCAAATATGCTATATCGGTACGGGTACATTTACGCGTACGAGTACGAGTATTTTGGACAAAATGCTCATCGTTATGTTGGAGGCGAGAATCGAACCTTGGTTACATAAAACACCATGTATCTTGCTTACTACTCTACTATTAGCGTATCTGCGTCATAAGTACCACTTACCCCTTAGTATAATAACATTAACACTACATTCTCGAATTTAAAATATAAAGAAAAGAAATGATAAGATTAGATAGGGGAATAATGCAAAAGAAATTATACACTTAAAAGACATTCTCAAGTTAAATAAAAGAAAAGAAAAAAAAGTGTTAATTACATTCTTGAGTTAGATTGGAAGGAAAAGATAGGAAAACATTGTAACTTTACACTTATATCCTCACAGTAACATGCAAAAGATAATTGAGATAAGGCAAATTAATAATTTGTAATGGGTTATAAACTTTTCTTCACAATCCAGCCATATTTGTCTGGAAAGTTTTGAAGGAAAAAAACCATAATTTTTCTTTCTATTCTTTTTATTTTCTTTAAAAAAAACTCAATAATGAAAAAAGAAAATTTTTATTATTTTTTATTTTTCAAATTCTTAAATAAAAAACTTAATAATGCAGTGTAAATGGTTGTTCATGGTTTAAAAAAATAATAAATAGTAACCACGTTTTTTCGTGCCATCAATATTGTCTTGGTGGAGCACTTACATGAATTGGATATGACTCAATGGTGTAGCACTCACTTTACTAGTGAGAGGTAGGGGGTTCAAACCTCACTATCACCAATTTATATGAGAGATGTGAGGGATGACCCTAGCTTGCCAGGGTTCGAGTCCTGATCTCACTCGGTTTTATCGGCTCCTCGCTGTCGTGCCATTTGGCAAGCGTGAGGGTCGGGTTTTTTCGGGCAATCCCTCAATAGGTGGATTGCTAGGGGCTCTGTCCGTCCCGACTCGGGCTACCTTTAGCCAATGAGAGTCGCGTACGGAGTACCCTGCATTACTTAGTTAGTCGTTCCAAAAAATTTTTTTATCTTGGTGGGTTGGTTCATTTAACATCACTTTTATAGGATAATTTCCAAAATAGTCCAAAACATGAGAGAATCCCAAAATAGTCCAAAACATGAGAGATTCCCGAAATAGTCCATACAAACTTATCTGCAATGTGACATTGGTACTCATGACGTGAGATTTGATTAACCACACACAGTTTGACACGTGTAAAGGTAACGTGAAGTTACAACGAAATCTGTCTGCGCCAATAGTTTTCATGCCAAAAATTTTCTTCTGAAAAACCATGCTTTTCGAATGAAAGTTATCGGCCCCGTGAGTTTTCAAAAGTCATCGGTTTCCACGTTTTTTTGAAATTCATCTCCTCCGACGCATTTCAGGTAAATTTCATCTTTTTTTGTATAAAAAGAAGAGTTGCCAGAAAAGATAGATTTTGTTATAAATTATTTAAAATCGATGGTTTATAGATGAAAATTATTTTTTTGCATAAAAAATAGAGCTGTCAGAAAAAGATTAATTTTAATATAAAACTCATGTTTTTTTACATTGAAATGAGAGTTGTCAGATTCGATGATTTTTTATATGAAACTCATTTTTTTTAATGATTTTAATATGAAACTTATCTTTTTTCGTAAGAATTAGGCCCACGTTATAAAATACGATTACTTTTCTTACAAATATATTTTATCTATCAATAGTTATACATCTTGATTGCTGGTACAACTTTGGTCAAGTCACACACACCAACAAAAGTGATAATAACATTACATCTCACCAAACCAACTTTTCATAGTCCACAGCTCATTTACTAAGAAATTATGGGATGCGTTATTCATACACTGTTTATAGGATAAATTATGGGATGTGTCATTCATATACCGTTTATAGGATGTATATAAAGTTTAAATGTATGTTAAAAGGGTGTATGAATAATCAAAAAGGGTGTATGAATAACCATAGCCGAAATTATTTCGTTCCATGTCATATAAAGTATAACATGTGTTCTAATTACTCATTATGATGGAGTATATAATAACTATTATATTCTATTAAACTAGGTAGTTCCGGCCAGGTAAAGATGTTCAAACCGTTCTAAAGAAATTATGAAAATATAAGTTTTTAAGAAAACCATCACGAGTCAAACAAGGGACCTTATTTATGTTCATTTAGTTCGTTTACAAGTTTAGTGACGTTGACCCGTTTTAAAATATAAAATAAAATATATTAGAGAGAATTCTCATATCAACAACTTCAATTATATCATCTCTTTTAAATTTTATTGTTTTACAAGAGATTTTTGTTGAAATGGAAGAACATATAAGGTAAAACATAATATAACAAGGTTAAAATACACAATGTTCGGATTTATAAAACTTTAATGAAAATCAACGGAGGAGATAAAATTCAGAAGTAAATTATCGTTGTTTTAAAATTTCTTGTAAATTTATCGGGTTTTCTTAAACTTTTTTGAAAATCATCGGACAAGACTAACTTCACTGCAAAAGTATCTCTTTTTTGCAACTTTTTTGAAATTTCACGTAGGAGACGAAATTCACCATAAATGCGTCGGAGTAGATAAATTTCAAAAAACACGAATTTCGTCTTTTTCTGAAAACTCACGGGGCCGATAACTTTCATTCGAAAACCATGGTTTTTTTCAGAAGATGATTTTGGCTTGAAAACTATCGGCGCAAACATATTTCGTTGTGAGTTTCACATTACCTTTACACGTGTCAAACTGTGAGTGGTTAATCAAATCTCACGTCACGAGTACCAATGTCACGCTGCAGATAAGTTTTTGTGAACTATTTTGGGATTCCCTCTTATGTTTTGAACTATTTTGGAATTCTCTCTCTCATGTTTTGGACTATTTTTGAAAATTATCTTCACTTTTATTCATTTAAATCAAAACACACCCATCTTCACTCATCCACAACTTTACACTTCGTTTCTTGTCACACAGTCACCATGATACCACATGCTTCTTCACCAATTATCTCCTCCAAATACCTTTCAATTATTTCATCTCGTAAGCCCTTCAATCAATCAATCTTTCTTTCAATTCGCCCAAAACCCACTTCGAAAGACAAGTTGAATAATTCATGTTTAGACTTGACAAAAATTGGATACAAGAATTCAGAAGGTAAAACTTCTTAATCATGATAATAATAGTAGTTTATTACACCCAAAGTTAACCCAATTTTACTTATTATTGAATATATAATAAATTCATGGCCTGGAGTGCTACACGGGTCGTGTTCATATGTTGGTTGGTCCAACCCGAATATTATGTCAGACACATGAACTCAAACATGACAAGACTATTCGCGGGTCGTGACAAACATGACTTGTTTAACCCGAATTTATTATATTATATTCTTTTTACATTTTAATGCTTTAAAACTATATATTTATAACTAAGACTATTATTGTGTTTTAAGTGACAATAGTTGATGTCAGTTATCTTTTTAACTTTCAAATTTTAGCATAAAACACCTAACAAAGACAAACAACCGTTTTCAAAATAAACGGGTCAACCCGTGAACCTATAAAGTCGACCCAATCCCAACCTGTTTAGCTAAGCATATTCGTGGTCCAACCCAAAACTGAGCAAGCCCATTAAGACTAAACCCAAACCCGTGAATATCGTGTTTTATATAAAAAATGTGACTATAAAACATGCATATTTTTAATAAGTTGCTAATGATCGTGGTGCAGGTGATTCTACTACATATAAAGCTCCAGATCCTGCAGGGTAATACCGTAATTCTACCATTTTTGTCGTGTGCAAGATACAAGAATTATTAGTGTATCAATCTATCTAGTGAGATGTGATATTAGTTTGGGGGCCACAAGACAATTGTCGGAAGATATAACTCAATTATTGGACAGGGAATCATCACCATTATTATTATTATTATTATTATTATTATTTCTTTGAAGCCGTGAAGTTGAATAATTGTTGTTGTGTATATAAACACCCACGGCCAAGGCATTCATACTATCCTCATCATCTCTACTTTCCTCCTTTTCACAAGATGCCATTCTTCCTGCTACCCTAATTCATCTCGTCCCTTTTTTCACCCTACTGAATTTAGTCCCGCAACCTATATATATATATATATATAAGTGTAATAACAATAATAATAATAGTTATAAGTTCACGAAAAATAGAGCACTATTTACAATTCATCGTTCAGTTCGGTGAGGGTATGGCCATGTGCAGAGGGGACGTAATTTGCTATGGGTTTCACCATGCACCACAAGGTTTGAAATAATTAATATTACCTTGTTTTCTATTCTATTTTTTAAAAGCCTTAGATAGATTATTCACTAATAAACCCACCCTTATTTGTATTTTAGAACGCAGAAACTCAAGCAAGAAGATGACAAAACCACTTGTTATTGTTATTGTGAGTCACAATAATGATAATAGTGGGTTTAGTTTATGTCTTCCGAAGATTCATGAGGAACAAGAAGCATACCAATAATACTGAGGGTAAATGTTTCCGATTTTCTCCTTCAAAGTTAAATAAAATATTTTAATTAAATAAGCATTAATTCTTCTAACCCTCAATCTTTCTCTTAATTAACTAGCTTTTACCATGGACACTAGTGATCCCAACTGCCGGGTTCAGTACATTAAGAAAAGCAAAAAAAAACTTTTCACGTCAAGGTATGCTAGGAAAAGAGGTGTCAATGCTTGTGAAACTTCAACATCGTAACTTAGAGAGGTATGCACCCGCCTTAACATCGAGCGGGGCGAGTCAACCCACAAGATATAGACAAGAGGCTTGAAATCAGGATGTCATGAAGACACAAAGCCAAAACCTATGCGCGTGGCGCATATCACATATGCTCACGCATATCACATATGCTCACGCATCGCATATGCTCACGCATCGCATATGCTCACGCATCACATATGCTCACGCATATCACATCTGCGCGTGGCGCATATCACATGCTCACGCATATTACATATGCTTGCGCATCACATGCTCACGCATATCACATCTGCGCATGAAACATCTGCGCGTGAGAATAAAGAGAAGACCTCGCGCATCCCCAGGATAGGCGCATATCACACATGCACACAATCAACCACATCCTTATCCAAATCAGGATAAGGACAATCATGATTGTGCTCATCAGACAACCTTCCAGAAGGTATCTTTTAAGGAATAAAGAATATGCTGATGTTGACAGCTGCCAATGAAGGATGGACAACTCAGCAAAGCCCATGTGCTACCACGTGATGGCACATGGGTCAGGTGAAATACCTTGGTCAGAGAATAATCAATAAAAAAGCACCAGGTGTCCTAAGTACACGTGGCGCGAAGCAATAGGAGGAGGCCAAAAATGCCCTAATTGGGTCTGAGCCCAATCATTGGAAACCCTAATACTATAAATACCACACCACCTCCACAGTGGGAGGTAAGCAAGAAAATATATTCTAAGTCCTTACTCACTTTCACATTCTTATTATCTTCTCCTATAATATCTTATTCTCACACCGGAGGGTTACCCCAAAGAGGACCCCTGTGTCCCTTTCTGAGGAATAAGTTTACGGTGCTGTTTATTTTGTAGGTGGAAGAACTCATATTCCGGAAAACCATCGGTGATATAGCACACTCATACCCGAGGAACGTTGATCATATACTAGTAAGTCGATCCACGCTTCTTCATTGGCGCCATCACCTGTTACAACGGCAACAAAACCACTATTTCACCAATTTTCTCTGAAAATCTTCACCATGGTTTCCGGTGTTCGAAACAGCGATCAAGTTCTGGAGGATAATGAGCTTGAGGATGTTAATGAGGGACATCAGTTTCTGAGGGCGCCGCGTGATACTGCGCGCACCACCAGTAACCATCCCTTCATCACAACACCTCATAGCCAGACTGAAACTCCTCCAGACGATCTCACGTTCCAAAATCTGACTGGTGCAAAACAAAAAGGACCAATGGGTCCGGAAGTTGAAACCAATGACCCTAAAGAATGGCTCATAAACGAACAACAGCGTTTAATGGACAAATACAATGAGCTGGTAAAACACAAAAAGTTAGCCGACTTAACACAAAGGCTCGCATTTGATAAACAAACCATTCAGAGAACAACAAAAAAGGCGCGCGCGCCGGAAGACGGTCATTATGTTCACACCGAACACGCTGATATTAGTGATGATGAAGAGGTGCACAGCATGAGGAAGACGCGAGATACTCATGCGGGAGGTTTCTAGCTTCGCGCACACATGAACATAGCACCTAGAGCCAAAGCCGATATGGATCTATACACACCATACAACCCACAAGCGAAAGAGCAAGTAGACGTAACCACACCATATAGGCCAGCCATCTTGGTAAAACATTCAAAATTCACTGAGCGCATTGCAAAGGCTCCCATTCAACACAAAACCAAGATGACAAGCGGTTTAGGCAAGTACGATGGTACAACAGATCCAGATGATTTCTTACAAGGTTTTTACAACACTGGAAACCTAGAAAGCTGGACAATGCCAACATGGTGTCACATGTTTGCTCGCTGCCTCACGGGCGCAGCGCGTGTCTGGTTCGAAAGCTTGCCTACAGGACAAATCGATGGGTTCGAAGAGCTATTGGAAAAGTTCCAGGCTCACTTTGTACAGCAGCGGCAGACACACGCGCGACCCCGATGACATCATGCACTGCGTGCGCAGGAATGATGAAACCATTGAGGACTACATAACTCGATACAATCAGGAATCTCTTGCAATTGGAGGCATTACTGAACAACTCTTGCGCGTTGCCTTCATACAAGGTGCGCGCAGTGATCAATTCCGCAGAGCTCTCATGAGCAGAGAAGGCATGCCAACCACTTGGGCTAAGCTTATGGAAGCATCGCGAGTCTTCACGCGAAATGAAAAACAAATTGCCCAAGACAGAGCAAGAGATAGAGGGAATCAAACAGAGGCACCACGCAACAATGAAAGGAGGGGCAAACAAAACTCTGTATGGTCCAGGTTGCAACAAACCAATTATTCTCCCGCAGAAAAGCAAGCGCAGCAAAGTTCACCCCAGCCCCAAAAAGACATTCTTAATCGCGGAGAGGGTGACAAGAAGGAAGGCGGCAGAGAGCCTAATAGACCTCTACCAAGAATATGGACTCCCCTCACCAAAACGCCTTCGCAAGTGTTAAACACTGAGAATGTCCAGTTTAAAAGCCCCAGGCCATTACTCCATGAGGGACCATCAAACAGTGGCAAGTATTGTGAGTTTCACAAATCCACAGGGCACAACACCGATGCATGTCACCATTTGAAGGATGCGATCGAAAAAGATGTAAAATCAGGCAAGTTGGCTCACCTGGTAAAAAATCCAAGACCAGAGAATGAACAACCAGACGGAGCCTCAGCCAGCAAAAAATTCAAAAGAATCTGTGTAGCTGAAGGAGGAAGGCAAGGGCAAAGACCGAGGAAGAGAAGCGCGCAAATCCAAGGGGATTGGCGCGAGCAACAAGTAATCTTCCCAAGAATCAGAGGAGGCCCGTCCATCAGCAGTCCCCTAGTCATCACTGCACACATCGCTCATTATGAGGTGTCAAAAGTCCTGGTGGACACCGGCAGTGAATCAGACATCATGTATGAGCAATGTTTCAGGAAGTTGGATCCAGCAGATCAAGCAAGGCTCGAAGTTGTGAATGCACCAATCTCGGGTGTCTCAAACGAAATTATTCACCCCCTAGGTCAGATACAATTCGAACTGACCATGGGGGATGAAAAGCACAAGCGAGCTGAAATTGTCAACTTCTTGGTCTTGCCCACCACCTCATGCCATAATATGATCTTGGGTAGAGGAACGATTGCCCAATTCAATGCCATACCGTCACCAGCGCACGGCGCGTTGGGGTTCCCAACACCAACAGGAGTAACATTTGTGTATCGAGATCATTTATGCGCAGTAACAAGTACACCTCGAGAGGGGAGAATGAAGCTTCCAGTGGCAAACAACGCGCCAGAGGAATGGATTCTCAACCCAAAATTCCCAGAACAAACAATCACAATCGAAGCTACGATATCAAATGACACAAGGGTGAGAATGAAAAGATTGCTCACAACGTATATGTCAGTCTTTGCGTGGCAACATTCTGATATGACTGGGGTTCCCTGAGACCTGGCGCAGCACACTCTCAACACATTCAAGTCTGTAGAGCCAATCGCTCAAAAGAAAAGAGTCATGGGAGATGAGAAGGCAAAGGCCATGAATGAGCAAGTAGAAGATCTACTGCGCGCAAATATCATTCGCCCAATACGATACCAAACATGGGTAGCCAATCCTGTGATGGTAAAGAAGAGCAATGGGTCATGGAGAATGTGCATTGATTTCAAGGACCTCAACAAAGCATGTCCAAAAGATTGTTACCCCCTCCCAAACATTGTCTCGGAAGAATTGGGAAAAGGCGCATACGCTTTAAAAGATTTGAATGGAAAGAAGATCCCGCGCACATGGAACGCAGCACAGCTTAGAAAATGTTTCATGTAAAAGTTGTCAAGTTTGTAATCAAGGCTTTCTAAGCCATTATGAATAATGATACGCGCTATTCGTTCTCTTACCTTTTGCATACATGTTTCACACTTCCCTTTATTAATTTTGAGCAATATGACAACATTGTATTGACATCAAACTAAAAATAAAACGAAGTAAAACATACATGCGCGAGCTTCAAGCTCAAACGCGTTAACGAGTTTTAACTCTAAAACGTCAGGGCCTTAGCCCAATAATATGAGCCTTAGCTCAGGGCCTTAGCCCAATAATATGAGCCTTAGCTCAAATTACTCATAGCATCCATCCTACGTATTGCGCAGCTGGACCATAAAAATACCTAAGCACAGCTAAGGCAAAGCACATGCCAAAGCATAGTTGTTAAGGTCTCAGGTCGAGGTCGCGCATGGGATTATAATGGATATCAGAGTAACACATACTGACACGTAAAGGCTAAAAAACTCATAATTCCCCATAATGAATGTGCGATAACGTCGCGCAAAAGAGGAATAATGAAATGCCAAGGCACGTGTCAGCATATTCAGAATATTGCAAAATAACTTGAAATATGACAACTGTTAGGGATTAAATAAAATAATTTCTTTACAGCCTTGTCCAAGTTTCAATGTGTAAGCATACCTTATATTCAACGAGCACAAACATGCAATATAAAGAGATGAATTGGGAATGCGCAAGATGCGAATAAGGGAAAAACAAAATTTCATTCCAAAACATAGAAGTTTACAAATTTACAAATGATGAGGTAAAAACTGCAAAAAAAAAAAAAAAAAAAAAAAAACATGAAGGGCTTTTCAAGTCTCTATATCAATATCAGCCTCTTCATCGTCCTCATCATTACCTCCTCCCTTAGCATCTGGCGCAGCCCGCACCTCGTCATCTCCAAACTTACCATAATCAAGCTGTTCGTCTTGAATGGAGTCGTCTTCTATCACGATAGTGTCAGGGGTAGGTCCTTTGGCCACGCCAGAGCCGCTAGCAGATGCAGCATTGCCCGCGCCATCATCGCTGCCACCAGTCCCTTCACATTCATCAAGTAATTTCTTTAGCGCGCCAAGATCGGGCTGGTCAGCAAGCGCGGCTATCTGCAAGTCACAAGGAAAAGTATGAGTACAAAAGATTAGGAAAATAAGTCAAAGTACACTCATTAAGGTTAAAATACCTGCTCAAGGATGGGAATTGGAGTATTCAAGTACTTCTCCCCCACCTCGGCCATGTCAGCGCAGACAACGTCGAGCTGATAAGGGTAGTCGGATGGATTCTTCTTCATCATGCCATATTCATAGCCATCCTTAAACCCTTCAGCTCGACCCACCAAGTGCGACGCGCATTGCAATCCATCACAAGGGTCTGAAACTCGTCTGAGTATTTCATCGCATAAGCGCAACGAGTCACACCCTGTGAAACTAGCCATTGACGATCCTGCGCGAGGGAAGAAACAGACGTCTCAAGAGCAGGAATCTGAGAGTTTAACAACTCAACAGTTTCCTTGGCTTGTTTTAGCTCTTCTCTGTCAGACGCTGTTGCCGCCAAGGCTTCATTCTTTTCTGCTCGCGCAGCATCGAGCTCTTTCTTCAGGCGCGCAACCTCACTCTCTAATAAAGATTTGTCAGTGTTAGCCTGCGCAAGAGTTTGATCACGCGCCTCTGCCTCCAACTCCAAGTCACGCGCTCGACGCGCGTACCTGGCCGCATCCGCTTCTGCCGCCTGCAGCTTCTCCCGCGCAGCTTGCAGCTCATGCCCGCACTTCACAAAAGCGGCGTTGGCACTTGCCCGGTTCTCACTAAGTTCTGCTTGGAGTTTCTCAGCCCTCTCTCGGGCATCAGAAAGTTTCCAAGCAGAAACCTTAGCCTCTTGCTTGGCCTCCACAAGGGCATCACGCACTTTGATATAATCATTGCGAAGCTCTTGGGAGGCAGCAAAAAACGCAGACCCCGCAAAAAGGTGGCCATTAAGCAAGTCCACGCGAGCGCGGTCCTCTTGAAACCTCCTTTCAGCCGGAGGAACAGAGTGAGCCCAGAATTCTTCACACACGCCCATGGATTGAAATGAGCTATCTTCAGTGATATTCCAGCTCGGGCGGTATATGTGATCGGCTTCCTGCAAACACAAAGCAACGCAAAGAAACATTTTAGTTATCTAAACACTAATTTGGAAGTCTGCACAGCGGAGCAAAACAAACTTATACCTGAGGAGAATCGGCAGAAAGATTAGCGCCAGCTGAGGAGCTCCTGCCTGCCCCACGAGAAGAAGGCTGCGCCACGAAATCTCGTGGCGCTATAGGGCTTGCACGGCCACCATCAGAACCTTCAGAATTAACCTCCTCATCATCCTCTAGAACAGGTCTCTTCTCCTGCGACTTGGAAGAATTAAAAGTAGTCTCACGAGGAGGGCTGCGCGCAGGAGGAGGTGAGGGAGGTCTTGGCGCTGTTAGATCAGCGAGTAAAATAGTCTCCTGCTCCTTAGTGATCCCAATGAGAGGAGATTCAGTGCTTCTTGGAGCAGGAGCAGAACTAACGGCGCCAGCGCTAGTGGTACCACCAGCAGCTTGTGTGCCAGCTATAATTCCTATGAAAAAATCAACAAGGAGAAATGATTCATGACTTGAACTAAAGGAAAAAATCAGACAGTCAAAGCGCAATAAATACCTTGGCGCACCGCAGTCCGCGAATTGAGCATCGCCATGAAGTCCATTTTCCCCCTTTTCGAGGGTAAAACAGGGGACTTCAAAACAACCTTCGGCGTAGCCTCGGCACCTTGCTGCGCCTGAGGTTGAGCCACCAACGTCGCCGACTCTACAAATATTTGAGTGAACAAAGTTTCATTAATAACTCTATCGGAATCACGCTCATAAAATCACAAAATATAAACAAAGTATACCTGTTGGAGAAGATGAAACAGCAGGCGCAGTGCCGCTTCCCTTGTCCGCCGCGCGAAGAGATGAGGTGGCAGCACCATACCTCGTGTGGACGGGAGGATTGCCCACACCTCGAGGCAAAGAAGACGAGGAAAACTTGGAGGTAAATCCCTTGGTTTTCTCAAGTCCCTTCGCTTGAGTAGGAGGAAGATTCTGGGCAACAGGGGCATCATTTTTCTTCTGTTTTTTACTGGCCCCTGCGCCAGTTTTGCCTTTAGCTTTGCGCTTGAGTTGTGGCGCCTCAGCTTCTTCCTCCTCCACCTCCTCTTCCGCAAGCTCCAACTCATAATACTCGAGCGCATCTACAATACGTGCAACAGAAATGTTAACCAAATTTGGTATTCTAAAGGCCTAAGCATAAGTACAAAGGCTTACCAGGCGCATCGCTGTCAAAGCAAAATTCTAAATCGACAGGGATGAACATATCATCGAAGCGATCGGGGAAAGCAACTTGCCCAGCGCTCAGCACGACAGAGCCACCCTCCATATGCTCGTCATAGGCGGCGTGGACGTATTCCTTGCTTACTGCATAAAACAAGACAAATGATATCAGCAAAACGAATTATATTCGCGCAGAAATAATGCAATGAGCAAATAACTCACCTAAGCCATCAACATGGATGACAGGCTCAGTCGCGCTGTCGGTCCACCTCTTGCTCATACCAACCCCCACCAGCGCCTCCTCGCAAATATTCTTGGCGGGGGATGGTTCAGCAGATAACTTGTTAACCCATGTGCCCGTTGGGTTCTTAAGAACATTCTCATCCGCGGGCGCAGAAGTGATCGCGCGCATGGTCATGCGGATGGGAATCACACCAGCCTTAATATAAAAAAATTTTTCAGCCCAGTCATGAAGGCTTTTGAAGGAAACAGTGCAGCACTTAACCTTCTGACTGCGCGGTGTGAATGAGAACCAAGAATCTTGGATTTTTGGCTTGTAAAAATATTGAAAGCGCCGAGGGGTGGGCTCCTCGCGCTGAGCTTTGCACATGAACTCAAAATGAGTCATGCGCACTAGTCCACAAGGATGGACTTGGGATATGTGAATCCCATAAAACTGAAGGAGCGCACCTATAAACCTTGTCATTGGAAGACGAAGGTTACAGTGAGTGAAAAAGTGAGAGTATAAAGAGATATAGCCGGTGGGCGGATCTGCCGCCGTCTGCCCGGCTGCCGGGAGCAGACAACCATACTCATGGAGAAAACCCTGAGAAGCAATGAGACTATCAAGATCAGGTTGTTTCAATTTGCAGGGAATCTCATCCCATCTCTTCACCGTTTTGTTCTTCCCTCCTTCCTCCGACGAGGCCTCGGCAACCCTAGTACCCTTGCCGGTCTTCTTTAAAGTAGACATAACCACAGATTTTACACGGCGTTTACTAGGGGAAATTGCGGTGTCTGGGCTATCAGACATACAATTGCAAATCGAACAATATGGTCACTGTGAGGACGGAAATCCGGAAGCAAAGATAAAGGCTCTTAATCGGAATCGAAGAAGCAAAAGCTCTGAAAATGACAATGGAGATGAAGAAAAAACCGTTCAAAGGGATTGGTTTTATAGGCTCAGGAGGGAGAAAAAAAAAAGATCTACGCTCAAGCGCCCCCACTCGCAAGCGTAGGCCAACATAAGCGCGACACGTGTTCCTGACACTGTATGAGGAGACGTGAAAGGCAACTGTAGCACCTCAAGCACACGAAAGGTCTGACACACAACGCCTCCACCTCTGATGCATGTCAGCACCAACCAACCACGTGTATTGACGATTCGTTTTAACCAAAGGGATAGAATTTCGCGCAACGCACATATGAGAAATGAAAAAGAAAAGACAAACCCTATTAAAAGAGCAAACTATTAAGTCTAATATCTATCTTACCTCGCTCGCGCGAGACAAGACACACATTAGACTGGGGGGGCTTGAAGAGGTATGCACCCGCCTTAACATCGAGCGGGGCGGGTCAACCCACAAGATATAGACAAGAGGCTTGAAATCAGGATGTCATGAAGACACAAAGCCAAAACCTATGCGCGTGGCGCATATCACATATGCTCACGCATCGCATATGCTCACACATATCACATCTGCGTGTGGCGCATATCACATGCTCACGCATATTACATATGCTTGCGCATCACATGCTCACGCATATCACATCTGCGCATGAAACATCTGCGCGTGAGAATAAAGAGAAGACCTCACGCATCCCCAGGATAGGTGCATATCACACATGCACACAATCAACCACATCCTTATCCAAATCAGGATAAGGACAACCATGATTGTGCTCATCAGACAACCTTCCAGAAGGTATCTTTTAAGGAATAAAGAATATGCTGATGTTGACAGCTGCCAATGAAGGATGGACAACTCAGCAAAGCCCATGTGCTACCACGTGATGGCACATGGGTCAGGTGAAATACCTTGGTCAGAGAATAATCAATAAAAAAGCACCAGGTGTCCTAAGTACACGTGGCGCGAAGCAATAGGAGGAGGCCAAAAAGGCCCTAATTGGGTCTGAGCCCAATCATTGGAAACCCTAATACTATAAATACCACACCACCTCCACAGTGGGAGGTAAGCAAGAAAATATATTCTAAGTCCTTACTCACTTTCACATTCTTATTATCTTCTCCTACAATATCTTATTCTCACACCGGAGGGTTACCCCAAAGAGGACCCCTGTGTCCCTTTCTGAGGGGTAAGTTTACGGTGCTGTTCATTTTGTAGGTGGAAGAACTCATATTCCGGAAAATCATCGGTGATATAGCACACTCATACCCGAGGAACGTTGATCGTATACTAGTAAGTCGATCCACGCTTCTTCAGTATGCTAGGAAAAGAGGTGTCAATGCTTGTGAAACTTCAACATCGTAACTTGGTTCGACTTCTAGGATATAGCATCAAACGAAAGGAAAGACTTGTTGTGTTCGGGTACTTGTCAAATTCAAGTTTAGACATCAGAGCCCGCATATTCATATTTGAGCGAAATTATTACGGATACTTACTCCCACCATATCAATGGGAATTTAGAGTTATTTACAATTACATAATAGATTGTAATTATCTCGTTACTCAACATTGTAATCTCTATATATTATTGTTATGTACATTATCAAGTAAATAATATATATATCGATTCATTCAGCAAGTCAACATTGTAATCTCTATATATGTATGTATATGTATAATTAAAATTATATGAGTGACATGTTTGTTTAGGCTTGCGAGCCGACTCGAGCTCGATAAGTGAAGCTCGGGCTCTAGCTCGTTTATTAATCGAGCTTATTTTTAAGCTTGAGCTCGGGCTCGTTTAATCTCGACTCGATCGATCTTTTTCACGAGTAGCTCGGCTTGTTTGTACCCCTATCTTGGTTTTGGCCTTCGGTACCCCTATCTTGTTTTGATGTGTGTTGAATTTGAATTCTGTATGTGATGAAATACGGTGTTTATTTGTGTACTGATGAATATTAATTATTTTAGTGTAGGTTGTTTGTAGAGCTGTAATAGTTTATATATTACAGTTGATTATGATGTTTATGTTGTCTATTGGCCACTATTAGATTACATATTTAATAGTTACTTTTTTATCATTGATAATGAAACTGTTGGAGTTGGTTTATGGTTTAACATGCGTTTTAACTGTTATGCTGTAGGCTGTTTGTAGGGTTATAAACTGTTTATTTTATTACTGATAGTTTTCTATGAATGCATTACTTGTTGGTGGCTGTTTAGTAAATGAAATGATTTTTGTTTATCTAGAATCATGGAAATCGAGACGCTTGTGAAACTTTACATGGGATATTCGGTTGGCGTCGTAAGCAGATATATGCAAAGACCGAAACAATCTCATGCAACACTTATAAAGCAAATTCTTCGTTATATTCAAGGTACTTTCGGTTTTGGTATTTCTTACACTCGTAAGAAAAATGTGTTAGTTGGCTATAGTGATAGTAGCCATAACATTGATCAAGACGATAACAAAAACACTACGAGGCACGTATTTTATCTTGGGTCTTCACCTATTACTTGGTGTTCTAGAACAAAGTACATTTGCACTCTTATTATGTGAAACAAAGTTAATCATTTGAGATAATAATATTAAAAAAAAGCATCCCCTAGTCAGCCGGTTTAATCTAATAATTCAACGAAGCACAATTTTGATTTGCCGTTAGTTAAAGTAAGACTTCATAAAATTAACTATTAACAAAACAAGTTGAACATAAACAATAAAATTATAAAATATAGATATTAGGTTGTTTATTTCAAAAAAAAAAAAAATTAATTATAAAAAAAACATTTAACTAACAAATAGAACAAATATAAATGTACACATTACCGAACGCTCACAGGCACAAAATAACAAATGCAACCCATGTTGATGTTCATTCAATTATTACCTGGAACTGATTTTTTTATACCCGGGTTTTTAATACCCGAACCCGTACCCGACCCTACCCTACCCCTTACCCGTAGAGTACACTTAGGGTATGCATTTTAGTATCAAAACTCGTACCCGAAACGGACCCGATTTGTACCCGGTAATACCCGAAAACCCGAACCGGTTTCATACCCGGAGCCAGGTTTTTCCAATACCCGAAACCGGGTTTTTTAAATACCCAATATATACCCGAAATTACCTGGAAAATATCTGAAAAATACCCGAAAAAGACCCCTAAAGAGTGCAACCCTAAAAAAATTCCAACCTATACCCGAAAATATGGTTTTCTCAATACCCAGAAATAGGGTATTCAAATACCTGGTTCTATACCCGACCCGAACCCGAACCCGATACATAAGGTATGGTTTTTAGAGGCAATACCCGAATCCGAACCCGACCGGGGTATTTCTAATACCCGATTTTTGGATACCTGATCATATCCGAACCCGATTTCATACACGATCTGGGTTTTCTGGAACCCGATTTGTGCACCTCTATAATATATCTGCCCAATGTCGACTTGACATCTCATTATTTCAGCCCATCATTGTCCACTTTGTTTATAAGCCCAATGTGTCCAACTAGAGATGTACAAACGCTTAACCGGTTTCTAAAATACCGGTTATTAACCGACCGGTTTTTGGTTAGACCGTGTTGACCAAAAATCAGTCGGTAATAACAGGTTTTCGTATCCCAAAACCCTCATCTATCAAACCGGTTAACTAGTAAGAACCCGAAAAAAACGGTATTTTAATAAATAAGTAAATAAAGAAAACTAAGAAATGAATTTTGATTAGCTGGTTTAAACCGGTTCGATGTTAAATACTCAAAACTGATTAGGAACCACCAGTTAAAACGTGTTGGAACCGGTTTTGTGGCAGCAAATAATAACTAGAACCCGGTTTTGTTAATAAGCGATTCTAATTTGAAGGACCTTTTTTTTCTTTTTTCTTTTTTTCCTATCACTACCCGCGGGTGCTACGTAAACATAACAAAAAAGTATATACTTGTGAATGTTCTTAGTGTAAAATCAAAAGAATAACTTGGCACAATAAACAAAATAATCAAATTGAAGTGAATTTTTAACAATAGTCTTCAACAATAAACAACAATATCGTCAAAATTTTCAACGTTCAAGAACAAGGTAATTAAACTATAATGCAATTCACACAATTTGATAATAACAATAACAATGAAATTCATCATCACTTTCAATTTCTAGCTAACTTATTAAATACCGACACAATAGTAGATAATAAAATAGATCGTAAACGGTTTAATTGTATCAAGCACATGAATGGAATGAGTTTTGTTAATATATTTTCCTCCACACCACATGCATTTTGTGTTTCAACGTCCTTTCACTCCTTTTGCGTGTGCATATTTGTTAGATTACCATATGACATCATCCACTAGTTGGTTAACGGTTCATTTTCATCAATTACAATCCAGAACCATTCATTAAGGTTTATAAATAATATTTTCAAAATTCCACAATAGATCAAAACAAGATTACTGGTTGTAATTAGGTTTTGGTTTTATTAAATAACGCCACTTTATGAATATAAAGACAAAAATAAAGTTAATTAGTAATTTGTTTTTGGATCGGTGGTCTAGTAAATCTCTTAAACACACAAGTATGTCTTGGGTTCAAGTCTTCGTAACTAAAAAATGTTTGTCTTTTAAACAAAATGCTCCGTGTGTTTTGACACATGTCACACCTTTAAATTTTGAGCCAAAGTTTCAAAAGTTATAATTCAAAAATGTGTAGCGATACAAGTGGTTGTTTGTTCACCTTATACTCCGTTTTAATGTTATTAATAATATTACATTATGTTTAGACTAACTGGTTTTAATTTTATACAAAGTGTTCGATCTAACACTAACTCTCATTAATTTTAATTTTTTTTTTGTTAATTTTGAATTAAGTGATTAAAATACTACTTTATTTTAGGGAAAATTCCCAAAATAAGCATTTATGAATACGTTTTTCAGATTTTAGCTGTCATTTTCAACAAATTCCAAAAATAGGTATTATAAACTAGTCGTGACGAATAGTTTATGATTACCCACGAGTAGTTTGTGTAACCAATTATAAATTGCCACGTGTCTATAAACTAACCGTAACGACTAGTTTCACTAATCATCTACTCGTAAAGATTAAATAAGTTTAAAGTCTCGTAATCAACGCCCACGAGTAAATAAGAAATCATTTAGTCGCGACGAGTAGATTCTAAAACTTTTACGAGTCACAAGTATTTTATCAAACTAACCGCGACGATGCGTTAGATTACCAAATGCATCGAACAGATTAGTTTACCTGGTAAACATTACGCATACGAGTAGCTTATATGTAGTTAACTCGTCGTGACTAGTTTACTTTGTTTGCATTCCTCATACGAGTATTTTGTTAATAATTAACTCGTCCTGATAAGTTTACCTGATTTACATTACCCATATGAGTAGTTTATAGGTAATTAACTCGTCATGTCTAGTTTACCTTATTTGCATTCCAATACAAGTAGTTAATTAGTAAGTAACTCGTCTTGGCTAGCAATTAACTCGTCCTGATAAGCTTACCTTAATTATTCATATACATTTGATGACAAAGGTATATTCAAGTCCGGAACAAACCCCACCAATTTCCCCCATTTCATTTTCGTTTGTAAGTAACTCATTTACATCAAACTTTGTTTTGCAATGTCTCCATTGTCATCATCAACAACCTAGATATAAACGACTTCATTTGGTCTTCCTTTAACACGTTTTAGAAAAAGCGTCATGCCATAGTCGTCAGGTATATCCACCGGATATGAGTAATTACAGAACTTATAAGATAACCGTTTAACATGACCTATTTTAAAACGACTAGTAACAAAATCTATAAACTCACAATAACCGAACCTCAAAGATAGAGATACACCTTGCCACCCACAATCAAACAGAACATACTCAATAGCTCATTTTGTTTCTTCTCACTTTCCGCCGTAACAAATTACAATATTATCAATTTCCTCCTCCATTGATGTGCGGGTTCAAAACAACAAGAACATGACGTTTATATAAACCCAACAACTTCAAAACAACATTGTAACGACTAGTTTAGATTATAAAGTAATGAGACGAGTAGATTGTTACGTTAAACTAGCCAAGGCAAGTTAGTTACTAATTAACTACTCGTATTAGAATGTAAATAAGATAAACTAGACACGATGAGTTAACTACCTATAAACTACTCGTATGGGTAATGTAAATTAGCTAAACTTATCAGGACGAGTTAATTACTAATAAAATACTCGTATTGGGAATGTAAACAAAGTAAAGTAGCCGTGACGAGTTAACTACATATAAACTACTCGTATGCGTAACGTTGACTTGGTAAACTAACCGGTTCGATGCATTTGGTAATCAAACGCATCGTCGCGGTTAGTTTGATAAACTACTTGTGACTCGTAAAAGTTTTGGAATCTACTCGTCGCGACTAAATGATTTCTTATTTACTCGTGGGTAATCTTTACGAGTAAATTATTAGTGAAACTGGTCATTACGGTTAGTTTATAGACACGTAGAAAATTTTAATTGGTTACACAAACTACTCATGGGTAATCATAAACTATTTGTCATGACTAGTTTATAATACCTATTTTGAGAATTTGTTAGAAATGACACATAAAACCTGAAACACGTATTCATAAACACTTATTTTAGGAATTTTCCCTTTATTTTAAGGGATTTAAAATATTAACAAAAAAATTAAAATCATGGAATGTTATTGTAATTTACTAAAAAAGAATGTGAAGCCATTTTTCTTCACAAAGTTTTCAACGACTAGACCAGCCTTAGACAGTTTGCTATCAGCCCTCATCTTGAAACACGACCAACCCTTAAACCACTAATGAAATCAAATTTTACACTAAATCACACATACGCAAATTAGAAACATGAAAATTGTCAGGATATTTCATCCAAGTAACACTTTAAATGATGGGTAATTTCATCCTAACCCTAAATCACACACGAACAAATCCTTGGGGCGTTTACCACACATTTAACATGTTTATGCATGTGAACCATGGTCGCCAAACACCATTACAAATTTCGAAACGAAAGCACTATCGCCCAAACCATCATCGACATCGCTTCGTCACCATCTCCTCTCTCATGGGTAGTAACTTTCGTGAGCCATTAAGGAAATTCATGTGTCACGTTGGGGAAGTAAACTGTGCCAAGTAGCACCAATACCACACCACCACCATCGACCACAAACACTGGAAAAGCTCATATAAAAAAAGAAATAATGTACAGAAAAGGTAAAACCGAACGGAAGGTATACGTTGAACCACGCACGTGAAATGTAAAACATAGAGAATTATAACTAAGTTGACCTAGGACTTGAGCGTCGCGATCAAGTTGTCAAACAGGAAAAAAGAATATGGGTAAAAACTTTGAACCACACATGCACATTGTTGCGTGCTAACTACTCGCAAAATTTAGAACTAAACATAAAACAAAATTTGTGTAAAAGGTGAAAAGTGCATGAACCAATTACTAAAGTTGAAAGTGTATGTGTTAAGGTTAAATTGTTAAAAGATATAAATGTATGAGGATGTAAAGTAAAAAAGTAAATGCATGCCTTTTTAAAAAAGCATAAAGTACAACAACATTGGGTAATACGAAATACAAGGTATGACACCATCAAGCTAAAATCAACTTGTAATCGTAATATATATAATAGTTATAAATTTAGATTCTTATACACAGTGACAAAATTGGAATCCTAAACTTGTAAATTCAAAACTTACACCCTAAAAAGTGAACCAACTCAAGTCATAACTATCATTTTTTAAAGTATAAACAAATTTTTTAAATGAGTTACTAGCTAAATTAATCTCATCAGAATACATCCATCGTCCGATCTAGGAAAAACCTTCATAGACTGTGAACACCAATTCGAAGGCGCGACGATGCGGTGAGATAAAACTCATTTAGTTCAAGGATCCAACTAATGAAAACCACATTCTCGCCTGAAGATGCGATGAGATAACATCATTCAGTTCAAGGATCCAACTAGTGAAAGCCACATTCTCGCCTAGTCTCCTATCATCACACTAGTGCCTCTGAAATTAAATGCTGGAGGCAGGAATTTAACATAGGTCACATGGAACACCAAGTCCATCCCTTATCGTTCAGTGACGAATCTAGACCAAAATCTCAGGGGTAACGGTCAAAAATTTTCTTTACCATATTTCATATAATTGTAAACGAACATTTTTTTTGTCGTATTTACAGAAACAAAAAAAATTATCATATTTCATACAACAACTTTTCTTTTTTTTTGTTTGAACTTAGAGTTTGACCGATATCATTATTTTCTTAGAATTTTCATTTAAAAATATTGCTAATATAACTTTGTAGTTTTATCCTTCAAGTTCCTTAATTTTAGAATAAACTAAATTTAAACCATAAACTCATAATCAATTCTCATTTACACATATCCCCTAAATCCATAATCAATACCAATTTAGACATAAACCAATAATCTCTAATCAATTACATTTTTCAATTTACATTATCCAAATATCCAATAAACATTATAAACCATAATCAATATTTCAAATATTCAATTGCCCATAAACATCTTCAAATTAATAATTTATATAAACAAATTAACAATTACAAGTTTAGATAAAAGTATAAAAAAAAACCCCTAAAGTGAACAAGTATAATTCGAACCGTGGAAGAGGGACTGAGAGAACACCGGCATCAGCTACTTGCCTGCAGCATGGAAGTCGAGTGACTGGAGGAACAATGAACAATAGTTTTATTTGGTTTGAGCTATAATTTGGTTGGGCTTTGATTAGTTTTAGTTTTTAGTTTAGTTGAACTTTAAACAAATAGGGTAACTTTATATTTTCCAGTGGTAGAGAAATACGAATACCGATAAAAAATAAATAAATGCACGCTACCGACGAAATATTAAAGGGTGACGAAAACTATCTCTAAATTTTAACTTGATCCGTCCCAATTATCATTCTACCACCGACTCATTTGTGTCATAAGTATCACTTACAACTGAGTATAAAAACATTAAATGGCTAGTCATGGTTTAAAAAAATAATAAAATAGTAACCACATTTTTTTGTGCCATCAATATTATCTTGGTGGGTTGGTTCATTTAACATCACTTTTATTCATTTTATTCATTTAAATCAAAACACACCCATCTTCACTCATCCACAAGTTTACACTTTCTTTCTAGTCACACAGTCACCATACCACATGCTTCTTCACCAATTATCTCCTCCAAATACCCTTGAATTATTTCATCTGGTAAGTCCTTCAATTCAGTCTTTCTTTCAATTCGCCCAAAACCCACTTCAATTTCGTCATAAAGATTGCAAATTTAGCTGAATATGTGTTAAAGTTTGTACCTTTATCTTGAATTTTGGGGTTTCTTGGATTCTTGACATGTGTTAAAGTTTGTAACTTTAGTTAAACAGAGGTTCAATTGAAGTGAAATCTCATCTGGGTATTCAATAATAATATGGATACTTTGTTAAGAACTCATAATTCGTTCGAATTTCTGCACCCAATTAACAAATTTGCAGGAAATTTAAGCAATTTGGGTCACCTTAAGAAACCCCAATTCAAATTAGGTCATAAAGATTGTGTTAAAGCTAGTAGTAGTGCTCTGTTAGAGCTTGTTCCAGAAATCAAGAAAGAAAATCTTGATTTTGAGCTTCCTTTGTATGACCCCACAAGAAATCTTGTGGTGGATCTTGTGGTGGTTGGTGGCGGTCCGTCGGGGTTAGCCGTGGCTCAGCAAGTGTCCGAGGCTGGGCTAACCGTGTGTGCGATCGACCCGTCACCGAAATTAATCTGGCCTAATAATTATGGTGTTTGGGTTGATGAGTTTGAAGCTATGGACTTGTTGGATTGTTTGGATACCACTTGGTCAAGTGCGGCCGTTTACATTAACGATAACTCGACCAAGAGTCTTAACCGACCGTACGCGCGTGTTAATCGAAAACAGCTTAAAACCAAGATGTTGCAAAAGTGTATAACGAACGGGGTTAAGTTTCATCAAGCGAAAGTTGTTAAAGTTGTGCATGAAGAGTTGAAGTCTTTTTTGATATGTAATGACGGCGTCACGATCCAAGCGACATTGGTTCTTGACGCGACCGGTTTTTCAAGATCTTTGGTTCAATACGACAAGCCGTATAACCCGGGGTATCAAGTGGCATATGGGATTTTGGCAGAAGTTGAGGAACATCCTTTTGATGTTGACAAAATGTTGTTTATGGATTGGAGAGATTCTCATCTTGACAAGAATCTTGAATTAAAAGAAAGGAATCAAAAGATTCCGACTTTCCTCTATGCGATGCCCTTTTCGTCGAGTAGAATCTTTCTCGAAGAGACGTCACTCGTGGCTCGACCGGGGTTGAAGATGGAAGATATTCAAGAACGAATGGTGTGTCGGTTGAAACATTTGGGTATAAAAGTTAAAAGCATCGAAGAAGACGAAAAGTGTGTGATCCCGATGGGTGGGCCCCTACCTGTCCTACCTCAAAGGGTGCTTGGAATAGGTGGGACCGCTGGTATGGTCCATCCATCAACCGGGTACATGGTGGCCAGAACACTGGCCGCCGCCCCGATTGTTGCAAACTCAATAATTCGGTATCTTAATAACGAAAAGATGGTGGTCGGAGATGATTTGTCGGCCGGGATTTGGCGCGAGTTGTGGCCTATTGAGAGGAGGAGACAAAGGGAGTTTTTTTGTTTTGGGATGGATATTTTGCTTAAGCTTGATTTGGAAGGTACCAGAAGATTCTTTGATGCGTTTTTCGACTTGGAACCTCGTTACTGGCATGGGTTTTTGTCGTCGAGATTGTTTCTACCGGAGTTAGTAACGTTTGGGCTTTCGTTATTCGGTCATGCTTCGAATACTTGTAGAGTTGAAATAATGGCTAAAGGGACTCTACCATTGGCAACTATGATTGGAAATTTAGTTAAAGATCGAGAATGAATAATGAATGATAATAATAATAATAATATTTATAATTTATACCTGTATCATTGTATGATTTTAATTTAACCATTTGGATATTATGATTATTATTGTATGTTTTAAGTTGATTAGCCTGCAATTATTGTTTCTTTGTTTATGGGAATCAACAAGAAAGAAGTTACCAAATGCTGTGTTTTTTTTAACTTTTGTGTACATTATTAAAATCCCTGCATCTTAATATCCATTTGGGTTCTTAACATTGGCCAAAGTTCAATTCCAAGCATATTCAAGGCATCAGCTTGCACTTGTTTATACATTTTGCCATTGTAAACATCAAATGCATGTCAACACATCATGTTCCCAGCCTTTCATGGTATCAACTACGCTTGTGAATGAACGATCGTTTGAGAAGGGTTCGATGAAAAGTTTGTTTATTTAATAAATGAATGGAATGAATAAGAAAAAACTTGGTTAAATTATCGAACATGAATACATGTCTCATTTGTTTATATATGTTTTTAAACGTACCGTCATTTTTGTTTGTTCGTTTACGATTATTTGTTTGCATGTTTATTCAAATTTATTTGTTAGTCATGAATCATGATTACTAATTGGCCCATCATGCATCGCCCGTCGGTCTAATCAAAATTAAGAACCAATCATTGGGGAGTCGACTAATGAACAAACAGGAACATTTCACTTTCTTTCTTTATTTTCATTAATTTACATTCCTATATGCTTGTTTATGTTTGCTCATTTGCGTTATTTTATGTTCATCCATTTACGTTCGTTTGGAATATTGACGAATGAACATAACAAAACACAAACACATTCATTTTCTCAACAAACGGACATGAACAATACAATACGTTCATTTAAGAGTTCGCAATTCACTTGTTCGACTAAAGTAAAATGAACGAACACCGTTCATATTCATTCGGTTTGCTTACATGCCAGTCATTAACGTCTTTCAAGGTTTTAAAATTACAAAGTCAGTAAAAAAGTATATAGTTTTAAGGAATGTATCCATCAAGGTTTTAAATAATTTATAATCCACATGTTAATGATTTATCAGTAGATAATATTTATATAATTATAATAATCATGATAATAAAAGTGTACAGTTGCTTAATAGTAACTTATTGCAATTTATAAGCTGTGTATTAATCAATGGAACATGAAGACAAGATTTAAAAGGGAAAGACAAACGGCTTTCTATGTTCTTTTTATCTTAAACTCCTTTGTTTGGCTTTTAATGTATCGAGAGATATTTGTCTTCACGACATTACCTTTCCTTTTCCAAAACAATGAGCTGGTTTTCTTTTAACGGCAAATTTCATACTTTCTGGTAATTAAACACACCTTTAGATGTTTAACGAATTAACTGTTACCTTCTTTTATTGTTTCACGAATTAACTGTTACCTTCTTTTATCTATTCTGTACGTAGAGATATTTTAACTAGGTTTCTGGCATCTTCTATTGCTTGCTTCTTATTGTATAATGTATAGGGTATTATCAATTGGTTGCCATCGTCACTTTGGCAGCCTTTGTTTTTTACTATATTCACTTTCTTTAAGGTAAGATGATTCTTTTCGATTTGCTATTTGGAGATTATAATATCTGGTGAATGTTGATTTTCGGTGGTGTTCTATGTTGCATGATTGCCTTGTTTGAACTTCTTCAAGGTAACGCGTGGCTTAGTATATATCTAAAATACCAAAAGATAGAAGAAATAACAAAGAATTGATGGACCGAAAGATGATAGTTGGGAGGCAAACACCATAAAAGTCATGAATAGTGGTTACACGACTTAACTTTAGATTTATCATATCTCAAACATACCAAACGTTGCACTTTTTAATAATCAAGCCAACATGTTTACACATCCTTGAATATTCGTTACATGTCAAGTTTACGCATAAGTGACGTAACGCCTAGTGGTGTGCATTGGGTCAAAACAAGACCGGACCAAACCAGAATCCGAAATCTTCTAAAACTAAAAATCAAATACCAGAATACAAGGTCAGTTCAAGCCGATCCAAGTGGGTTGAGAGTAACCGAAAGCATTTCTTCTAGGCCAATAATCTTGCTTTGGTATGATTTTATGATGGGCTGCGGGTGACTATGTGGCCTCAAGACTCGAGTGGCTCGCTCTCTTACAGCCACCTAATCAGACATCCTTAACCTATGCACCCACGATAACATGTCATGTGAGTATGTAACAGAAATAAAACGACCGAGCCAGTTGCCAGCGAGCAAGTAACATCATAGACGTGCTTCAGTATACATGTTTTATTCGCTATATAATCAACGAAGACATTACTTTGAATGTGTTACTATGTAATAGATTTTCGATGGAAAGATATTATTCAAGCCTGCATACTTAACGAACCAAATTAACTTACAAAAGTGTTTTAAACTGATAAACAAACAAGCTAAGGCGCTAAGCTAAAACCTAGAACACGATTACAGACAGAAACACTTGAAAGATTATTAGCATACAAACACACACAGTCATTAGATTATTACCAAACTGAATCACCAAATGCAACGGTAAGTAACATGCAGCCCGGTTATTTCACCATTGTAAGTGACTTCAATCACCTGTCCTTTTTCCAGCCCGTAATATTGAGCAATGGCGTCCTTTTGAGACATTCTTGGAAGCTGTAACATGAAGATTAAAAGGTTAAATTCTCATAAAGATTACCAATTTACAAAAACAAAGACGGTTTCAAGTAACTTAATTGTTATTAAACTGTTTATAACGAAACAGGTTGTTATTAGATTGTTCATCAAATCTAAATATATAGGAAATTAATAGATAAAATAACCAAAAACTACATTAGTTTTCAGATACTCAAATCTTAATATTACTACTAAACAACCAGAAAATCATAAGCAGAATATTTATCTAAATTTTAAAGATTATCGTGATTAAAGCTTGCAACGATTGGAAATAAATGCTTGCCTGTTTCTCATCCAAATTAAACTTCTGCAAGAGTTTTTCTTTCTCGGCATCCGTTATGACCCGATGCTTCGGCTTCAACACATGCTTTGTAATGTTAACAAGCAAATCAGTTATCTGCAACAAATAATAAAAATTAAATTTTTAAATAATAGACTATGTTACTGGTACAAAGGTTAAGGGTTGTAAGCACTTTGACCCATTTGACCCTTTTCATTAAAAAACTACATCCTGAATATGATATATAACTCGAGGATTAAATATTAATAATTTTGCACAACTTGTGTTATTAATCAATTTCTCCAAAATTAGGATGAAATAATGGTGTATCAAATTCTTAATTTTCATATGTAAGCATAATCTAATAATTTCTATGTAAATAAACTACGAGTGTGCATGAAACCGATAAAACCGATCCATAGACGAAAAAACAAAATAAACGAACTCAAACAAAAACTGACGCTTTGGTTTTATGTTTTCGCAAAGACTGAATTTTCAGTTCAATTTCGGTTCAGCATGTAACTAAAACCAATAAAACCGAACCAAACCGAATTTGTAAATTTTCATTTTATATTTGTAATGTTAAATAATTTATAAGAATTTAATAAATAGTGTGACCCAAATACTTAGCCTAAATGTACAATAACCAATTAATCAATAACAAACAAACGCGCAAATTCATAATTTTGGGCTAGACTTATTATGGCCCAAAACTTTAAAGCCCAAATGATAAAACCAAAATGAACGGTTTTCAACGACTCAAAAACGGAATTTTTGGTTTTTCGTTCGGGTTGAGCCCAAAATCGTTAAACAAAGATTAGTGACACACTTACTTGGAATATTTCAACTTTAAACGGGAAAAGCTCAACCGCTTTCATAGCCTGGCTTGTAATGTGATTTTGAACTACAATAATTAGACGGCTTAAATTCTCTTTATTCATGATCTGGGTTGTAATCCAACGGATCACATTCACTTTCACAATACCGGGCCCACAAAATACAGCTAGAACCTGCACTCAAACATAGCCAAGCTTTGGGTTAATAATATATCCAACCCTGTATAAAAAATGGGTCATGCTCGGTTGACATGATTAAGTAACCCGTTTAACCCAAGCATCAACAATCAACCAAATTAGGAATATTAGGAGTTTATATTCTTTTTGGCAAATTTTACATTGATTCTGCAACCAATTTTTATGATACACTCTAAACCAATACAAACACCAACTCAAACAAGCAATTTATCAAAACCATATTTCACATAAATCCACAAAATTTCACTAAAATCCATGATACAAATTTTATAAACCTAAAATAAATCAATTTACAAAAACTGATTCTCCAAACTCCCAATGTCCCAAAACAAACCACATGCAAATGCAATTTCCACGAATCTATACTTCAAACCGTAAACGAAACCATCAATTTCCCTTTTTTATAAAATTTCAAATTCGGAACACTACTTTGTAAAATTTCAAGTTACTTTTGAGGAAAAGGTGTGTGGAAGAAATTAATATCAAACTCAATGCACATGCAATTTCCCAAAATCCAAACTTCAAACCCCAAACCAAACCATCAATTTCCCCAATATACAAAACTAATAATTCAAAAACCCTAATTTACAAAATTTCAAGTCAATTTGGGAAAAACTGTGAAAACGGGAAAAAAAACAAACTCAATCCACTTGCAATTTCCCCAAATTCCATACTTCAAATCCAAAACCAAATCATCAATTTCCCTAATTTCCCAAAATTCCAAACTCAAAACCCTAATTTACTATATTTGAACTCAATTTGGAGAAAAAACTATAAGAAAGCATAAAAATCAAAACTCAACCCACATCCAATTTCCACAAATTTCAAACTCAAAACCCTAATTTACAAAATCTGAACTTAACCCACATGCAATTTCCACAAAATAACCACAAATTCGAAACCCAAAACCCTAATTTTAAAAATTCAAACTCAATTTAGAGAAAAACTATTAAAAACAATCAAAATCAAACCCAACCCATATCCAATTTCCACATAACAAACCCAAATTCACAAACTTCAAACTCAATTTGAGAAAAATTAATAATAATAATAATAATAACAACAACCCAAGCCACCTTATTATCAGGATCAGCAACATGAGCCGCACTAATCCTGAGCCGATCAACGTCAACATCATGGCCATGAAGGTCACGAAACTGACGGAGAGTGATATCAATATCTGAATCAGAGATATCGTAGCCTCTGTCTCTCAGCATCTCCAACAGGGTTCTGCGTGAGAGATAATACCGGTGACTCTCCACGCTGCCGTCGTCAACGAAGCTGCTCAAACACTTGCCGCCGCCGTTAACGGTGCCGTTGCCGTTGATTGGCTCCGTTTGCATTGGGTCTTCTTCGCTCGTTTGACCCATTTTGGGGTTTGCAGGGTTTCAGTGAGTGGAGTGGAGTGGAGTGGAGTGTTGGGTGGGTGGGTATTTAAAGTATGATTTAAAGTTAGTGAAGTTTAAATAGAGTTTGACCTCAAAGTCAGTTCGATTTGACCAACAAAAGTTAAAGCTTGTTCGTTATCGGTTTAGGTTTGGGTTAAAACCGGTTTTTGACTAAGTTATCATCGATTTTTGGTTAACCAGACCCAATGCAAACAAGTTATCGTCGGTTTCGGTTTTGACCGGTTTTTGCCGATTTTGGTTAGGTTAACCGGTTTGGAACCAGTTTTGGTGAAAAAAATTACAAACCAGTTTCGAACCTACGATTTCAGTCGGTTTCAAACCGATTTCTATATAATCGATTTTAAACCAGTTCGAGCCGGTTTATTTGCCCCCTTTTATATATAAATGCATGATTCTCCCATCTTTATCTGTATATTTTAACTAAAAATCTTTAAATTATGTTTATTTCTAAAAAACATCTCATGACATACTCTCTACTTTTATCTATATTCTACACACAACATTTATTTATTTATTTTCTCTTTTCTATACACTCATGCAACTATAAATGATGGTAAATAGCAACTCTCTAAATGTGAAAGCTAAATATGTAAAAAAACTAAATATTTCTTCATATTTTATAGATGGAGGCATGAAGGGTAATATAAAGTGTGAAATATGAATGCTCTAAATAAGTAAAAAAAAAACTATTTTTTTTTCATATTCAATCATCTCTGCCATGGTTTTAGGAGTTTGAATAGTTTGTGTTGTGTAAATGAGACACAAGCTGCTATATTTTTAAAGTTAAAGATCGGGCTCAATGGTAGTTTACAAAATTCGAGGTATGCTAGTTTATTATTTATTAACCATTTAATTAATTTATTTATATGTTTAACCATATGGCAGTGATGAGGCTGAGCGTTATTACACTTTTAAATTTAACCAAAATGCGAAGCCAAACGTCTTGTAACGAAGGCACTGTTCTTCTTTCTTTTCTTTTTATATATTTTTTAATCCTTCTATGTGGGATAGGTGTTTGATTAAAGTCCTGATCACACATTAAGGTGTGAAGAAACACTAAGTGACCCCGGCAGATTAAGGATAATCTTAGGGTTAAGTAGATGTTTCCCACGAGGGTTAGGTCCGGCAAAGATGGTTATTCTTATCAACCTGCAAAACAGACACCGTAAGCTCGTCACTGAGAAGGGGGGGGGGGTTCCTCCTTATGACCACCCTCCGGCGTGAGAATCAGACTAGATTGCTCTGAATATAAGTGTATATTGAGAGAAATAGCTAGAGAGAAGATGATGATACCGTTCAAAGGTGTTGGAGTATTTATAGCCGAATGTAGGTTTTCAAGCAGGTACGGCCAGCTGTATAATATTCCTTTTCCACCAACTATGGGCTATGTTCGTGCCACGATGGGAGTTGGTGGGTAGGCAGCGGCTGATGGTGACATTTTGTACTGGAGCGTGCTCCTCCTCGTACTATTGTCGGTGAGCTGTCACCCTGTGATTGGTTCATGGGTTGCTTTTGCCAGATCTTGTCTATTTGTCCATACCTTGGTAGGTATAGTACAAAAGATCTTCTAGAAGCGTACGAACTGGCTCTTTTGGGCGGGAATATTCCCGCCCTGCTCATTCCTTCTTCAGGTGACATTACTGAAGTATGAGTTAGTGCCTTATGCGTGTAGCCTTACTGTTAGTGCGGATAGCCTTCCTTCTTGGCTTGTACCCACAGCTGCGGGGACAGGCAGGGTACTGTACCAAGGGAGGCTTTCCTGCGGGGACAGCTGGCTTACTGCGTGTAAGGTCTTCATCTCTGAGCATAGTGGATCCTGCGGATCCAGTTGGTCTATGCGCAGACGTACCTCTTCAAGGTAAGTCTTGCGGGTCCAACTGGGCTTTGCGGGGACCTACCTCTTCAAGTCCCCCCAGTCCATTGTTCTTCTCATGAATTGTTAATAAGTGAGGTGAACTTTTGGACTTTAAGCAAGGGGTTTTAAAGAGGGGTTTTCGTTTTTTAAGGTTTTCCGTGGGGATTCTTCCCGCAGTTTTTCTAATGTCACTTGCAGAAATTCCCGACTTTTCTGCCTGATCTTTGGGTATGATGCGGGTAGGTGTGTAACCTCTTCGCAAGTCGGGAGCGTTGAGTTTCACTTGTATAGATTCTCCGAGGTTTTGGTAGTTTTAGACATAGTGATCAGTTATGTTAGACAACCAATTCCACCTTGAAGCTTCAAACAATCTAGTTCTCAACGTTCCCGCCATGCGGGGATGTTATTTCTCTTTCCGCAAGCATGGCCCATAAGGTCCTTCTTGGCTTCAATTCCCTGCAAGTGCTAAGTATGTGAAGGGTTTCGGCTTGACATTGTACCCGCACTTGTCTTACGGTTTCTTGCTTTCCAAGGTAAGGGGGTATATTCCCTCTTATTTTTGAATCTTTTTTAATATTTTTGGAATTCGGAGAGTTGGTGAAAGGATAAGAACAGTCCAAACGGTTGAAGGGACGTTGGCGTCTTCAAACGGTTTCAGGACGTGCAGGAAGTTATGACGACGTGACAACATGTGGTCAATCAGGACGCTTTTTCAGGTGCGTGGGCGCAAGTTTTATGGCACGCGCCCTTTTGATACCTGTTGCCAGCTTGCTTTATCCACACGTGTCGCCGTGTCATTGCTCCTGCGCCTTCTCTCTCATCCGCATTAAATTCATCGCATTCATTGCGATGAGTATATAAGGGGGAGAGGGTGTATTTCATCCATCATCTTCACTTCACTCTCCTTTTCCTTTTAAGCGATTTCCGGCGAATACTCATCTTTTCCGGCGAGCATTCTCCTGAAACCGCTTTCTTAACACTAAAAAATGTCTTCTTCTACTCATGACCCAGAGGTTAACGTCGAGGAGTCCGACGTTTACCTCAAGAACCCGACGTCTACGTCCGATAAGGACGATAAGAGTACTGTTGGCGAGTGTCAGTGTACTCTTTCTGTCGATGTATACCATTACATCGTCAAGAAGTTCCTGCTGGAGCCTTATGAGCCTGAGTTTCCGGAGGCCAACCAGACGGTGTACGATGCCCCTAAGGGCAAGATAGGGGTTTACGCTTCGTTCTTCCTATATGGGAATCTAAGATTCCCATTAACGAAGTTCGTATACCGTGTTTTGGAGAAACACGGTGTTCATCTGACAGAGGTGCACCCAATGGCAATTGCCAAAGTTCGCCATTTCGAATGGGTGTGCCGTATTTTGGGTATCGAGCCCCGAGTCGGCCGCCTGATAACCTTCTATACTTGGAGGAGCATCCGGTTGGTATACCCTTGTCACTCGGATCAAGGGTTTGAAGATCTGCGCTACTGAGCGTAGTCTTGGCTCTTGGAAGCGGGAGTTTTTCTACATTTCCGCTCGTGTCGTTCCCATCGCGATGACGTTCAAGAATGGGAGGGAACTTCCTAACCTTCACGCCTCCAACTACCAGGAGACGGAATGGTTCACAAAGATCTCCCAGATTCAGACTCCGGTTTATCGCTTCGCGGAGTCTGGGATGGTGATGCTTGGGATGAGCCGCGTGTGGAAGGATGTCGGGTTTGGGACGCTGCAAATACCCATCGTTCTAGAATACGGTTTGAACTATCTTCCTTTTGGTACGCCCCGTCTTTTGTATTGGTTTAGGGTTTTCCTTCTAACATTTTTATCGTTTTTATTTCAGAAGGGAACAACTTACATTCGCTCTTGCACCCGTGGGAGACTGGTGGTCCCGCACGGTTGGGTACTCGTGATCTCGATGAGAACGAGTTGCCCATTTTGGAGCAGACTGCGGATAGATTCGTAGAGGTCTACCCGCCAGGCCATGAGATTTTAAGCGCCACTCGGCCAGGTAAGGAGTTCTTTAATCCCCGTCCTCTTCATGCTCAAACTTCTGCTGGAATTCCTCTGATCTTGTCATCTTCTGATGAGGAATCCGCAGATGGGCCTTTTATTGTGAGGAAGAAGAAGGCGGCCGGCGTGAAGGGCAAAACGAAGGTTGCTACCTTCGTTGACCTGGGGAATCAGTCTGATTCCGAGACTGAAAGTGAGGAGGAGGCGGGGAACCTTGGTAGTGGTAACGAGGCCATTATCTCAGAGGTTGAGACAACGGTTGTCACTTCCGAGCCACCAAGCGCTGCGAAGGTGACTGGCGTGAAGAGGCCAGTTTCATCGGGTCCATCTCCGCCTGTCAGGGCTTTCAAGATCAAGAAAACCAGTAAGTATACTTTTTGTGTACCTTTTCCGCATTTCCTTCCGCCTTTGTTTTTTTATATCTTTTGTTTTTCTTCATGCAGGAGTGGACTTATCTGCTTTCGAGAGCGGTGCGGGAGGAAGCGGTTCAGGACCCACGACAATAGGTTTGGTCAACCTATCCGAGGCGATGACCCAGGCGGCTGCGCCTGTTTCTGGTACTGGTTCAGTTGCTCATACTGTTGAAGCAACTGTTCCGGTTATGACGGCATCTGTCATGGCTGCTGTGCCGACGATGGCGTCTGTGACATCTGCCCGATCCGACCCGACCCAGGTACCCGTTTCCCTTATCCGATCTCTTTCTTTTATGATTTAATATTTATTTATACTTATATTTTATTTTTAATAATAATAATACATATTTCCTTCCCGCCTCTCTCTCTCTTTCTTTCCGCCGTCCCGTCCCTCTCCTCCTCTCTTTCCGCCTTCTTTTCCCTCTTGTCGCCGTCCCGCCCTTACGCCTTGTTTCCCTCTTCTAACTCTTTGCTTATCCTTTGGTTCTTCCCGCCTAAGGATGTCTGCAGCTCCACGCGCCAGACTCCTTACATGGAAGCCTGCGTGAAGACATCTTGTTCCTGCGATGCGAGAACTCTTCTCGCAGCGCGCTAAGAATGCATGTTCTTCCCGCAATGCGCTAAGAATGTATGTTCTTCCCGCGATGCGCTTAGAATTCTAGTTCTTCACGCAGCACGCTAAGGATGTGATTCTTCCCGCAGTGCGCTAAGGATTGTTGTGCCAGCCTTCGCGCTCGCGCACTCAGCCTTCCCGCGCTTAACCCTTGTATCTTCTGTTTATTCTAGCCGTTTGCTTTTGTAAATGTCTTTTCCTCTGAGCTGTTGACCTAACCTATCTAATGTCTGAATAGTTACTTTCGGCGCAGCATGCGTACCAACCCCATTGGTTGGTAGAAAAAGTGACTGACATTATCTTTTGAGATCTGCTTTTGCCATGCTTGACCAGTACCTTTATCTGAACCGCCCATGCCTTTTTACTGTTCCCTGTCAGCTTTATCTTGCCCCCTGCAGCTGCCATATCTTTTGATATCTTTTGTTATCTTTTGTTTTGTCTTGTTCTGTTTGTCTTGGAATCTTTTCCCTTTTTTTTGGATTTATGTCTCCTAGGGTTTCTCTATAAATAATAGTATTATTTTTCCTAACACTACACACACAAAACACTTACTCTCTCCTGACCTCCTCCTTGCTCTCTCTGCCGCCTCCCTCTCTGCCTCCGTTTTCTCCTCTCCTCTGCCCTGTTTTCCGGTAATATATATAATAACTTATTAATTATGCTAACTTGTAATCAAGACTTAAAACCGATCGTTAAAACAATAATCTTATTTATAGGTTAACTTGTGCTTGTTTAAAGTTGGTTCTTGCTTTATCTTACACCGCATCGTTTATCAAGTGAGTAATCTCGTACCTAATCCCTTTTTGCTTTTAATATTTTGGGATGTTCATGTGTTCATACAAACTTAGAGTCTTAAACTTGTTTATGAACTTTAGTCGCGCAGTATCCCATGTGTTGAGGACGTAGACTTGGCTGTTTATTTGTATGTGTGGATCATTAACCGTCTTGTCGGTCTATTCCGCAGTTTTCATGGTACCATTAGATGAACACGGGAGAACTATCGTTTATGATTTTCTCTTTTGTTTACACATGCACAGTTAGTCTTGTTTGTGAGCTCAATTGTGAGCACTGGCAGTCTTGTCTCTTAGAGTTGGTCCCGATCTGATTACACCCTTGTTGAAACCCAGACATACACATGTTGCGCGCAGATTTATTGTTATCTATGTATTGTATTAAACTTGATTTCTCACCAACACGCAAGTGTTTGACGTTTATTTTAACACATGTTCAGGTTTGCAGTAGCTGTTTTGGAGCTTGTGGACACGTAGGAAGTTTTTACTTTTGGACCTAGAATTAAAATGTATCAAGACAAGTTAATGTTGTTCGAATGTTATAATTTATAATATATTGATTTATGTTTGATTTATGTTCTTTATTTTCCCCGCTGCGCGTGCGCGATAAAATGTGTATTAATAAATATTGACACCAATAGTGTCGCGAGTAATGAAGCAATATGTGGCGCCCCGATGTATAATCCGCCTTTGGTCGGGGTGTTACAGATTGGTATCAGAGCTCGTTGACTTTAGGATAGGTGGTTAGACGTAACGGCCTAGAATACCTAAGAGTCCCTTCTCGCGCATGAGAGAAATCTCATGTTTGCGCGCTTATTGTTAATTACTCGTTATTTATGAATATGCTCGCACTTGCGCAGTATATGATTTTATGTTTTATTTCGCGATATTTCGATTTTTGCTGAATTTCGATTTTTATTGATTTTACTTACATATTCGTTTGTTGGGATTGAAAATCCGAAAGGTCATGGTGATACATGAATAGTTGATTTTCAATTTCCATTTACGATTATGTTCTGAGGTTGGAGACTTGAAAAGTCATGGTGATACATGAATTGTCAACCTCCAATACTCATTTTCTTGTATGTTTTATATTGAAGATTGAAAAGTCATGGTGATACATGAATCGTCAATCTCCAATGCTCGTTTGCTCGTATATTTTAAATTGGGAATTCGGAAAGTCATGGTGATACATGAATTGTCGATTCTTGATTCGAATTTGTTACCTTTATTAAGTCTGCATTTAGGATCATTTATTTTACTTTAACTGTTGACTGTAACTGACTCCGTGAAACCAAGCTTTATAAGATTAAAACTTTGCGCTAAAACCAAGATATTAACTAAAATTAAAATTTTTATAGAATGCCTCCGCTATCTCGCCGATTTCAGAGAAGAGAAGCCTCGCGCATGCGTAGACAGCAACGTTCCCGGGAAATGGCCGCCGCAATAGCCCAAGCTTTGAGCCAAAACAATACCAACACCTCGAGTTATAACATTAAGTCCTTTAACGCGGGTAACCCTCCAAAGTTCACAGGTCTTGAAGGAGCCACCGTGATGCTCCAATGGCTCGAAAAGATTGAAAACACTTTCCTCCATACCCAATGCCCCTCAGACAGACGAACCCTATATGCTTCCAGCGTCCTGGAATCCAGAGCGCTTACATGGTGGAATGGAGTAGCTCATGCGCGTGGCGCAGAGGCTGCTTCTAGCATGACATGGGAGGAATTCAAGGAAGTTCTTACGCGAGAATTCTGCCCTCCCAACGAAGTTAAGCGCCTGGAGGAAGAATTCTGGAACTTGAAGCAATACAGTGGCGAAGCGCGCGAGTACGCGACGCGCTTCCACGAGCTAAGCTTACTGGTCCCTCACCTTGTTACCCCTTCACGCCGAGCAATCGAGAAATTCCTTGGGGGTCTCCCCATGGAAATTCAAGATTCTGTATGGGCCAGAAACCCAGTAACCCTCTCTGACGCCATTGAGTTGGCCGCTGTGCTCAGCGACAACCATGTCAGAGCAGGAACCCTGTTCCTGCGGGGAACTGAGAAGACCAAACTCACCAAGACTGCCCCTGAACCAACAGAAACCAAACCTGAACACTCAAACCGTAACAACCTCAAGCGCAGGCGCAAGGCCTATGCGCTTACCAACCCGCCCATTGTCCAGCAACCCGCATACCAACCCCCAGTTTACGCGCCTAACCCTCTGTTAGCTTACCCAACTTCCCCTGTAGTTCACAACTATGCCCTAACCAATCCAGCACTCCCTGCCCCGCCTCCTAAGAAACCTTACACAGGAAACCATCCCTTTTGCCCAACCTGTAGATTTCACCACCCAACCCAAACCCCGTGTCGACTTTGTACCCGATGTGGCCGTACTGGTCACACTGCTGAGAACTGTAGAGTCCTTCCCGCCAATCCAATTGCGCCAACACCACCAGTCTACCCGCAGAACCCACAATCAATCTACCAAAACCCACGACCCAGGTCGTGCTATAACTGCGGTGATCCCAGTCATTTCCGGAACGCGTGCCCGAGACTACAAGTTCAGATCACACAAGCGAATCCGGTGAACCAGATTTCAAACCAAGTAACGCGTGGACGAGCTTTTAACATAACCGCGCACCAAGCGCAAGCGAATAATGACGTAGTTAATGGTACATTTTTGCTTAACGGATTTTATGCTTTTGTACTTTTTGATACTGGCGCCGATCGAAGTTTTATCTCTCGCGCCTTCGAGCAGAAGCTTGCGCGACCGCGCAACAATTTAAAAGAAGATTTTTCAGTTGAATTGGCTAACGGTGAAACTGTTTTAATAAACTCAGTGATTAAAGATTGCACACTTAACCTTAACGAAAACGATTTTCTAATCGACCTCATCCCCATGCCTCTTGGAAGCTTTGATGTTATCATTGGTATGGACTGGCTCTCGAAGAATCGCGCCGAAGTTATTTGCGCCAAGAAATTGATTCGCATACCTCGAGAAAATGGTGATCTTCATATTTACGGCGAAAAACCCTCCAGTGGTCTTAAACTTATGTCTTGCGCCGAAGCCCAAAGACTCATGCGGAAGAAGTGTGTTGCATTCTTAGCCCATGTGGTTAAACCTGCTGAAGAGAAGAAGCTTCGCGATATCCCTGTTGTGCGTGATTTCCCTGAAGTTTTTCCTGATGATCTTCCTGGTATCCCTCCCGCTCGTGAAGTCGAGTTCCGTATTGATCTTGTCCCTGGTGCTTCCCCTGTAGCTAAATCTCCTTACCGTCTTGCACCCGCTGAGATGCAAGAATTGGCCAGCCAACTTCAAGAGTTGACTGCTAAAGGATTCATCCGCCCTAGCTCTTCGCCCTGGGGTGCTCCGGTGTTGTTCGTTAAAAAGAAAGATGGATCGTTTCGCATGTGTATTGATTACCGCGAGTTGAACAAACTCACCATTAAAAACCGGTATCCCTTACCGCGTATTGACGACCTCTTTGATCAACTCCAAGGTGCCTCTTGTTTCTCGAAGATTGATCTCCGCTCTGGCTATCACCAGTTGCGCATCCGCGATGAAGATGTTCCGAAGACTGCTTTTCGAACTCGTTATGGCCATTTTGAATTCTTGGTCATGTCCTTCGGTTTAACCAATGCACCCGCCGTTTTCATGGATCTAATGAATCGGGTGTGTAGGCCTTTCTTGGATAAATTCGTGATTGTGTTTATCGATGATGTTCTGGTGTATTCTAAGACCAAGGCCGAGCATGAGCAACATCTCCGATTGGTATTGCAAAAGCTCCGAACCGAGCAGCTCTATGCTAAGCTTTCCAAGTGTGAATTCTGGTCTGATGAAGTACAGTTTCTTGGTCATGTTGTAAACAAGATGGGTATTCATGTCGACCCATCCAAGATTGAAGCAATCAAGAACTGGATTACGCCATCCTCTCCTTCTGAGATCCGTTCCTTTCTGGGCTTAGCTGGTTATTACCGGCGCTTCATTTCGAACTTCTCGAAGATCGCTTTGCCTTTAACAGCTCTAACGCACAAAGGTAAACCGTATATTTGGGGCTCGAAGCAAGAAGAAGCCTTTCTAACGCTCAAGCGTTTGTTGTGTGAAGCTCCTGTTCTTGCGCTACCTGAGGGTAATGATGATTTTGTCGTGTACTGCGATGCCTCCAACCAAGGCCTCGGTTGTGTTCTTATGCAACGAGGCAAGGTTATCGCTTACGCATCAAGGCAACTCAAGGTTCATGAAAAGAATTATACAACTCACGATCTCGAACTTGGTGCAGTTGTATTTGCCTTGAAGATCTGGAGACACTACCTTTATGGTACTAAGTGTATCCTCTACACTGACCATAAAAGCCTTCAGCATATCTTTGATCAAAAGGAACTTAACATGAGGCAACGCCGATGGAACGAACTCATCAGCGATTACGATTGTGAGATCCGGTATCATCCTGGTAAGGCTAATGTGGTAGCCGATGCGCTCAGCCGAAAACCCTGCCAGCTTAACTGTATTTTGCCGCGCACGCATCTTCACTTTGCGCCGATTCAAAGCAACCTTGAATCGCGTATTCGTGACGCGCAGCGCGCATCCATCAGTAATGGTAACCTTCGCGCCGAGTTAGCGTGTGGCGCGGAAGCACATTTTGTGCCCAATCTAAGTGGAATTCTCTGTTATCTTAATCGCATCTGGATTCCCTTTGATGAGAATCTTCGCGCTGATATCCTGAGTGAAGCGCACAAATCTCGGTATTCTATTCATCCTGGCGCTGATAAGATGTACAAGGATTTGCGCATTACTTATTGGTGGCCCGGTATGAAGAAGGATATTGCTGTGTTCGTAGCTAAATGTCTGACTTGTTCTAAAGTAAAAGCTGAACACCAACGCCCATCTGGTTTGCTCGAACAACCAGAAATTCCTACGTGGAAATGGGAAGGTATAGCGATGGACTTCATTACCAAGTTACCTTTGACAGCAAGCAAACATGATAGCATTTGGGTAATAGTGGATCGTTTGACTAAGTCTGCTCACTTCCTGCCCATTCGTGAAAACTACCGTGTTGAGCAACTCGCGCAGCTGTATGTCAAGGAAATTGTCTGCCGCCATGGTACTCCTTTGAGCATCATATCCGATCGCGATGGCCGTTTTATATCTCGCTTTTGGAAATCTCTCCAATCTGCGCTAGGAACTCGCTTGGACATGAGTACGGCATATCATCCTCAGACTGACGGTCAGTCTGAGCGAACTATTCAAACTCTTGAGGATATGCTCCGATCTTGTGTTCTTGATTTTGGAGGTAATTGGGATTCGCACCTGCCTTTGATCGAGTTCTCTTATAATAACAGCTATCATTCCAGTATTGGTATGGCCCCATTTGAAGCACTTTACGGTCGTAAGTGCCGCTCCCCGATCTGTTGGAGCGAAGTGGGTGAAACTCAAATCACAGGACCCGAACTTGTTCAAGAGACAACCGATAAAATCGCCAAGATCCGTGATCATCTGCTGACTGCCAGAAGCCGACAGAAGAGTTACGCAGATCGTAGGCGAAAGCCTCTCGAATTTCAAGTTGGTGATCTTGTTCTCCTCAAAGTGTCGCCTTGGAAAGGTGTTGTCCGCTTTGGGAAGAAAGGTAAGCTTGCTCCTCGTTATGTTGGTCCATTCAAGATTCTCGCGCGTGTGGGAAAAGTTGCCTACAGACTTGACCTGCCGCCCGCGCTCAGTAATGTGCATCCAACGTTCCATGTATCCAATCTCAAGAAGTGTTTAGCTGACGAGAACCTTCACATTCCACTTGATGAAGTTCAAGTTGATGAATCTATGCATTTCGTTGAGAAGCCTGTCGAGATTATGGATCGCGAGGTTAAGCAAACCAAGCGCAGTCGTATCCCTATCGTGAAAGTTCGCTGGGAGTCCAAGCGCGGAGCCGAGTTTACATGGGAAAGGGAAGATCAAATGAAGATCAAGTACCCGCACCTGTTCTCTGCGCAACCTACTTCGAGATAAATTTCGGGACGAAATTTCTTAAAGTAGGGGAGACTGTGACATCTGCCCGATCCGACCCGACCCAGGTACCCGTTTCCCTTATCCGATCTCTTTCTTTTATGATTTAATATTTATTTATACTTATATTTTATTTTTAATAATAATAATACATATTTCCTTCCCGCCTCTCTCTCTCTTTCTTTTCGCCGTCCCGTCCCTCTCCTCCTCTCTTTCCGCCTTCTTTTCCCTCTTGTCGCCGTCCCGCCCTTACGCCTTGTTTCCCTCTTCTAACTCTTTGCTTATCCTTTGGTTCTTCCCGCCTAAGGATGTCTGCAGCTCCACGCGCCAGACTCCTTACATGGAAGCCTGCGTGAAGACATCTTGTTCCTGCGATGCGAGAACTCTTCTCGCAGCGCGCTAAGAATGCATGTTCTTCCCGCAATGCGCTAAGAATGTATGTTCTTCCCGCGATGCGCTTAGAATTCTAGTTCTTCACGCAGCACGCTAAGGATGTGATTCTTCCCGCAGTGCGCTAAGGATTGTTGTGCCAGCCTTCGCGCTCGCGCACTCAGCCTTCCCGCGCTTAACCCTTGTATCTTCTGTTTATTCTAGCCGTTTGCTTTTGTAAATGTCTTTTCCTCTGAGCTGTTGACCTAACCTATCTAATGTCTGAATAGTTACTTTCGGCGCAGCATGCGTACCAACCCCATTGGTTGGTAGAAAAAGTGACTGACATTATCTTTTGAGATCTGCTTTTGCCATGCTTGACCAGTACCTTTATCTGAACCGCCCATGCCTTTTTACTGTTCCCTGTTAGCTTTATCTTGCCCCCTGCAGCTGCCATATCTTTTGATATCTTTTGTTATCTTTTGTTTTGTCTTGTTCTGTTTGTCTTGGAATCTTTTCCCTTTTTTCTGGATTTATGTCTCCTAGGGTTTCTCTATAAATAATAGTATTATTTTTCCTAACACTACACACACAAAACACTTACTCTCTCCTGACCTCCTCCTTGCTCTCTCTGCCGCCTCCCTCTCTGCCTCCGTTTTCTCCTCTCCTCTGCCCTGTTTTCCGGTAATATATATAATAACTTATTAATTATGCTAACTTGTAATCAAGACTTAAAACCGATCGTTAAAACAATAATCTTATTTATAGGTTAACTTGTGCTTGTTTAAAGTTGGTTCTTGCTTTATCTTACACCGCATCGTTTATCAAGTGAGTAATCTCGTACCTAATCCCTTTTTGCTTTTAATATTTTGGGATGTTCATGTGTTCATACAAACTTAGAGTCTTAAACTTGTTTATGAACTTTAGTCGCGCAGTATCCCATGTGTTGAGGACGTAGACTTGGCTGTTTATTTGTATGTGTGGATCATTAACCGTCTTGTCGGTCTATTCCGCAGTTTTCATGGTACCATTAGATGAACACGGGAGAACTATCGTTTATGATTTTCTCTTTTGTTTACACATGCACAGTTAGTCTTGTTTGTGAGCTCAATTGTGAGCACTGGCAGTCTTGTCTCTTAGAGTTGGTCCCGATCTGATTACACCCTTGTTGAAACCCAGACATACACATGTTGCGCGCAGATTTATTGTTATCTATGTATTGTATTAAACTTGATTTCTCACCAACACGCAAGTGTTTGACGTTTATTTTAACACATGTTCAGGTTTGCAGTAGCTGTTTTGGAGCTTGTGGACACGTAGGAAGTTTTTACTTTTGGACCTAGAATTAAAATGTATCAAGACAAGTTAATGTTGTTCGAATGTTATAATTTATAATATATTGATTTATGTTTGATTTATGTTCTTTATTTTCCCCGCTGCGCGTGCGCGATAAAATGTGTATTAATAAATATTGACACCAATAGTGTCGCGAGTAATGAAGCAATATGTGGCGCCCCGATGTATAATCCGCCTTTGGTCGGGGTGTTACAGCGTCCAGTTTCGTTGCTGCATTGAGCAGTTCAACTTCTCTGCCGGCCGTCAGTGCCATCTTTACTACATCCTTCACCGGACCGGCGGTGACTTTTTCTGTGAGCTCATACGCAGCGGCTACCACGGTTATGAGTTCATCTCAAATGAATTCATCTCTGATGGTCTCTACCCAGTGGCTTCTACAGTGTCACATTCGGCGTCAGCGACTACCTCGTCCTTGGCCGGTTCTTCAGGTATGTTTAGAGTTGGGACCTCTAGACTTACCTCTGTTGATGAGGGAGTCCAATCTTTGCTTCCTTCCCATCTCCTTGACCTCTTGGATGGATATCATTTAGGTTCAGGTGATGGGTTTAGCGGCTATCGACCTGTTATCGACCCTACAGGTGCGTGGGGTTACTTTGGCCTGTTATCCCTCCTTGTCATTTTTTCTTAACTGTTTTGTTGTTGCAGTTTCAGATTCCAATGAGGTCTATGCCCCAAGGTGGAATATCCGCCGAGGCACGACTCTCAGGACGGCTGCAGACTGCGTCGACTGGGCGCGCCATGCCGCTCCAAGCGGTGCATTGGTGGAGGCCATGGTTAGTTACCAGGAAGGCCGGTTGTCTACTGAGCTCCGAATCCTTCTCGCCCGGATGCAGCCGCGTGTCGAGTTACTTTGTCGTGAAAACGACAAGTTAAAGACTGCGCGTAGCTTGGAGGGGGCTCAGGTGCGATTGCTGCGGGAGGAAAACAAGAAGCTTGCCGCCACCGCTGCTGAGAAGGAAAAGGCCTTCAAGGATCTTGAGGCCGAAATCCAAGCCAGGCATGAGGCTCGTTCCAAGGCTACTCAAGTTGTTAATGAACAACTTAGGTTGGCTAAGGAAACGGCGCGTAATGCTACTGAAAGGGCCACAAAAGCTGAAGCCGTTGCTGAGCCTCTACGCGCTGAAAATGAGGAAATGAAAGCCAAACTGGAGAAGCTTCAGCAGGCTCATGAGGCTTTGGCTTTGGAGGATGCCAAGAAGCTACAGGAGCTCTTGGATCAGAAGGGTGTGCTTGATCGCACTGAGCGTAAACTTAAAAGCGTTGAGGAGGCTGCTGCCAAAGAAGTGTTGCTTGCCAACCTTAATAAGAATGAGGCCGAACGCGCACACGATCAAGCTCAAGCTACCCTTCAAGAGTCCTTGTCCAATAACGATTGGCTTCTACGAGAAGCGTTGCCGCAGGTATGCATAGCTCACATATTCTTTGCTTTTTGCTTTTTTCTTTATACTTAGAAAAGTATTTTTTTTTGTAGGTTGTGCATCGGATTTTCGCGAACACATCCTATGATGATGCCATGAGTGCAGCCCTCAACTCTTCTCATGAGGATGGAGAGAAAGCTGGTTTCTTGCTTGGTCTAGGATTTGCAGAGAAAGGCATCCCGCCTTCCAAATTTCCTCTACATGATGTTGATACTGAAGCTGCCTACGACCAAGCTGTGAACCAGTATGCTGCTTTTTCTCATCCGGTTGTGGAGAAGGTGAACGAAGTTGCTGCTGCTGATGACGGGCTAGCCGTTCTCAAATCTTTCCTTGAACAGCCGCAGCCAACTGATGGTGCGGGTTCAAGTGGGTTTGGAGGGAGTGGTCCCGAAGCCTGAATCTTAAGATTCCTCCCAGCTGTTAGGATAGATTTGTAATTTTTGTAGGCGGGTAGATACCTAGCCATTTTGTAATGCTTGAACAGCTTTTAATGTGAATATAAATGTTTTGTTAACGCCTTACCTTGTAAACATTATATAATTTGCTCATGCATATTTTAGTTTAACTTAGCAATTTTCTAAGTGTTTTGAATAAGTTAACATTTCGACGCGTGTCAGATAATAGGTTAATGTTCTGTTTCCTCTATCATGATTGTGCGGGTAGGACCGTCACTTTCACTTAGTAGGATGACCAAACTTCATCTATATCTGACCTGCGTGAAGGTTTTCTTCATCTTCCCCTTAGAAATTTTTACTGTTTTTGTGTTTATGCGGGTTGTGCCGCTTTCCACACGCAACGACTTACTTCCTCCCTCACTTATTTATGCGGTGAATACCGGCATATCAGTGTGGTCGGTTCATAAGTATAAAGGTAAGGCTATCAACATCAATGTGATAAGGAGAATCATTTCCATTAGAAGTGGCTCTAGGCCTGTTCGTTACAAGTTTGGAATTGATCTACATGTAGCATCTGCGTAATTGAGCTCCATTCCATGTTCTTGGGATGGGGGTGCCATCGAGCCTTTTCAGCCCGTATGCGCCCTTTCCCAGAATTTCTTTAATAATGTATGGCCCTTCCCAGACCGGGGCCAGCTTTCCTGGGCGCTCCTGGTTCGAAGCCTCGTTGTTACGCAGTATGTAGTCTCCTATATTGAAGTTGCAGAGTTTCACCCGCGTGTTGTAGTACTTTTGCATGTCGCTTGTAGTTCTCTTCACGCGCTGCGGCTAAGTCTCTGCGCTCATCGGTTAGCATAAGGTCTAACCGTCTTTCCGCATCATTGTCTTCTGGTTGAGTTATGACTCTTGGTGAGGGTAGACCAATCTCGATTGGAACCATGGCTTCAGTGTCATAGGTGAGGCTGAACGGGGTTTCGCCCGTGCTTGCTTTTTTCAGTGTTCTGTTTGCTCAAAGGACATGTGGAACTTCGTCCACCCAGCCGGATCTATGCTCCAAGAGTCTTTTCTTTATGCCATTGTCGATGCTTTTGTTTGCTCTTTCCACCTCACAATTACCCTGCGGGTGTGCCACTGAGGTAAAGGTGTGGGTGATTTGAAACTCTTTCAGCCACTTTTGTAGCTTCTGGTCAGCAAAGTTGGAGCCGTTATCGCTCACCAAATTCTGTGGAAGTCCAAAACGACAAATAATAAATTCCCAAAAAAAATTTTTGATATGTTTTGCGGTTGTTTGGGCTAGGGGTTTTGCTTCTATCCACTTGGTGAAGTAGTCGATGGCTACCACTATGAACTGAATGTTCCCTGCTGCTGTGGGAAATGGGCCTGTCACATCGATGGCCCACTTCTGGAATGGCCATGAAGAAGTGACTGGAACAAGTTCGTTCTTCGGGCGATGCGTGTTGGGTGCGTAGAGCTGGCAGGATCTACATTTTCTGATGTAGGCCAGCGCATCCGTATGCATCCCCGGCCAAAAGTATCCCGCGTTGTTTAGCTTGGCTACAACTGCGCGTGGACCTGCGTGTACTCCACAGATGCCTTCGTGTACTTTTTTTAGGAGGTAGTCGACATCTTGGTCGTCAACGCATCTGAGGAGTGGGCCAAGAAAATTACGCCTGTAAAGTATGTCATCAATAAGTTGATAGTTCAGTGATTTACAGCGTATCTTTCTTGCCTGTGTCTTTGACTCTGGTAGTACACCCGTCGCAAGGTAATTATAATCTAAACATATCTTTGAGTTCTCCACCGAAACCTCCACCATCCATGCGAGTGTGAGAAGTGCACTATCAAACTCCAACCTTCTATGCCACAAGCTCATGTGCAAGTTACGATGTTTCGTGTCTTTTAAGGTCTCCACTAGTTATGGTCTCTATGGAAGCAATAAGCAAGGAATGCTACTACTTATAAATCACTGTAAGGTTTATCAACAAATTCAAGAAGACAAGAATCTACATCTTATTTATATTAGCTTTGTTTTAAGCACAATTTGATTTGTTGATAAGCTCTCACATACTAAAACACAAATCAAGTAAATAGTAATTATATAATTCACAATTGAGTATTTACATAGTTCTTTATGTCCAAAGCTCTCGAGAAAACACACTTTTAACTTGGTGTGATTCACATATGGCAACGATGCCAAATCTCATGCCTCCTCACGTGATAAGGTTGAGCTCCTCTCATCACGTGATAAGGCTGGGCGGTATACTCCAACTCCTCTCGCGTGTGAGTGGATTTAATCTGATGCGACATCCTACATGAAAAGGGGTCACTCGCGTGACACCTCTGGTACACCACCCCTCCCTTTTGTTGGTCACACGTGTCATAAGGATTGTGACAATGGTCACTCCCGTCATGCACTCTCCCTCTCCCTTTTTTGCATTAAATAAATAAATAGAAAAATGAATAATGATGGAGAATGAGGAAATATTGTGTACCACTATGCAGAATGGTGATGTTAAATGAGGGGAAAGTTGACGTGGTATAGGTGTATCGAGTGAGTGAAAGGATGTTAAGGGGTGTATACCCTTTAGCCTAAGTTTGATGCACGCCTGCGCGGTATAACACATGAAAGATAGGAACTTCAATGCAAATACATTTAAAGTTACGTAGCTTTGATTATGGCACGTGTAATTGATTTATCTAAACGAGCTAGCAAATAAATACGAGTTTAACAGGATGTCAATGGATAAACCAATTAAAAAATGAATTGTAAAAAGAGTGCTCAATATATTATTTTTCTCTTAACAATTTTTTTTAATAAATATAATATTTAAATCAGATTAAATAATTCATAAATTCAAATTCGTATAGACAGCTAATGGCATTATATGCTTTAAAAAATCTATGTTTATTTCTTTACAGAACTAGGTGGGTACATTTAGACTTGGATTTCATAATATTCTAAACACAATAGACGTGAACAAAGTCAATATCATATATTTTATGGGATTAACGTGTTCAATCAATACAAATTATATGATTTTTTTCTTCAAAATATAAAAGCTATTTTACGAAATCTTTCGAATTTATTTAAAAGATTTTACGACGTGAAACATTAATTATTTAAAAAATTTTAGATGGCTTTTCTTTTCCATGGAAAAATGTACATATAAATAGTTGGTATGCAATTCAATCTAACGTTCAACGAACTATTCGTTTACCGTATAAGAGAAATTTTGTTTATGTTTGTTTTCTTTGTAAATGAAAGAAAAAAAAAACAATTTTCTTTTTATTTGTGTAACTAAATGAATAAATATAAATACATGTCCATTTGTTTGTGAACGCTATTTTATTTACGTTCCTTTTTGTTTGTTCATACACGTTTGTTTCTTTAGGCAATTTTTAATTTATTTATTGATTATAGTAGATACTAAATGACTGATGTATCAAACCATTAGCTCAAACAAGTTCCACAACCTTGTCTTTAGTAATCGACTAACAGACAAATAAGAACATACTACTATTCTTCATTTATGTTGACTTACATTCAGTTATGTTCATTTATAATATAAACAAACACATATTTTGTTAGCGAACGAATATTAACAAGAAAAGTTGGCTCATTTAAATGTTCCTGTTTGTTTAATCAGAGGCTAAATGAAAGAACACTTAACGATCATGTCCATGTACATCTTTCTAAGGTTCCTTTGTAAATGAAACATAAAACAATAATGATAATTTTTAAAATACTATTTAAAAGGAAATGTCAAATTAAACTAAAACAGTAGTCAAACCATCATGTGTGCCATTTTGGTTGACAATTTTGTACTTAAAAAATGATAACGTAACTAACAAAGTATACTTGGTAATGATTTTCCTTATATTAATTTAAATTATATTTTGATTCCCGCAAAATTCTTGTAACGTGCGTGATTCAAATCATGATACTTGATCCCGATGATATTAAAAGTTTCCGTTTAAGTTTAGTCATATATTCTAGTGAGCGCACAATAGTTGTCTTATTCAAATGGTTTAACCATCTATATATCATTAATCTCCCATTGAAGGCGAGTAACCATTGGTTCTCCATGATTAATCTCATCACTACACAATTTACCAATGCCAAAACTAAGATGTACACATATCAACTAGATTAGGAATCACAAATTAATCTCACTCGATATCATTCTCCCTTTGCCGCACATTGTCATGCCTCTTTCCGTTGCAACGACAGAGGTAGACTATTAAGGAATAAACATAAGTGACTTTTGCGTTACATTTTATAAATATTAGGACCACTTTTATAACTTTTAAAATGTTTTTTTGTTTAAAATAAAAAAGATAGTTACTCTTTAACTAATTTTCATGCGTGTCAATATTATATACTTGAATAGTCTATTTCTGATTGCCAACTACATGACTTGTTTTTATTTTTTAGTAGGTATCCTTAGTTTTCGAAATTGCTAATTAACATAATAAGAAAGAACTAGTCATTAAGAAATGGTTAGTAGCCTTTAAAATTTGTTACAATGACATATAGTTAGCTCAACATATGTAGTGATCGACATAAATCTTGATATATTAAATACATCATAACTCACAAAACAATAAAGTAATTCTTTATATTATTGTTGGTTTTTTGAAGGCTATTTTGGGTTTGGGCTTGATTTAATGAAGACAATATACTAGTTATCGTATTAAGATTGAAGATAAGAGGCTTGTGGGTCGGCATTACTCTCTTTTACTTAAGCTTGTTTACTTTTCTTGTGTGGCGTATTGTCAATACTTTTAGTACTTTTGAATATTTTCATTATTTACATTATATAAAATGTCTACTTTAAACAAATCAATTATTCGGTCATATAAATAGTAACTCATGTTAGCAGAAAAAATTACCAGCAAGAACTCCTTCACAGTAACTTAGTTACCGCAAATGTTTGATCAATCAACGGCAACTAAGTTACCAATAATCGCCCAAGTTGCTGATAAAATGACAAGTTAGTGTTGATCATTGTTATTATCGCTCACAGTATCTATTGATAAATCGTGTTTGATCAGTTACTAATTATCTCGCTTGCCACCGGTGGACTAAATTGTTGCTGATCTTAGTTACCACTCACGGCTAGTAACAAATTAAATCCAAAAGAATCAGCTCCTTATGACAATCAACTTCATACAAACTTTGTCAAACATATATATTCAAAACAACTTTCAATAAATTTTCATCAAGGTAAATAGCATTTCTGCTTTGTATAACGCGATTCCTTCAGGAACTTTGCCCAATAAACTTGTTGCCCCCCTTAGAACCTCGTGGTCACTAAGGAGTTTTGTCTTGAACCTTCGAGTTTGAAGGTGTTGGAAACGACAATAGTCTTGAAAAAAATTTATGTATTTCACGCCTCTCGTTATAACCACATTTATTCACATTTTTGTTTTTTTTAAGTAAATGCAACTAAATTAAAACACTTTGATAACATTAAAGATTTAAAGTCATCATCGAGACTGATTATGGTTTTGACAAAATCCATAGTCTTTAAAAGTTTAAAAATAACATGTTCCTATAATTTACTGTTTAGCTGATTTTCATGAATTTATATTATCAATAATTATACTTGATTAGTTCATTTACGATTTCAACTATATCGAAAAAATAATAATTAACATGAGAAAAATAATTAGTCAACTAAGTCATTAAGAAATGGCTAGTAGTCTTTTAAAAAAATGTTAAAATGACATATCTAGTTCAATAATACATGTTAACACATGTAGTGATCGATAAAAATCTTAATACAATGGAATATTAAATACCATCATAATACACACAATCATCTATTTGCAATTATTTTCGTTTTAAGTATAGTTTGTTAAAAAACACAATAAATAAAGGTGGAACATTTTATAAGCATACTGAATCATCTAATATTAGATACGATTTTGAAATACAATTGTGATTCATCAAGTAAAATATATTGAGATCTCAACAATATTCTAAAATACGATGTAAAAAATAAAATTATTTTTAGTATATTTTTGTGGGGGGCGGGTTTTATCCGGTGAATCCCTCAACAAGTGGACCGCTAGGGACTCCGTCCGTCCGAACTAGTGGCCGGCTCGGGCTACCTTTAGCCAATGGGAGCCGTGTACGGGGTACCCGGCGTTACTTAGTTGGCCGCTCAAAAAAAAAGTATTTTTTTTAATTAAGATCAAGTAAGTCCTCACGAAATCTCCTAAATATAGTATTCTGAAAAAGCCTTTATTATAGTCCATATCTACAATAGTAAAGCCACTTAAAACACATAACTTTAGGATTGTGTAGTGTACTATATTACCTTTAATCTTCATTATTTACATTAATTTATATTGAACACCTTGTTTTTTATATAAACTTACACAAAATTTTATTTACACATACAAACATCACCCAATCTGTTAGCAATTGTAGGTTTTATAGTCTGGTATTGTTGAAATATCTCTTAAAATCGGCACGTAACACTACCAGATTAAACCATTTTGATGATGTCAAAGTCTTTAATCTGATTATTCTAAGAGAATATAAGAACGAGCATGGAAATTATGTAAAGAAAACACGTCCATAAACATCCAAGATTATCTTCTACATTGAAGGAACCATCAACGTAAAAAAAAGTGAATGAAAGACTATCAATTTATGGTTATATCCGTAGCTGGTTAATTTGGTTATATATCAGTAGTAACTTCTATTACTAAGAAAAACACCACTAAGAAGTCTTTCATCAGTTAAACGTTGATGATTATTTACAATCACCCCAAGTTACCAATGAAAACCTATAACTACTCATCACTCATCAGTTGCTCCACATCTCCATTTGCCACTAATTCAACAAGTTGTTGAACCCAATTACCACTGATGATCAGCAATAACTTACTATTGATAACCAGTTTCACCAAATTACCATCTCATAACTTAACTTATAACAATCATTTGTCTTAGATCTTAGATAAGTAACAAAGCTAGAATGACTTTGAAAACACTAAAATCATTCCCAATTTTAAATACTTAAATATGTACCTCTATAGAAACACCTACAAACTCAAGGGTAGCAAATTGAAACCTTTCCCCCAATTGCAGGCTCCCATAAAAATCAACACTTTTTATCATCTTTTCTTTTCTTTCCTTTCACATTCATCTTCTCCACAAACAACTAAACTAGTTCCCATCTCCTTTTCCCTTATTATTTTGACTCCATTTTCATAATAATAATATTATTATTATTATATAAAAATATATAAATCTTTCCATCAACCCGAAAGAATCTATCAATCTGTCACCATCTCCAATACCGGCCGTCCAGTTCACCCCACCCTGGCTGGACTTATTCAATCACAAAACCAAAAACCCATCTGTTCATTTCATTCCAACAAACCCTCTGTACTCGATCTGTCAATTCCACACTTCCACACCACCAATCACCAATTCAACCCGCAGATCTGCAATTCACACACCCCTGATCCAAACCCACAAATCAATTTCCAATCTTGATGATGGGTTTTTGTGGGATCAATTTCAAAACCCTAATCCAATCACTCACCGTATTCGTCATCCTCCAGACCACCATTTCTCAATTCGTTCCGTCAGATCAATACTCAATCGACTGCGGATCTTCGTCCAACACCACCGTCGGCGGCCGTGTCTTCATTTCCGATAACCTAGCTTCCAGTTACTTAACCACCCAACAAAACGTTCTCGTTGATACTTCAGTCAACTCAATCCCGTCGTCTGAATACTCACAGCTTTACCGTACGGCTAGAATCTTCTCCCAAACGTCATCGTACAGCTTCAAAATATCACAACCGGGTCGGATCTGGATCCGGCTGTTCTTTTACCCGTTTTCGGCTAGTAATTACGATTTAACCACCGCTGTGTTTTCAGTCAGCACACGTGACCACTCTTTATTATCGAATTTTAAGTCTGTTAATGGTTCCGTTAAGGAATATTCCGTTAACGTTAGTTCCGGTGATCTTGAACTAACGTTTACTCCAACGGGTAATTCGTTTGCGTTTTTAAACGGGTTGGAAGTCGTGTCGGTGCCCGATCCTTTGATCGCAAACGACGCGGCTTCCGTCACACCGCCTGCGAATTTTCGGGGACTTTTAACCCAAGCCCTCGAAACCGTGGCTCGGGTTAATATGGGCGGACCTGTAGTTACGTCTCGTAACGACTCGTTGTGGCGAACGTGGGTCCCGGACTCGGGGTTTTTAAAAACCCCGAGTGCGGAGAGTAATGTTTCGAATGTTGGTGCGGTTCGGTACCCGGACGGGGGAGCTACCGAAGACGATGCTCCCCGGTCCGTGTACGGGACGGTGGCTCAGATGGCGTCGGAAAAGGATCCGAAAAGTAACTTTAATGTTACTTGGGAGTTTCCGGTGACTCGTGGGTTTCGGTATTTCATTCGGTTGCATTTTTGTGATGTTGTTAGTAGGTCGCCGAACGAGTTGTATTTTAATGTTTATATACAAGATTCGAACGTGTTGTCGGATTTTGATCTGACGACACGAGCGGGAGGGTTGGGGATGGCTTATTATTCGGATTTTGTTTCGGAGGCGTTGAGTACGGATACAATTCGGGTTAGTATTGGGCCGTCTTCGGTGAATAATGCGTACCCGAATGCGATATTGAATGGGTTGGAGCTTATGAAGATGAATACATCGGATGGGAGTCTTTCGGGGGGTAGTATTGTTTCGGGTCCGGGGAAAAGCTCCAAAAGTAAAGCGGGTGTGATTATCGGGTCGATTGTTGGTGTGATCGTCGCGTTGGCGCTGGTTATTGTTTTGCTCTGCGTGCGTAAACGAAGGAAGCAAGAACGGTTGAACCAGTCGAAGATTTGGATCCCGTTATCAACAAACGGGCTTTCGCAAACGATGGGAAGCAAGTATTCAAACGGGACGACGATCAGTGCGAGTTCGAATTTCAACTATAGATGTCCATTTGCAGCTATTCAAGAAGCTACAAACAACTTTGATGAAAGTGGGGTGATTGGGATCGGTGGGTTCGGTAAAGTTTACAAGGGCGTGTTGAGCGATGGTACAAAAGTTGCAGTTAAACGAGGAAACCCGAAATCGCAACAAGGGTTAGCGGAATTCCAAACCGAAATCGAAATGCTTTCACAGTTTCGTCACAGACATCTTGTCTCGTTAATCGGGTACTGTGACGAAAAGAACGAAATGATATTAATATACGAGTACATGGAAAACGGGACGTTAAAATCTCATCTTTACGGGTCGAGTTACCCGAGCATGAGTTGGAAGCAACGTCTTGAGATTTGCATCGGGGCGGCCCGTGGGCTGCATTACCTCCACACCGGTTATTCAAAAGCGGTTATCCATCGAGACGTTAAGTCGGCTAACATATTACTTGATGAGAATCTCATGGCTAAGGTAGCTGATTTCGGGCTCTCGAAAACCGGGCCCGAGATTGACCAAACCCACGTGAGTACCGCGGTCAAAGGTAGCTTCGGTTATTTGGACCCAGAGTACTTCAGACGACAACAGTTGACTGAAAAATCAGACGTCTATTCCTTTGGTGTCGTTTTGTTTGAAGTGTTATGCGCTCGGCCTGTGATTGACCCGTCACTACCTCGTGAGAAGGTGAATTTAGCCGAGTGGGCTATGAAGTGGCAGAAAAACGGGCAATTGGAACAAATAATCGATGTGACTTTAAAAGGGAAGATTCGGCCCGACTCGCTTAGAAAGTTTGGTGAAACGGCTGAGAAATGTTTGTCTGACTTCGGGGTTGACCGACCATCGATGGGTGATGTTTTGTGGAATCTCGAATACGTGCTTCAACTTCAAGAAGCGGTTTTACCCAACGACCCGGATGAAAACAGCACGAATGTGATCGGGGAGTTGTCGCCACAGATTCATGATTTTAATACGGGTGGTGAGGTAAACACGAGTACTGGGATCGGGCAGTTTGAGATGTCGAGTGGGGATGATATATCGGGTGTTTCAATGAGTAAGGTTTTTTCGCAGTTGGTGAAATCTGAGGGTAGATGAAGATGAAGTAACAGGGGGTACAATGATGGGTTATTGGTTTTATTTGATAGTTGAAGTTGTGTTTTATACTTTTTATATTTAGTTTTGTTTTTTGTGTAATTTTATGCTTTGATAAAGGATGTGATGAGTAAGTTATTTGATTATTTGATGTGTTTTTATGTTGAGTTTTTGAACAATGAAAGTATGGACACATGATTTGTGTTTCCGTTAATGAATGTGCTTTGCAATTCCTTTGTTTGGTCTTCTTGGAAAAGTTAATGTTGTGTTACACGAGCCTAGGTTCGGTCCTAGTCAGTGCCCACTTGGTCTTAGCCCGTGCCCAGCTCGTGTCTTTGCCCTAGGCTCCTAGCCAATGCTAAACCCATTGAGTTATACTAAAGTTTTTAGTATGATGACTAGAAAGCTAGTCATGTGAATCTTGGTGTCAGTAAAATAAACCAAAGTTTAAGGGCTAGACTTTCTGACAAGGGTTTGGGATTTCCTTACTGTAAATGGGTTGGGGCCAGTTTCTAGTAGAAGTAAACATGTTTAGCTAAATGAGTCGTGTTTGGATTGATTTCACTAATTTATGTGTTGATTCTATTATATATATAAGTTTCTAAAAGAATGTGTTTTATGTACTCATTTAAACAAATTTATTCTTGGTTTAGTCTAAAACGGTTTCCGACTAGTTTATGATAGAAATGAGAACACATTTAGCTAGCTATATGGCTCGTGTTTGGATCGACCTCATTAATTTGTGAGTCGATTTCATTGTTTATACAACTTTATATAAAAATGTGTTAAAACTTAAAACTAATTGTGTATTTTATGCCAACATTTAAGTTTTGGATGTGTGTGTTTATGCAAAGTTTGTAGACTGATAGTATATTATACATTTATATTTATTTTTTGTAAATTAATAACTTGGAAGTAATTATAATTAAACATTAGTAACACTAATTTTTTTGGGTTAAATAGGTTGTGTTTATACACACCTTTAAATGTGCATGTCATGTTCGGGAAAATACATGTACTATGTTCGTGTTCATGTCTACATGATCTTCAGGTTTGCTCTACATGATCTTCAGGTTTGCGTGATGTTCCCAGTTCACGTTCGTGTCATGTTCAACATGTCAACCCGCAAACATGATTAGTATAAACACGTGTTAGTATAAATTTCACAACAAACACACCATCATATCTTCCTCATGAGTCATGACATAAAAAAAGGAAACTTTAAACCAATCTTGAATCAAAACACACAAAATGTGCATAAATATAATCTTGTTATTAAAGACCAACAACTTTCAATAACTTAAAACACCAATTGCTATCATCATAACATAAATCATACTGTTGAAGCAATAAGTATGTTAAAATCAAATATACACAAGATCTAAACCATACCCATTAAACCAAATCAAGAACAACTCACACCTGATCAACCCATTCTCATTACACTTCGGGCACTTAACCGACCTCCATACTCCCTCCATAAAAACCTTCCGACTCCCATTACACTTGGTGCACGGCACGAACCTCACATCCCCACAATTATTACAAACACGCCCCGAATCCATCACCCAAAACCCCTTCATCAAACCAAACAACTTCCCATCTTCATGAAGCCGCTTAACCTCATCCGCACCACCAACATGTTTCCCCTTAATAAACACTTGTGCCAAACTAAACCCTTTCCCATTAAACACACTCTTCAACTCATCTCTATAACTCGAATCCAACGAAATATCCCGCTCGTCAACAAACACTCGAAACCCCTGTAATATCATTCGAATCTCGCAACAATCCTCGTACGTCTTCCGAATCCCTCGCAAACTCGTGTAGTACAGCACAATCCGGTCTTCACAACCCAGTAAACACAAACCCGGGGTTTCTGGGGTTTTGGTATTTGCAAGAGTTCCGTATTTCATACTCAATTCTTTGTTATCCGGTTTGGATGGTAATGCTGGGGCTTCCGGGATTTTGGTATTTGAAAGAGTTGTGTCTTTAGAACTCAATTTTTTGTTATCCGGTTTGGATGGAAATGCCGGTGGTTCTGGGATTTTGATAGTTGAAAGAGTTGTGGGTTTCGAACCCAATGCCTTGTTATCCGGTTTGGATGGCAATGCCGGGGTTTCAGGGGGTTTGGTATATAAAAATGATGTGTGTTTCGAACTCAATGCTTTGTTATCCGGTTTGGATGCTAGGACAGGGTTTTCAAGGGTTTTGGTAATTGTATGAGTTTTGTGTTTCGAACTCAATGCTTTGTTATCCGGTTTGGATGATAGGACGGGGGTTTCAGGGGTCTTAATATATGAAAGAGTTGTGTGTTTCGAACTCAGCTCTTTATTATCCGGTTTGGATAACAATGATTGTGGTTTCTTCACATCCGGATACTCCACCATTTCGTACGGGCCACCTAAACCAAACCAAACGAAACGTAATCCGTTCCGTCACTTAATTTCCCAATGGCATTATTACCGTTGAGTTGATTGAAATGATCATTCATTATTATAATTACTATCAACCGGAAGTACTCCTCACCATCATCCAACCCTTCCATGAGCTCCCACGTGTTAATAACGGAGTCCGGAGACGAGGCGGGGCTTACGCTTTCGCTTAGGGTGCCCGCTCGGGTAAGCGAGCCGTAAGTGGATGACGTGAGGGACACAAAATGATGGGAGTCATCTTTCCGGGTTGAGGATGACGTGTCAGTGGTGGTGGTGGTGAATTGGGTGGGAGCAGAATGAGAAGCAGAGCAACCCATTGGATGATTATAATTAGGGTTTTTAGAAGATGAAGTGAATGATGATGATGAGAGAAATTGTGGAATAATAATAATAATAAGTTTTTTATTGTGAATTAAGGTATATGAAATTAATGGATAATTAATTAGTGGTTTGACTTTAGGTAGCTTTATGCAGTTCTATAAAATATATAATAATTAATGAAAAATATCTTTAAAGTAATAGATTTTTAATATGATATATTCATATATACTGATCATAAATAAATGGGAGGAAATGAAAAATGGTGTACGTTTTCGTTTTGAATGATCTAATATGCGTTTTTTAAATGAAAATACAATGTATTATTTTATGTCGGTATCTTTATAATTTTTTTTAACGACCAACTAAGTAACGCTGGGTATTTCGTATGCGGCCCCCATTGGTTAAAGGTAGTCCGAGCCAGCCACTAGGCCGGACGGACGAGCCCATTGCGGTCCACCTATTGAGGGATTCACCGGATAAAACCCGACCCCCACGCCCGCCAAATGGCATGACAGCGAGGAGACGGTAAAATCGGGTGAGATCTGGACTCGAACCTTGGCAAGCCAGAGTCATCCCCCATATCTCCCATATAAATTGGTGATAGTGGGGTTTGAACCCCATACCTCTCACTAGTAAAATGAGTGCTCTACCACTAAGCCACATCCAATTTATAAAAATATAATTTAACTAAACATAATTATTTCTTAAGTTAATATGTTATTTGTTAAAAAATCTTCTATATCTTAATTCCTCATTTCTATTAGTATATTACTTTTTTCTAATCTTTTGTTGTCATATAATTTACATAATATGTTTTTTTCTCTTTAGTTATGAGGATATGGTATAGAAACAAAGAATGAGATGAAGTTTTGTATCTTATTTTATTTAATTATGGTTTCTATTTTAACTAGTGTGCATATATAAATACCGTAAAACCAAAAGAAATATGATTATTTTCCAAGTATATGACTTTATATTGGTTACATGAGGGCAAAATGCCGTTCTAAAAAAACATGAGGGCAAAATGGATCAAAAGATTTCTTGCATGTGTTATATTTGTTAAGATATTTGAGTGATTTTATTATAGTTATCAAGATATACATGTTTTACATAATATCTACGATTTAAATATAGAAATTATTATAGTTAATAGACATGAGAAAGGTATATATTATACGATTGATGAAAATCCGAGTATTTTGATATGCAAAAAGGATACGTAACAAATAAAATGAGAATGAAATTTAATTGCATTATCATTGTTAAATATATCTAAGTCAAACTTAACTTAAATATTATTATTTTGTTGTTAAAGATAAGTATGAAAATGATTTAGGTATGTTTAGTAATTTTTATTAAGACAAACTTGTTGCTTTAGTTTGAAATGTTTTTTTTTTTTTATTTTGGTTTAATAAAAGTAATCAGTTATTACTTAATTCTTTTTAAAAATAAGTATTGATAAAATATATGCAAACAAAGCAAAGTACTCAAAATAATGTTGTTAATATGTAAAACTGTGAAAGAGGAAATTTAGATTAAAAACATACTAAAAACAAGGATGTTTTCTTCTATAGGACAGCTTAATGAACAAACAATTGTACTTGGACTAATCCATATGATTTGATATTACTTTTTTTTAAAACTTTGATGTGAGATTTGAACTTTCTTATTCTAATAAATGCATAATTTATACGACACATAATAATAATAATAATAATAATAATAATAATAATAATAAAATGTAGATGTAAATTCAATGTGTTTATTGATGCTCATGCACAACATGTGGAGGGGCAATATAAGACGAAGTTACTGTTGGAAAATTAGAAAATATTGAATGGAAATTAATTTTTTAAAATTATTACTATTAGATTTTTCATATGGTGTTTATGACGAAGTTACTTAAGAAACTTGACTATATTATTAAGTTTATGACTCTAATTAATTTATAATTAAGAGAGATTCTTCATCATTCGTGACTCTTGTATATGTGGTAGACTAAGTGTCTCATTTGAAGATGCTAGAAAAAAGCATTAGCTTGAAAATACAAGGAAAAATGTATGCATACATGAAGAGTTCTTGGTGAAAAAGAAAGTCTTGAATACACATATATTGAGAACCTATAGAGATGAGTTTCTTTATTCGATTCCTCTACCTTTAATTCTTTTTATTTTTTCACAAGTTCTAACACTAAAATTTACCCGATGTAACCTCGGGCGCGTGGACATCTCCGGCAGTACAAACTGCTTCGACTGTTGTGCCCTAGGAGACAGACGCGTTGTCTTATGTAGAGGCGCAAAATTTGTTTTAAGAGATGCGTGTTGAACACGTGCCTCAGTCTCAACCGTCAAATTTTGTTTTGTTCATTCTTGCAGCCAAAGAGACTACTAGAAGCCGTTTGCGGTAAAAATGGAAATTTTAATTATAAGTTATTGTCAGGTAGATTACAAGAAGATGTTGTTGAATAACAAGTTGAAGACTTTATCATTTGAAGTTCTTGAATTGAATCATTTAACATATTTATTGTGTTTTTCATTGTTCATTTTTATTTTGTATTACGGTATTTGTACTACTTATTTTCTCTAGTTAATAACGAGAGTATCGTTATCTTTTGTATTAATTTTAATATAAAAAGTGACTCATATTCCTATAGTTACGGACCGCGGCCATTTGTGGCAGGCATATTCTTGTGGACAGACACATTCACAAACGACCTTATGTACCTATTTCAATACCTTATTCATTTTTATGAACGAATAACAAATCATAGAATGAGTGGTTACATCTATCTATATTGTAGATGTTATAACTATGAATCATAAATATATAATTACTCTTTGAAAATGATACATGATTATTAAAAGAAAGAAACAAACTACTTATCATCATTTAATGAATGTTGATGAATCATAATAGAAAGAAAGAAACAAACTACTAACCATACAAAATTAAATTTTGTTATTTGAATATAAAAAAAATGTCTTCACTTTTCCATTACCCGGTTATGTTACATAAACTTGTAAACGTCTAGTGCTAGTTCATTATTTGTATCGTGTTTGAAATACATGTAATGCTTGTTAATGGCGTTCATGTGATAGTGATACGTCCATTTGTATTAACACGTGAGGCTTCGATAAATAGAATATTCATGCTATAATATCATAAAACGAAAGCATACAAATCTGTACATGAAATGTATTTATTTAGTGATGTTAAACACTTAAACGTGATATTAAGAATAAAGTTTTATAAAACATTTTTTTTTTAAATATCCTCATTCTCCTTTAATATAGTTATAGACTTATAGTTCAGCAACATGAATCTGAAATAAAGTATTTTGAAAAGTTGTATTTCTCAAGAAAGTTTACTAATAATACTTTATTTTGAAAACAAGTAACTTATAATAAAGTAAAAAAGAAAAAAAGAAATATAAATTTACGTCTCCCTTCCCCGTGCACCTTTTTTATGCAAAGAATAGATAAAATAAAAATAAGAGTTATTAAGTGTCTTGATTAGATGATACACTATACACGACGTACGTGCGATTTGTAAATAAATTACATATTTTATAAATTATGAATCAAACGTTAATATGTTTTAATTAAAGCACAAAACAATATCACTATAGAATGACTCACAATTAGGGGCCTAAACAAGCAAAGCCAAGCCAAACCATTTTCAGCTATCAACATGGGCTCGGGTTCAAAGTGAACCGAGAGTACGAGACAGCTTGGCTCGTCTTGTTTATCATAATTAACTGAAACTTTGAGATTGAGCTAGCTCGTTACTTGCCAAGCCAACTCGTTTAAATTGACCTTAATATTTAGTTTTTTATTATAACCCAATTTTTTAGTAAATGGTGTTAAAATGTATATTAGGATGGTTTCAATGAAGCTAATAGACCCTTATATTAAATTATAAGTTATAAACATTAAAATTTGTTCCCACCTTAATGAGTGTAACAAAGTTAATCAACGAACAAGTTTATCTTGTTTGAGCTCGGTTCATTTACAAACCAAGCTAGCTCAACAAGCTTTTTCAATGATGCAAATGAACTTTTGTTATTCTATAATTTTGTATTCTAAAAGATATGAAACCAGATTCTAAATTGAATGTAATTTGAATCTATTTCAATAATAAACTTTATCTTTCAAAAATTATTATTTTTTAATTCATCTATTCTAGTTATTATTTTTTAAATGCAGCTAATATTAAGGGATTATATTATTTAGAAGTAGGGAATAGGTAAAAGACATGAGAAAAAGAAAGGCAAATCCTTTTCATGCCAGCTTCACATGTCTATACCATAATCATTTCCATTTAAAAGTTGTCTTTTTCAATTTTAAACAGGACTTAAAAGTTTACACTTTTAAGTCCGATATGGGCATGCAAAGGAGTTTAATTTATTTAAACCATTCTAATGAAATTTGTACCACAAACTTCTTTGACTTGTTTCTTATAACTTCTTCTATGTTTGTCTCCTCATCCATGCACAACAAACTTTATTGATTTCCATCCTTTCTAAAAGTATTATTTTCAGATACATATATTAGTCACATGAAAAATTATTTAGAAACATTTTAACTTGTTAAGAACTAAGAAGGCTCCTATTAAGAGGAGTGTAAACTCATGAGTCATGAATAACATGTTTATTAATTTTCCAAAAAAAATAAAATCATAAGTTGGATATCAATAAAAAACACAAATATCCCGCTAAAAGCTCAAATACTTTATGAACAGACGTTTTATTGTTGTAGACATGTTTTCCTTAAATTGATACATAGTGCGTGTAATTACTACAACCTACACATAAGAATGTTTCTGGCATGGTCAATGATGTGGTTCCAACGATTAATCGTTGGCCAAAGAAATAAGATGAAACCAACCAGATTAGAAATTTAGAGAGAACTAGAATATTAATTCATAAACATTTAACAAAACAATAATGCCTTTATATAGGCTTACAAACATGTAAAAGAAAAACGTGCAGATGCTAACTAATAAAAACATGGACCCATTACTCTTCCTAATATAATGCAAGAAATAAGGAAATGTGGAGATGATGGAAACGTGAAAGTTCGGCACATAACAGTCAAGTCCATATAATCGTGTTTGTGATGGCCATGAACAACACTAGCTTGGTTAAAATATAGCTTTTACTAAATTATGATTAGACGATTCCCTTCAAAACAACCAATCACAAATGTTATTTTTCTAGAAATCAATAAAATCATTATTCTTCGTCATATAGAAAATATCACTAATTCGAATTCAGATAAAATTTTTAAATTCTAATAACTCAGTTGGCCGATTAGCACCCTTAAGTCCATGACATTGCAATCCATTTGATAATGAAAATTTGGGTATGGTTATTTTAGTTTGAAGGTATACATTTTTAATATTCATGAGTTTTATAAATTTCTTTAAAAAAAAAACTTTTTAATGGGAAATATAGTTTGAAAGTAATGCTAGGTACTTTGGTTATAATTTATAAGCTCTTTTGAGTTTTGAAGCAGTTGGGACCGAAACAGGCAATCGAACATATTCTGGATTTAAATGGCAATAAAAAATTTGAAACGCCTTTTTCGACCATGATATTTGAAAGTATCCTAAAACTTACAAAATGTTCCAATCAAGCCGATCACATGAAAATAAAATAATCAAATAGATTTGTTTGTTTGTAGAACAGAATATGTTTCCAATTATATTATTTTAACAATGATCTGTCTTTTAAACTATATAAAAATCTCCATAATTCAGTTCAATTTGTATATTTTTCTTTGTCAGAGTCTTTCACAACTCCTATACGTTGTCTCTAATACATATGTAGGGGTGTATACGAGCCGAGCTGAGCCTGAGCTTAACTAGGCTTGAACTCGGCTCGTTTTGACTTATGAGGGCTCGAGTTTTTTTTTCTTTATATTTTGTGAAAAGCTTTAAACGAGCCTAAGCTCGGCTCGAGCACGACTAGCAAACTAGGTAATGTAAAACTAATAAGTGGAAGTCTAAAAGAGGTAAAACTTAAAGATACACAAGGCTCGTTTAAGACTCGATGAGCCTAAACAAGCTTCCCATACAAGGCTCGAGCTCAGACTCGATAACTAAACGAGCTTTATTTGCGACTCGGGCTAAGCCTGTTTCAAGCTTTTATCGATTCAAGCCTGAGTAGCTCGCGAACGACTCGACTCGTTACACTATAAATACATCTCTAAAACTTTTTTCAAGAAGATGCAAATCATCTAGTCCTCAACAACATATAAGTATCTTAATATTAGCAAGTTGTATAGATTGGAGTATGGTTTACATCTTTCTAATATGTTATTGCATATTCTTTTTGTAAAATTAATTCAAAACACAACTTTAATATAATGTATTAGTATTCCTCACATAGAAACCTAAATATTTTAATACTTATTCCGAATCAAGGTACTTTTGTTTTTTAACACTTTATAACATTTTCATGTCATGTTTAATTTATATGATTGCTACATATTAAACTTGAGACAAAAGCTAGTATATAATAAATAAATACATTACTTTTATATATTCACACATAAGTCACACATGATTCTTGCCATTCGCCTTTTGGTCCAAAAATATGAGGTGATGGTTTGGGATATTATGGTTTTAGGTTCGAACCTAACTCAAAGGGGTTTTTCTCTAGTGTCGCTTTCTTTCTTGATGATGTTTTTGGATGAGTTAGGCCTGTAACGTCAAGATCAGAATGGATTGTTGATATCCTGTTTCAGAAAAACTCACTAGGGTATTGAGGGTAGTTCTAAATGTTCTTCAGAAAAAAAAAAAGATATGATTCTTATAAATAAGTTTTTATTGTTAGCTACTTTCCAACGAAGGTTCTTTAAACTTTTGCTACGGACCGAAATCAAATCCATAACCCGTCTAGTTTCGGGCTTCTGCCTTTTGGGCTTCGACAATTTTGGCCCAGAAAATAGTTCAATAAATCATTACATTAATGACATACCTACAAACTTGTGTAACGGGTTAAACCCACCTTAACCTTTTCTCCTCTCCTTTTCTTTTCCTAGATCAAACGTACTGTGGCGCTGTGGCGTGTGAGAAAAAGCTCCAAAACATTCGGATACACCACCTCTAGGGCGTTTGGGCTTCAAAATGCCTCTGAACGTTTTGTACAAAACGCTTGAAGAAGAAGGTAGGGCCAAAAATGTTATAGCCAGTGGAGAAAAACACGGAGGCAACTGCTGCTGTTTGAGACATAATTCAACTGTCCATTATTAATTTAACGCTCTAGAAATTCGAACCCAAGATCCCCTGATGTCGACTCACTTTAACTTGCTTTAACTTACAGCAAAATATTTAAATCACGCTTATTTTATACTATTTTTTACGCACACGTAACCACTGCTGCGTGCTGACATGGATGCAATACTTATCACTTGCTCTATACCATATCATTAAGTTTTTTTTTAATTAACTAACACCATCTAATATCCAAAACCTTAAAAACATATATATAAACCAAAGTACCAAACTATTTCATCTTGAAATCTACAAACATGTTAAAGTTCTTACATTTTCACATCATAATCATTTTTTGCATTTATTTTCTGTAATCAAATTATTTCTATAACAAACCAAACTATTAATAGAAAATCATATAAATGAATGGTTTTCGTATATTTCTTTTGAGGAGTCAGTTGAACACGTGCTTGTTTCTTATAGCTTGGCCCAATCGATATGAAGCTAGATTTCTCAATGGTGCAAGGTACACGTTATTTATACGTTATGTTTTGAGATTTGGTTGGTTTACATAAGTATTTTATGTTCCCAAAAGAAAAGGCTTTGTTGTTTAAAGTTTTCGTGATCTACTTGGCAAGCTTGATGGAGGATATCAAAGTGATTGGTTTTCTTTTAATCAGTAATATATCAACGTGGGAGAGGTGGAACGCGTTTAATTTGAACTCTTTGTAAGGGTGTAATATTGTGTTTTCATGGGGTAGTACTTTTTTCTCATGAATATTTATACTTGTTACTAGCTTCTTGCTAGTTGTTCGGTTTTAATATATAGTTTTTGGTTATTCAAAAAAAAGTAATATATCAAGGTTGGATGAGGTGTATTAAGAAGATTAATGTAGCAAGCCAGTTATAAATAGGTGGGTGTTTTGTTTGGTGGCGGTTTTGTTGCCCCTTTTGAAGACGCCCTTTTGTGTACTCTTTGGTGGTTATACTAAGTGTGTTTAGCTTCTTGTTAGCTCATTATAAATATATTATTTATTTTGTTGGTCGTTCAAAACACACCATGATTACATTTAAAATGGAAAAAATTAAATAAATGAAGTATATAAGTAATCAATGCATATATATATATATATAAACTAGGATAGAACCCATGTAATACGCGGGTTTGTAATAAAATAAAATAGCAAAAAAGAATAGTATAAATAATTAAAAAATGTGAAACATGAAAAAAATACTATTCACAAATCACTTAACTTCTTTTTTTTATCTTCTTATTTGTTGCAATTGAAATTTTGGATGCATTATAACCCTTGATTTAACCATTCTAAACTGAGGCAAAGACTTTTGTCATCAAAATTTTGAAAGAACTATTCTTATTTTTCTTCATTTTTGTTGCAACTGAAATTTTGAATGCATTTTAACCCTTGATTTAATCATTCGAAATTGAGGCAAAGACTCTTTTATCATCCAAATTTGAAATTTTTTTTAACAACTTGCATAATTCTAAATTTTGACTTTTAACCAAAATAACCTTGTATCTTAATAAACTTCAACATTAGTACTAACTTATAAAATTAAACATTAGTATTTTGTAGTAGCTAACAAAAGTTTTTACAAATCTTTTCTTTTAATCTGAAAACACCAACAAAAATCATGTAAAAAAGACCCAGTTTAACAAAATATTTAATAAAAAACCGAAATCAATAAAAGATCATATAAAAAAACGTCATATTTTAAGTTAATTGCCAAAATGTACGCATTCTAAAAAATTGTCTAAATGCTAATTGCCAATTGTAATAGTTAAAAAAAGTTATTTAACAACTATAAAACAATTGCTGTAGTGATCAAAATTGAATAAAACTCCTAAATGTTACCATTTGTTAATGAAGGACATGATTATTAGCTCATATTCAACATTCAAACATCCAGCAATCTAAAAAAAAAAACATGAACAAAGAATTATGAAAAGAGAAGCAATCATACTACCACTTTACACTTCAATATGATTATGCAAAATAAAGGTCATAACCCATATCACCGCTGATGATACAACCAAAATTAATAAGATACAACCAAAATACAATGCACATGCCAAATTATAACTCATCGTCTATCATAAAGATGACAAAAGATGTATGAGTTTTTACATTTTCTGTTGCCCTTGCAACAATCCAAGAAGCATGTCTACACACAATAAACAACAAAAAATAATGAAAACGGAAAATATAATACATATGCAAGAAAGCTTAAATTTTAATTTATGTAGCTATACATTCATATTCAAATATAATGGAAAGGATTTTAAAAATGGGAACCAAATTTGAAATCCTTAACTGTTGTAACTATCAATAATACAATTGATATCTTGCACAGTTGGTCTACTATCGTATTTAATCCCTTTGATTGTAAATGAAAATTATCATCGGTTGATTATACCTTCCATGGTAACTATGTTATAGTAAATAAATATTAGAGCGATTTAATTTTGAAATACTGGTAATATGGGTATAATCAATACACATGACATTAGTTAGGTTTGAATATATAAGACGCCATATGGGAATTATGTACGTTATGTTATGTTTAATGTTAAGTAATTATAATACCATGGGGTATAATAAACAAATATTAATAAGGGAAAATTCCCAAAATAAACATATTTTGGGAAGAGGTTCCAAAAATGTCCCACAAATTTTAAAATTTCAAAAATGTCCCCCCTCTAACTCATCTCCAACGAAGCGTTAGGAAGTCTATCTTTAATACTTCGTCAAAGATGTGTTAGACTTCCTAACGCATCGTCGGAGATGATGTAGACTTCCTAACACATCGGCAAAGATGCGTTAGACTTCTTAACGCATCGTCAACGACGTGTTAGCCTCTTGTTTGTTTTTTTAATATTTTATTAATATAACTAACTCTACTTGTTTTTGTGATTTTATAACTTTTAATATATAAAGTTTTATATCATTTCGAATATACCGATAAAAAATGTTTATTTTATCTATATGTTGGCATAAATTTTATTTAAAACCGCGCGGGTCAAATTTAATTGAATATTTCAATATTAATTTGACATGACTCGGGTTTAAGTAAATTTATGTCGGTCCGTAGATAGAAATAAACATTTGTTATTGGTATATTCGAAATGATATAAAACTTTATACATTAAAAGTTATAAAATCACAAAAACAAGTAGAATTAGTTATATTAATATAATATTAAAAAAAACAAACAAGAGGCTAACATGTCGTTGATGATGCGTTAAGAAATGTAATGCATCTTTGCCGATGTGTTAGGAAGTCTAACTCATCTCCGACGATTCGTTAGGAAGTCTAACACATCTTTGACGACGTGTTAAAGATAGACTTCCTAACGCTTCGTCGGGGATGAGTTAGAGGGGGACATTTTTGGAATTCTAAAATTTGTGGGACATTTTTGGAACCTCTTACTAAAATATGTCTATTTTGGGAATTTTCCCCGTTAATAATCATATTTAAGTTGCCAAAACAATCTTTTGTTTAGAATTCTTGTTGAAGAAAATTGATGTTTTCGATGAAAAATATGATTTCTTTAAATAATAATGAAAAAAAAAGTTAGAAAATGTCATGTGATAATTTAATGAATTTTAGTAAAAACTAAATAAAGGATTTTCTTTTATTATACATATTAAAAAAAAATCAGAAAATAAATATCGAATTAGGAGGTTTTATAACTTTTATTAACCTGATTTAAAAATAGTATATTTCAAAAGCAAGATAAGATTATCACCACTAAATTTACTATTATTATTTTTGTCACTTTTCTCCAATAACATGTGTCTTAACTGAAATGTATATAACTATTTTGATTCTTTTTAATTTTTAAATACCAAACTCAAACTCAAAGTGGAATATTTGTCTGAAGCTGTGTTGGCATCCCAATCCCAAACTAAACTTTAACTCACAACTGAACTCAACTGTTGTCAACAATGGTGATCTACAGATCAAGATCACTTGTAACACTCATTAAATCATCATATTCATATTCAGTTAGAAGATTTTGTTCATCCATCATCCCATCTCAATTGCAAGTAAGATTCTCATCACTCTATTCATTCATTTTACTGGATTATTATTGAATGATTTGTATGATATTTTGTCACTTTTAAATTGATTATGTCATTGAAGAAAATGTTTAAACTGCATGGAGTTGATTAGGGCTAAGTATCCCAAATTTCCTTAAGAAAAAAAAGCATAGGCCTGGTAATTAAACTAATTTTTGTTTTGTTCGTTTGTGTTCGTGAATCATTCGTTTATACTACTGAATAGGGATGTGCATAGGATGGTTGACCTGGTTCATTTCGGTTTTGGGCTAAAACTGAAATTTCGATTAATGTGCTTTATATAAACCGTTAAGTTTTGGTCTTTTTCGGTTTAGGTTTTTAGTTGGGTTAGTTTCAATTTCGCTTTTTTGGTTTTGTCATTTGGGCTTAAAAAATTTTGGGCCAAAAAAAAGTTTGCCCAAAAAAAGAGTTTAGGTCTTAATATTTGGTCTTTTTCGGTTTAGGTTTTTAGTTAATAGTTTATTTGATTATTATACATTTGGGCTATAAAATTTGGGTTGAACTATATATTATATTATATTGCTGAAAATTCAAAATAAAAAATGAAATTCTAGAATTTCGGTTTTTTCAGTTTTAATCACTCTCAAAACCGAAACCGAACTGAAAGTTCAGTTTTTACAAAAAAGTTAAAACCAAACCGTCGGTTAGTTTTTCAGTTCAGTTATATCGGTGCACAGTGCACACCCCTAAAACTGACAAGCGAACACAAACAAACACAAATACGTTCATTTTTTAACGAACAGATACGAACAAGAAAACCATGTTCGTTTAGCATGTTTGTGTATGACCGTTTGTTCAGTTAAAGTTAAAAACATCATAAGTGCGGTTAAATAAGTATTGGCACAATATGACTAACTTTTAACACTTGATATTGATTTGACCTTCCATTGTTGAAATTATCTTTGTTAAGAGTTGACTTTGAGAAGTCACATCTTGCATTTAAAAAATTGACTGCAAGGGGTGTTTGGTTGTGCTTTTTTAATTGATGATTGGGAATTTAAGAATCAGTCATATAATTATATTAAATTATACAATAGGAAAAAGAAGAATTTCAAAATCTAGTTATCTTAGTCCTAAATGATCATAAAGGGAATAACAAAACACCTTCCATTAGTAATTTATTTCATTTATTGTTTTTTTATGTTGTAACTATACATAATTTTTATTTTTCTAATGTGACATGTTTGACGATAATAGAAGGTTGGATTCATAGGTCTGGGAAACATGGGATCCCGAATGGCGAATAATTTGATAAAAGCTGGATACAATGTTGCAGTTCATGACATGTATTTTTCTGTTCTTATAAAACATTAACCTACTAAACATTATCATTATTATTATTATTTGTTTAACGGAAAATATAACGCAAGCTTTTTCTATCAGCAATCTTAGTGTCATAAAGGTGTTTTCAGACAAGGGAATCACAGTAAAAGGAACTCCAATGGAGGTTGCAGAAATTAGTGATGTTGTAATTACCATGTTGCCCTCGCCGTCCCATGTGCGCGATACATTCTATAACATTTTCCACATTTCAGATTATGCCAAAAAATCTAAACTATAGTTTCATAGTTTATAAAAAAATGTCAGTTTGATAATTTATTTGCAACTCGATTTCGTTTTGTATAGGTATTAAATGTTTATACCGGACCGAATGGTTTACTTAATGGTGGGAGTACGGTGAAGCCGTGGTTATTCATAGATTCATCTACCATTGATCCTCAAACAACAAGAAAGATATATTCAGCGATATCTAATTGTGTGTTGATAGAAAAAAAAGGTACGGATAAGAAGGGCCGATCAAATGATTAATACTGAATTAATTTTAAGCACACAACTGTGAGAATCATATAAGCATGTGTTGAGCGACCTCGATGTGTAAACAACTCGAGCCAAGCCTGGAATCGGCTCATTTTGAGCTCTATTTCTAAAGCTCGAGCTTGGTTCGTGACTCATTAATAGTTTTTCATGCTCGAGCTTGGCTTAGGCTCGACTCGTCAATTATTTATTAACTAAATTATATACATTTATATTAGTTATATCTTTTATGTATGACATAATGTACATATTTTAGTTTTTTTTTTTATCATAATTTTATAAAATGTAATAAATTATAATACATTTAATATATTTATGAAAATGATATAAATAATAGGCTAGTTTAGGCTTGCGAGCCAGCTCGAGCTCGAAAACTAAAGCTCAGGCTCGGGCTCGCTTGTCAAACAAGCTTATTTTTAGGCGCGAGCTCGTTTAAGCTCAGCTAAACTCGAAGTTTTAGCAAGCCGATCTCGAGTAGCTCACGAGCGGTTTGGATTGTTTACTCCCTATCCCTCATAGAAGCAGTTAAAAACTATTTAACCTATCATGTTGGAGATTTATTTTTTTAACAAATTGATCTGTTTAATAGATTCTTGGGCGACACCTGTCATGCTAGATGCACCTGTCTCTGGAGGTGTACCTGCAGCCGAGGCTGGAACACTTACATTCATGGTACAAACAAAAAATCCAAATATTTTGGTGTTACCATGTTTTTCAAACTAAATGCACCTTATGAGGTTTATTAGGTTGGCGGCCCGGAAGAAGCTTACAAGGCTGCAAACCATTTATTTTCATCTATGGGGAAGAATACCATATATTGTGGAAGTTCAGGGACCGGTTCGGTAAGTTTTGAGTTGCCCATGACATTTTGTGTTAATGAAGTGTGTGTGATTTGATATTGTAAATTTGTAATGTCTTGGTTTTGACTTTTGGCTGTGGTCAATTTAGGCGGCTAAGATCTGCAACAATTTGGCAATGGCTGTGAGTATGCTTGGTGTTTCTGAAGCCTTTGTTCTTGGTCAGTCTTTGGGCATTACAGCCACTACTTTGACCAAAATATTTAACTCGTCAAGTGCTCGTTGTTGGAGTAGGTAATAATTATTTTTTAACATTGCAGTTTTAGCCTTTTCGTTTGTCCAAGTCGTGATTTGAGTAACGAAAATTATTCTATCAAAACCGAATCGTAGGGTTGATATCGGTTAGTAACCATATACTTTGACAACGATTTGGAACTGGTCAAACCCGATATTCCCCCCCTCAAAAACCGGTCAAGCCGAACTAGTTGGTGCAAAAACCGGGTTTGACTTTCTTTGCCGAACCGACCAGGTTTCAACCTGAAGTGATTTGGGCCCAGAACCCGATCTGTGCACCAAAATGGGTCAAATGGGTTAAAAGTCGCCTAGAGTATAGTTTTAGCTTTTAATGCACACAACCTCCTAAACTGTTTTATTCAAGTATTTAGTTTGTCATCATAGTAATAGTGTTTTCGTATTTGAAATTAACACATAAGTTATTAATATAAGTGGTACAAAGAAGTGTTTGTTGGTCAGTCCCGTTTGTCATGGCCCGACCCGTTCCAACATGCACCAAAAATGACCCGTATTGACCCAAACAGCCTACGCAACCTCTAGCTAGAACAATGCTTATATGTATTTTGCATTATGTCATTTTAAATCCATGAGTTTATACAAGTTCTTGTATGATTATAAAATTATCATTCATACACTTGTCAGTGATACATATAATCCAGTACCGTGTGTGATGGAAGGGGTGCCCTCCTCAAGAAATTACGACGGCGGGTTTGCATCTACACTCATGGTATGCTAAATTTTTCACATTTTTGTCTTAAATTATTTGTGTTTTATATTAAAATTTTCTGCTTTTTTTTAAAGTCCCGGTCCTCCCGGACTAGTTTTTCTTCACCGGTACAAGATCTTGTTGTTTTGGTGTTTTTCTGAAAGTTGTCTTATCATCCAACTAAAGTTTAGGGGTAGTTTTGTAATTACCTAAAAATAAATACAGGATCTTGATAACTTTTTTTAATAATTAATGCAGGCTAAAGATTTGAATCTTGCTTCTGAATCAGCTAAAGAAGTTGGTCTGAATTGCCCATTGACATCTGAAGCAAAAGACATGTAAGAATTTAACAACATAAATATAATAATATAATGATTTTAAATGATAAAAAATCTTAATCAAGTGTATTTTTATTTTTTGAAATGCTATTCGTCACCCAACGATTTTTTTTCTTACGGATCTGGTATGATTGATATCAAACACATATTTATCGATCTAATGTTATTGTTTATTTTTGTTGTATAGATTCACAAAGCTTTGTGACGAGGGTCATGGGAGAAAGGATTTTTCTTGTGTTTTTCGCCATTTTTATTCGGGCAAGGATGAATTGTAATAGAATTGATTAATGAGTTAAGTCTAGGGATTGTTTGATCAAACTACATGTCATTGAAATAAGTGGTTTTACACAAACACGTTAGTGGTTAATAAACACAACCCGATATTCGACATCAACACTAGACCGTGCAACAATGAAAAAGAAAAAAAAATTATAAAACACACTATTTGGAAATTATAATATTGTTTATTAATATATTTAAACGAGAGACCATGTGAATTTGTGAAATTGATCATTTATCATATATATATCAATAGATCACAATTCAAAGCCACAGTTGTACTCTGCTCCTCCCAATACATCTACACACTAATTTCAAATTTAATACATACACATAATATATATATGTATATGTATATGTATATATATATATATATATATTCTTTTTTCTTTTTTAATAACCTTTGACACTAACCTAAATATCTGAGTGAACTTTCTGGAGACGAAATGTCAGCCTTTATACTGAGTTAACATTCCATGTCTGACTCACCGAGAAACGTTATCAAGGAAGAAACCTACCATCATGTGGCAATCTATTGAGCCAAGTTTCAAAATGATACGAGATCAAAAGGATCTCAAATCTTAACCATAACCTCATGATATTGGACGAGAAGGGCCGCTACTTAATGCATGTATATTCAATACGAAGACTTTTTTAACATATTTATAGCATCCATCATATATGGATGTGAATGAATGCCCAACTGCCAAAAAAAAATCCATGTGCAAAAACCTGTTTGTTTAGTTGGCTGTTAAAAGAGTTTAAATTGTGTTAGCATATGGAAGTTTAGGATGTGTTATCACAAAATTTACTACTTTCATTATTTTAATGAAAGTTTAGTCTTTTTTTTAGATACAGAGTTTTATCTACTCAAATCTTTACATGTATACGTTTGAACTTTTCTTAGAAAGACAGTTATTGCATCCACTATCGAAGCTCTTAAAAATGTTTTCATGTGGATACATGTCAAAATTTATACAATTCGGTTTTGGTATGAACAATATTGAGACCGGTATTGGAATAACGGAATTCCCGGCCCATACTCGATTCAAAACCCGTTAGTACCGGTTATCTTTAATTATTTATGGGTATCAGATATGTACACTTTAATTTCTGAAAAATTATATGTTGAGATTCTAAATACACATTTTAATATTTAAGGTTTTATAAAATTTTGTTAACTAAAATAATCTATATCTAATTAGAATACACTGCCACATGTGACAATTATATGACCCAACCTATTTTTCATCGTAATATATAAATTCACAATTTGCAAACCTAAAGAAAGTTTGATTTCAATTTGAAATAGGTTGGGTTTAAAAAGAGAATTGATTTTAATATTTCCGAGACATCGTCACACTTTCAATTATACCCTATCTCAAAATATCTTTTTGTAATAAATCTTAAATTTTCATTAATAACTTATACGTCGCATGAGTTTCTAACCTAGTTAAATATATATAAAAAAGCTAAAAGAATAGCAAATTAGCATATTATCCAGTTAACTAAAGGCAAAAAAGTAACATGAGGGTTGTAAACGAATCAAACCAAGCATGGCTTTGTTTATGTCCGTCCGTTAAGTTTTTATCGGACAAATGAACGGTTAACCAACACTTAACAAAACAAAGTTTTTTGTACATGTTCGCTCATTAAGAAAAAGAACTTGTTTTTGAACGGTTCATGAAAACATTTACACAAACACACTTGAACGGACATAGCATTTGTTCTTGTTCCATCTCGTTCATATTCATTCATTATAAAATTAAAACGAATTAACATAAATAAACTTTCCATCAAAAGTGACAAGGAGTATTAATTTACAACCCAACCACATACCATGTCAAACATGCAATTTTCTTGTTCGCACATCTCGTTCATATTAATTCATTAGAAATTGCGTACATCTCCAAACTTCCAGAAACCACATCACCCCATTTCCTGATTACACCTTAAATTGATGTGCGTGTCCAAATCCCATCGATCTCGTTGTTTATGAAATTATGCACACCAGGTGTTCGACAAAATGCATAAGTGAAATTACAATTTGTTTTTCCCGATGATTTAATCTTTTATTTCTGGGTATTGTTCATAACCATCTAAATCATCAAAGCCCTAAGTTTATTTCAAAAATTAGCATCTAGATAGGTGGTATTTGATTATGGCAGTGCCGTGGAGTGTGTCACTGTGGATGGCGAATATGGTGTGGATGGCAATCAGTGGTTGGGTTATTTCTTGCTTGACTGTTGCTGATGAGATCGCCGGGTCACTTCGTACCGGCGATATCGGTCCGTTTCATGTTGGTTAGGTACTGATTTGCTGCAAGTTTTTAATTTTGTTCAGGTTAGCAATTTTTTGCCCAAAATATGATATTTGTGCTTATTTTGCCCTAATTTGTGTTTGTTAGATGTGTAAATTTACCATCTTTAGTTTTGTCTCTGCTGTTAAGGTTTAGAAATTGCTTTTCTAGTCTGATTTCACATTAAATTGATAGTAATTTTGATGCCATTCAACCATTGTTCATCATGATCTTGTGCATGTGTGTTCCATGTTGATCTTGTGCATATTAGTGGTCCCAACAAGGACCGGTAATATGTTTGGCTCGTTGTCTAGTTTGGTTTTGAAAATATTGATTATATTAGGAGTGACAGTTTCTGTCACTGCACAAAAATAAACATGTTTGGATTGTCTTATTTAACTCGTTTAATAAACGGGTCTTGTTTGGGTTGAGCTCTTTATATATACGCTAACCTGTTTAATTAAATAGGTCAACCTGCCAACATGCTCAGTTTAATAGGTTAACCTGCCAAGATGTCAGTTTAATTGTTTAAATGGTCGACCTGCTAACCTGTTTATGGCCCGTTTAACCTTTTTTACAACCCACCAACCCGATTTAAAAGTTTACAACTTGATTACTTCCAGCTAAGCGTTTGACATGTTTACGTGTATGGATTAAACGAGGTAGAGTAGCCAACCTGTTTAGTTAAATAGCTTGACCCGGCAACCCGCTTATGGCCCGTTTAACCCTTTTCTTACAGCCCACCACCTCAATTAAAAAGGTTACAACTTGATTACTTCTTGCCTACGCGTTTGGCATGATTTAATATATTGGTTAAACGACCCATGTTTGAGTTACACGATTTTAAGTGTGTGAGAGTGTTGATGTTTTTGACACGAGTAAAAACATAGGTCATTTAGGTTGAACAATCGTACCTGCCATTTGCCAACCCGACACGATTGACACCCCTATATCCAAGCACCCCTTTATGCACAATAGTTATAATCCTGTGTTTGGTTGCAGTTGTATCCAAACTCTCGCTAGATTCAGAATAGTTACATTATTGAGATAACTAACATTAACTTTGATTTCTTGCAGGGCTGTGATGATTTCAGTTTCTTTTCAAGTCGATATATTAAGTTGAAGTCGATGGGTGCTTGAAAGATGGCATGATTGATCAACAGTGGTTTATGTTTCTGAAAACTATTAAACCGATAAGAAAGTAGGTCTTAAGAAGTGGTTTGCACTCGTCCCCCTTTTGTTGTTTATATTAGTTCAATGGGGACTAATTGTGATGAATGTTTTGTGCCTAAAGTGACCTGAGGATGGGTGATCGTACGCTCATAGCGTTGTTGCAACAATCACTTGTATAACGGGTGACGATTTCAACGTGTTTATAATTATATAATTGCCATGAATCATGATTATAGTTTATGATTATGATCATTATAGGATTATAAAATGCATAAACACATAAATTATATATTGGTTCAAATGAAAGTGTGCTAATTAACTAAAGAAAACATAGAGATATAAGAGAGAGAAAACTGGAATAGAAAGTAGCAAATTATATAAATTTATATAATAAAAATATCTCTCTAGATTTACAAATTATTTGAGGGTGGTCTATTTAATCTTTATGACTTTATCCAAATGAGGTTGTCCTCAGTATTCTCATGAAATCCTCCAGGTTTACTTCATCATCTAAACCATATATGATAAAGAATATTACTTTTGTTGTTATACATTGTTTTCAACCCGTTACCTGACCAGCGACCCATAACATGCAATGAGAATATTTAAAGAAACTCACCATTGCGATCGTCTACCTTCACCATTGATTCGATCTCTGCGCCTGTAAGTTGCACACCAACTCCTTAGCGCTAATCTTTATATCCGAAATTGATATCTTCCCCTGTTTTAACGGCACACACTAGTTGATACTAAATTCTAAAACTAAAATTCGATGTTTAATTTGTATAAAAAGTTACATTTTTATCAACATCAATGATGTTGAAAGCTTTTGTAAGGTCCCTCTCACAAATTTTGTCAGTCATCATGCACACAAATTCTTCAAAATCAATTGCACCACTCCCATCTATGTCCACTTTTGCTATCATTTCCTTTATTTGCTGAAATGTTTACGAAAATCTTGAAACCCAAAAGAAACAAAAAATTCAGACAATTCCTCACATGACCCTAATATGACACAAATATAATCAAGTTTTGGTTTTAAATTGTTTTCTTAACAAAGGTTTTATTACTACCAAACATAAATTGAATTATAATCAAAGTTTTAATTATTCATTTCCAAAGTTTTTGCAAGTAAAAAATATAAACTTTGAAAATAAAGTAATTCACTTAAACGAAGACATTCTATTTTTAAAATTATATAAGATAAAACTATCATTCATAAATCATTAATACGGGAAAAAATCATACTAATTTATCTTAGATTTGAATATAAGTTAAATGGGCCGTGTTCAGGTTGATATGAATTTATTTGTCTAAGTTAAGGTTGAATTTTTGACTCGAATGATAACATGGGTTGTGTTCAGGCCCGTCTCAACGCCCTTGGAGGCCTAAAGCTAAGTTAATAATTCTAAAAGAACTTTATTTTCAAAATCTCATAATACATAACTCTTATCTAAGATGGAGGCCCTATAAATCTGGAGGCCTAAAGCCATTGCCTCATTTAGCTTGCCCACGAGACGGCCCTGGTTGTGTTTGAGTTCAATAATTCAACTTACAACTCATCAACATATCAACCTGACACAACTGACACCCTAAAACACCTACAAATCAATGGCACATGAATGTTACCGCTTTCGTGATTTCAAACCCGAGGGACCTGAAATGAAACAGAATCAAGAAACGGTTATATGCATAATGTCATATCCTAAGATTTCTTGGCATGATTAAATAATGTTCATACCTCATTGCATCACTCAATTCCTTATCATCAATGGTGCCTAGATTAGTGAACATATAAATAATTATAAATAGCTGAAATGTATATATTCATGGAATCATGGGTTCATAATATTATTAATAATACCATTGCCATCAGCATCAAATAGGTCAAAAACACGTTTCATCTCTTGCTTCATATGCTGAGTAAGCCCCTAATATATATGAGAACAAGGGGTCAGCTATACACATAACGTATGACATTTAATCCTACATCGTTTCAACCGACCGTCTGGGTAGATGTCGGACAACTGTTTTGAACAAAAAAATTCAAAAGTTTGACCATCTATGGTATGGTCATAACAGCCTTTTGGAAAAAGGTTGGACAACTATTTAAACAAATATAATTTCAAAGTATGACCGTCTATTATCATAACGGTCGTCCGAATATTAGACGGGCGACCATCCTGCCAATAATTTTCATAGTTTGACTTTCTTGGTCAAAATGACGGCATGGATGTTTTTGGAACAGTCGTTTGATATTGTAAAATCAGATGCAGGTGGTGTAAATATAGCATGACTCGTTATACGAAATTATGAACACATACCATTGTAGCTTTGTAACACCCGAATATTTTTACAACAAAGACATACCGAACTGCCATTGAAGTAAATCAAATTAAGTAGACATGGGTAAGCATGGTTTTCGACATTCATTTATGAGATATATATTTTTACATGCTTTATAGTAAAAACTATTTAAATTTACTTTAATTTATTTAATTTATTTAAATATCACTAATGACTCATAATTTCTCTTATTTAAATCTGCATATTAGTTCAATTAAAATTATTTGTTCTATTATTTATTCATTTATTTTCTATTGATTATGTGACCTTTTCTAATTATTTCAATAACTATTACTTTATTTTTATAATATCTAGAGTTAATTATTTATATGTTTAGCTAAAATAATAGGTTTCGGTTCTAACTTTGAAAGGTAACTTGTTTGGTATTTATGATTTCCAATTTGTAACATACTTTTGAGGCTAACGCTTAGTTTTTTTTCATGAATTCTGTTAAATTTTACACAATGACATTTGTAACCTTTTTTTTGCTTACACAAATAGTCCTTATACTCCGCTTTATATCATTTCTCGATTAGTGTCATTTCGTGATGGCAGTGACAATCGTTACAGAAACCGAAAGAGAAAATCCGAAAAATAAAGTCAAAGCATTCCCATCAACACATGTTCGTTCCGTTAGTTTACTTATCTTTAACTAAAAACAAATTTAAATGATTATTTCTTTTATGTTGTAACTAAAGCTCTATTATTATTAATAATTTATTAAATAAAATATTAAGTTCAACAGTTAAAAAACTTACATAGTTCAAATGGAACTTGACTTCTCCTCAGTTTGTAGAGATTTCATATTTTCTAACACATTGATACCATTAGACTGCAAACTCTTTAGTCCATCTTGATAAATAGGTAACAAACTTTAGCATGCATATTTGTTTTACCATATTCAAACGATAACGGCCTGAAAGAAAATGGAATCCCCTACTACCTTTCAAGAATCGACTAAATGATAGATTCGACACCCGTTTTCATAGTAAGTTTTTCTTTGCAATGCAAAAGCTACATATTGAAATTTTAGGTTACATTTTACACCTAGAGCTAGTAGCAAAGATTATTGACTTAAAAAACCAAGAAAGCCAAGGATTACATAATTGTCATTACTTATGACTACATTTGGATTATACATGCACACATACACCACATGATTCAAAGGAAAGGGTCCTAGTATCCATATGAAGTTGTCTTCATTATTCTCACGAACTCCTCCATATTTACTTCTCCATCATCTAATCAATATATATTCATAATTAGTGAGGCAAGAAATAAAACAAAACATTTATATAGAAAACGAAAATTGTCGAACAAACAGATGAAAATAGCTTTTATAATCTCAAGCTTATGTGAGCTTGCCCGTTGGCTCGCTCAAAGTAATTATGTCATTTAAGAATCCAAACTTTCACCAAATAGGGTCGGTGACCCATTGGCAAAGACAAAGCCTTTAAACAACAAGAGGTTTGGAAGTCTCTTGACTTCAAGTCTCTTAGGAGACATAAATTAGCCGTTAAAAATAAAAGAGAATCCTAACTTTCATTAGAAAAAATATCTAACACTTTCTTTTATTTTAGTCGTTAAAAAAAATCTGAATTCCTATTAGAAAAAGTATCTAGCACTTACTTTTAATATACCCACATACAAAAAAAAGAAAGAATATGATTAAGCCGAGTTTTATCCTAGACTAGACGAATACGAACTCAAGTTTTAGCCTGTTAAAAAAGTCGAGTCAAGTTTGTTTGTTGCTCGACCCTGAGCTCACCTGACCCTACCTGACTTGTTAATTAAGTACTCCTAGGTAAAAGCATATTCTCCAATAAAATTTACTACCTTATAACTATAGTATCGGGCTAGCCTGGCCTGGCCCGGCCCGTCCCGTTTAATTAACGGGATACGGCGATACACGACATAATTTTCTCTTTATTTAATTATTCTAAGGATATACGGCATATAATACAAAATATTATATTCATATTTCCTACCAGGCCGATTTTTTTAAGTCTATACGGTATATAATATACCCGATTTATTTTAAGTGGCTACAATACAATATATAATATGCTCGATAATTTACCCGAAGCCCGCGGATGTACCCATTATTTGACAGGTAATTACCCGATAGATACCCGACGAGTTTTGGCAAAGGTACGGGACAAACTTATTTTGACCGTGCGTTGGGATCAAGGTTTACCTAAACCAGTTCTACACCCGACACATTGCCATATCTAAGTATTGTTTTCAACCTGCTTTGAGAAAAAATAACAAAACTTACGATCACGATCGGCTTCCTCCACCATTGATTCGATCTCTTCCTCTGTAAATCGCACACCCAACTCCTTAGCAATGTTCTTTATGTCTTTAATTGATATCTTCCCCTGTTTTCACCACCAAAAAATACATACATTGGCTTAAAACTCTATAAAAAACATATATATTAAATTTGTACAAAATGTTACATTTTTATCATGATCTAGGATGCTAAAGGCTTTTGTAAGCTCTCTTCTATTATTCCTCTCACATATTTTATCAGTCATCATGTACACAAATTCATCAAAATCAATTGCACCACTCCCATCTCGGTCTACTTCCGCTATCATTTCGTTAATTTGCTGGAACGTTTACAAAAAAATTGAAATCAAATCTTTAAGCAACAAAACAACATTGCAAATCAACGGCGGATGAATGTTACCTCCTTCGTCATTTCAAACCCGAGGGCCCTAAAATAAAGCCGGGTCAAAAAATCGATCAGACACATTAATATCATATTTTTTATTTGTATCATTAAATGATATCATACTTCATACTAGAGATTGCCAAAAAAAACGTTCCAAACCCGTTTCTAGCCCAACCCAGACCGCCAATTCGTATACCAGTTCGCACTTTGGGGAATCAAACAGAAAAAGACCCGACCCAATTTTAAAAAAAACTGAACTTTTTTCCCCGATCCTTTTTTAGCCCAAAGCCATTTATATGATTGAATCGATTATAAAGGTTCGAACATTTTTCCTCTCAAACTGGTTTATAACCGAAACCAGTTTTGACCGGTCGTTGACAAAATCGGTCGGGTTTATAACACAAACCAGTTTGGGCCCATTAACTGATTTGTACACCTCTACTTCATAATTCATACCTCATTGCATTACTCAATTCCCTAGCATCAATGGTACCTAAATTTGTAAACCAAATAATTATTATTATTCACTGAAATTGTATATATATTAATATTAATGGGTTCATAATAATATTAATATACCATTGCCATCAGCATCAAATAAGTCAAAAGCTTCTTTCATCTCCTGCTTAGTTTGCTGAGTGAATCCATGGTGACGTCCACTAGGATTTTGTTTCTTTGTTTCTCCATAAAACCCCTAATAAATTAATAACCCAAATTTAAACATATAAGAAGATCCACATGAAACCGATAAACCGATCCAAAACTAAAAAAACCTGAAGTTAAACAAAAACCAGCGGTTTGGTTTGATATTTTTGTAAAAACTTGCATGTGATAAAAACCGAACCAAATTTATAGATTTTCATTTTTTATTAATTTCTAAAAATTTTATAAATATATAATTCAAATAATTTAGACCAAACATATAATAATCAATTAGTTATTATTTTTATTATTATTTTGTTATTAATTAAAAAATGGGTTAGGCCCTAATTCATTATTTTGGACCAAACTGTTTTTCAATCCAAATTTTTCAAGCTCAAATAATAAAACTGGAAACTAAAACCGAATCAAACACTTGAAAAAAAGAGACACATGTTGGTTTTCCAAAATTCAAAAACCGAAGTTCCTGTTTTTGGTTCGTTTTGGCCCAAAGCCAAACCGTGCACACCCCTACATCATCATCATCATCATCATCGTACTCAGTATATCCCACCAATAGCAAAGCTATGGTAGGGTATGAGGAGGGTAAGATGTAGACAGCCTTACCTCTACCCCATAAGGATAGAGAGGCTGCTTCCGGTGAGACCCCCGGCTCGATAGTAGTTTTGCATCAAGCCTTGGACATAAGGCACATAGCACTCAATCATCGGGACACCGACTGATCGGTGCATGTACCCTTGTCTTTCGGCTATCAACGCCACTACATGATGCCTGATTAACCGTCCGTCACTTTTAACGTTATTTTCACGAGATTAGTAAAATAACGTCAAAATCAGTGCAATTTCACTTTTGCCCACCCGAGGGTTCACACATATATACATCATATGTGCGCACCGCAAGCAGGGCTTAAATCTTTTCAATACCAATTTATTAAGAAAACCCCCAAATTTTATCTGGAAAATTAACAAAACCGAACCGTGCACATCCCAAATATACAGATTTTTCATGCAATTTAATATGAAATTATGAACACAAACTTACCATTATAGATGAAACTTGAGATTGAAAACAGGTTTTGGTTTCTCAGCCTTAACTTTGTTATTAAGAACAATATAGAAGATGTAGGATTTAAGTAAAGAATAATACTGGTCTCTAACTTTACATGCAGACAGAATACAAACGTCAAACATATATTACTACTTTTGATAAGGTTCATTAATATTATTTATTCAAAAATAAAACAAAATACATAGACTGACATTGTAAAGAAAATATTTTTTGTGGGACCTAAACCATTTATACACACACACGTGTATATATATGAAAGCTTAGTCATGTTGAAAGTGACTGGGAACTGGCACGTCCTACTGAACACTTCAGAGTTCAGACTTCACAGTCACACGGTGTGACTGTGAAGTCTGAACTCTGAAGTGTTTAGTACTTCATATATCTTGTGTTAAATTATATGTATTCTTAGATTAAAAATATTTTTAACCATACGGAACATATTTTTTTAATTGCTGGTTGCTATTATTAGGTCAAAAGTCCTTCGGTAAATATGGTCTTAGATATTGTAATGTTTTGGACGTATTGTTGTAATAATACAGCTCGTTCATAAGTTAATAAGTGGTTAACCAGCCGTGCTTAACGGTACACGCAGCCATGAATAAAACAAAATAATAATGTTTTTGCGTTTTCAAAAGTTAAAAAGTAAACAAATATGTTTTGAATATTAGATATTATCAATCTCCGGTGAAGTAGTGCTCACATATGTCTTCACCCTTATTTACTCTCTCATCGAGATTCATATAGAAAGTGATAAAGTAATAAGATTATAGTTAAGGAGTAGGCTTGCATTTATGCATTAACATTTAGTATTTGTCTATAAAAGATTTTGCTACTTTTATTTAAAACTCTAAGATTTAGCTACTTATAGTGGAAAAAATCATTATAAATTCTATCAGAGGTCAAAATATGATTCTTGTAATTACAAAGGACTATAGTTGGTATAACTTATAAAGAACAAAAGTTTATTCACAAAATGACAAAGGACTAAACTTGAAAATCAGAATAGTGTTGTATAATTGCTACAGTACCACCGACATTGTCCTTTTGTAGATAGTATAAAACATTATTGTTTTTGTTTATACGTAACTAGGTTATAAACACTTGTATTTCACGGGTTTGAAAAATTAAGTCTCATTCGTTATTTTATTATATGATCCGGTTTTTCAAGTTGCAATAATCATGTATAAAAACACACATCAAAATTCTTGAAAAGTCACAAGAGCTGAGAAATATAAAAAAAACTGTTTCTAATTATATTGTTGTGTTACTTTCATCATATATTGCTACTGAATTAACAGTTGCAAGAATTTTTATCAATAAAAAAATTACAAAAGGATTCAAATTGAGGATTTAATGATATTAAATTATTAACCAACAAGATAAACTTGTGTGACTTACTTCATGTCTATTTTTCCTAATACATGCCTTAGATTATAAAACTAGAAGCAAGAGCAACTGTATATTTGGTAATCTCGGCAAATAAATTGTAATACTAATAAAGTTATAGGCATTTTATCACATTTTTTTTCAGTTTCAAACAATCCATCTTATTAACACATTTTACTCAATTCCAACAGCATACAAGAAACTAAACAGTTGAGTGAGTTTTATATTTGTGTGTAAATGTAAAAAAAAATGTAAAGAAAACATGTTCGAAGCCAAAAGTAATATTTTTATTAAAATAACCAGTTCTGACCCTAACTTGTACCGACCAAACCGGTTTATATGCGTTGCGCCGACTGACACGACCCATCTTTTTTGCCAATTATAAGAGAACACAAAAGTAGCAAATTTGACCCTTGTACTTAAAGGGTCGAATACAAGCTAAACATGTCTGAAATGTTCTAAGTCATACTAAAAGTGGGCATGTTTCAAATGAAACTTGTTGTGACCCATTACACATATCAGAGTAAAAAAAAAAGTTGTTGCAAAGATTTTATTCATAACAAATAAGTATCTCAATGAAAACCAAAGCATCATTCCTCCCTGATCTATCAAACAATTTTGAGATTCATGATCTTACTCCTAATGATAATATAGAACACAAACAAATCATAATAATAATAAACAACCAACTTAAAAGAAATATATTAGCATTTCGAACACTCTACTCATGATCTTACTCCTTATAATGATTTGGTATAAAATCGGTTTGCAACACCCGTAACTAAACCATTTTCCAATCAGGTATATTATTAAAGTATATTTTATGGCCTTAACTTGTAAGATTTAAAAAATGTGTGGTGTGCCTATAATAAACAACACAATATCATCAACCACCAAGATACTCTTTCGAAAAGATATGAATTATGCTTCATTTATATAAATGGATATCATCAATTTATACAAACTAAAATGAGTGTCAAAAGTTTTACATAAGCTCTTTTATTTCTATTATTTTTACTTTTTTACTATTATAAAATTATAAAAAATTATTAATATGGAATGTTTAACATATTATTAATTGTTTTAATTAGATATTATGACTATTTTTACTTTATTTACTACAATAAATTAGAGATTAATCATTAATATGGATTTTTTAAAATATTTAATAATTGTTTTAATTAAATAGTTATGACTTCAAAATTTAGCAATATTGATGTCACTTGACAAAAAATGGACAATATGTGCCATGTGACACAACAATTATTTTTATTTATTATAATAGTAGATGTTTACCTAGTTTAAACACATGGTTATAAAGTAGTTTATACGCATTGATGCACTTCATTGTTATAATTAAATGAAAAGGAATGACATAGCATTGAAAAAGGTATTCTATAAAAATATAGCAATGCTATATTGAAATCAAAGATAAATCAAAGAATAATATTTTTCAATAATAAGTTTACATTTTTTCTTAAAATTAGATAAATTAAAAACTCGACAATTCATTTCAGTTATTTTTAATTCGTATTATTTACAACCTTTTTCATGGTTCTAAAATAGCGTGTTTTAGTTCAGCAAACCATTTCGTACCCTTTTCAACGTTCCAATCTTAGTCACTAAAATAGTGTGTTCAAGTTCAGCAAACCATTTCGTTTGTTATGTTAAGAGCTGCAACAATTGTATAATACATTTGTACGTATTGCATAAAGATAATCAGAACTAGCAGAAAAAAAAAAACAGAAGCGCTTATAAAACCGTTTTCTTATCACATTCAAAGCAACAGAAACAAATTCATTATGCAGTTCTCATGTACTCAACTTATTATTGGTTTTATATACTAGCACACTTATAAATCACAATCCCCTACTGTAATTCAACTAGCCATAAGAACTACATTGAAAAAGAAACTATATTTGAATATAGTAAACTATCACATTTTTTTTAAATATATGCAACTGCAATCATGTTATATCCAAACGTGAAAAGTATTGCCACCCCTCGAATAGAACATACGCTTGAACATGTCATAGCTCTTAGGAGATTAACATGACAGAGAACACACAAACATTGAAGATATAGACCACGAAAGAACGAGTTACAAGTACAAGTATAGGCTAACCGTAGAGTATACTGGGTTGATGCACACACTGAATTAGCAGTGCATAAATCAAACTAATAAGGCCTAATGATCCGCGCCATCGCAATAACATAACTCCAAACACATATCATAAAAAATCAAGCCAATTTACATAACAGTATTCTGTCATTTACCAACATATATAAATAGATTTTACACACCAAATGATAAATATAAATAGCCTAAAATCCATATGAAGTTCTCTTCATCATCGTCATGAACTCATCTGCACTAACTTCTCCATCACCTAAACAATACAAGTAATACATCAAACAAGATATAAACATAACATACAATGCAACATCATTTACATAAATAAAAAATTAAATGATTTAAAAACCTCATATTTGGTTTTAAAAAAATAACTAAAATAGAATAAGGCATCATGCAACAAACAAAAGGAGAACGTCTCATATTTGGTTTTTGAAAAAAAAAATAACAAACAACTAAAAAGAAAAGAGCTGACATATATTTAGTTCTACATGTGATGTGCACCATAAAAAAAAGACATGAGCATTCTCATCCAACCTCATATTCTTAAATCTAAAATTATATTAAAACATATTAAATTTTCTCTCTTTTTTAATTAAATAATATTTTTTATATCTTTATCATTAATATTTCTCTCCTGCACTCACAACAACTTTCAAAATATATTAAAAAATTATAGGAGATGAACAGAAACTTTTTAAATATACATAAAAATCACTACATTTTCTAAAATATAAAAACACTTCACTCACAAAACCCTAAATCACTCTCTAAATTATAAAAACACTCCTCGCATAATATAGGGCATTGGATGAGAATGCTCAAAGCCCGTATTTCAACAACCTAAAGGTAAGGAAAATATAAAGTACGTGAGGGCGACATTTAAACGACAAACAACATAAACAATTGTAGTCAATTAAGTTTACCATAACTTAATTTGTATTTGTAAAAAAAATGCAGGTTCGATTGTCTAACTACACATGTAACCTTGTGACATTTTCACTTTCAAACAAATTTCAACATTGACAAAAAGTTGCACGTAATAAGTAAACAAAAGGGAAAATATAAACAGGTGACCGAATACTCATGTAGGCTGATGCATCACCATGGTCCATAGATAGCCAAGTCTAATTAGTAACCTATAATTCTTTGATCAAAGCATATATTATATAGCAGAAACTCAGAATTAAACATGAAAAAATAGCTGACATATAATCGAATACATTGTGTGCACTGTTGGAAGTCTTTAAAGTGTGTGAATGAAGTCTTAAGAAGGAAGTGGTGAAAGTTGTCCCACATCGGATTGATAATAAAATAAAGAGTGGTATATAAGGTAGAGCCTTAACCACTCATTTGAATCTTTATGACATGTTTTATCGCAACTCCTATGACATGTTTTACCACCATTCATTTGAATCAGTATAAAAAGTTGTCACCACTTAGATGCTAAGAAGCGTATTGCTGAATTAACTGTCGAACTATAACTATACGAGTATGCTTACTTCATGTGCTGAAAATGGTGAAACCTAAGAGGTTGAAAAGGTTCACCAGGTGCTGCTGGTGTTAAAAGGTAAACTTGTTACCATTGTGGCACCCTGGATCACATAGCCAGAAATTGTGTTTATCGGCTTTACGTACCCTATTATATGAATAATCAAAGAGCTACATTAAGAGGAAAGTCTCGATCTAAGCCGATGAAATGGGTCTTACCTAAAACATCAACGGAATGGAATTCCATAGTTAAACCTTCTGATGGTGATTGGAACTTAGCAACGAAAAATCAGAGAATAAAGGCGTGCTTCACATGTGGCAATAGGTGGGCATCTGGCGAAAGAGTGTTTATACCGTACAATGAAAAGGAAGACTGTTCAGGTGAAAGAGCACTCAAGGTTTAAAGGTTAACACGATAGGTTTGCACTCAAATGATGTAAAGGGCAATTCAATTTTGCAAAATCAAACAATGCTAAAAGTGTTGAGAGTTCCATTTCAACAAGTTCAACTTCAAAGTCTGTTATTTCGTGTTTTACTAAACCAAAACAGATTTGGAAAGTTAAGACTCAACAAACCGAACCTATAAAACAAGATATGTTCTTAGATGATGGTAAAGACATGAGTTGGCAAGATGTCACATATGTTGATGCTCAAGGGAATCCCAGGACATTCATGACTTGAGTGTGTATGTCCAACTGATCACTATGCATGCGGGAACAACCACAAAATAAATGTTTATTAAATGGGTTGTTCCAGACACATGAAATTGTTGATCATGTCTGTGTAAAGATTTTGAAAGTTTTGAAAGCATCAGTCTATGGGGAGATTGTTGGGTCACGATTTGGTTAGACTGACGCATATCAAAAGACCACGACATGATCAAGACAAGAGAGAAATAATCTAGAAGAGTCGAAGTATTATACAAGATGGATTTTATGGCTTGGAGCATGTAATACCGAAATCCCTATGGATTTCGGTTGGGAAGGGCTAGCAATATAAAAATCATGTTGATTTCTGTTTGAGCTTAGTTGGGCTTGGTCATTGAGCCTCTTGTAAATGCTAGCTATATAAAGCATATTTTAGTTGATAATTAGGTTGAAAGAACTAGATCTCTCTCATATACTTAATAGTCACCATCAAGAGAGCAATACCGATTAATGTAATCTCATGTACCAGACGATTTATTAATATAATCGTGTGCATTGGGAGTATTATTGTGTTTATCGTATTTATATTGTTCTTCTATCTAGTTCTTGAATCATCACGGTGTTAGAATTTCGCACTAACATCGTGTTTGGGTTGATATCATACTGTAGTGATCCAGATTCGGAACTTACAAGGTAAAATAAGGATATTATAAATATATATACTATTAAAATTTAAAGAAAAGATATTATAAATATTTACAAAATTAACACTAAAAAAATAAATTAGTAGTAATACTTGATAGTTTCTAATTTGATATATGTAGTGGAGATTATTAAGTGAAAAAATGTTGTAGAGACTAATATGTATATAAATAATGTTATGAGGTAATAGTAACTAATCTAATAATTTCAGGGGAGTGTATATTTAGTAAAAATGATGTAAGGGGGAGTACGTTTACATTACATGAAACTACGTTTGTTGCCCTCTAATAGCCATATCTATAACAATATAAAAAATATAGCTAAAAAACATATTATACTAATATTTACGGCAATTAACACTATATATTTATGTTATATTATTTCGTTTTTTTTGTTTTTCAAGAAAAGGTATTTGATCCTTTTTCGATTTGGATGAGGATCATGAATTAAAGAACAACTAGATTATAATCTTTTTAATATCTATATTTAATTTAAAGATATTTACATTATCTTTTATAAAATAAAATTATGTGTAAATTTGAAATACATATATATAATATTAACACGTATTATCCATATATAATACATATTTTGTCATATGGGTTGGGTTATTTTACAAAAGACAATAAAAATGAGAAGGGTGAAAAGCTATAAAAAACTGACATTTGTTAAATAGAGACCAAATGAAAAAAGGGTATAAAATTAAGAGTACACAATTCCCCTCTCCACATTCAAGTCGCATGTTAATTCCCCCGTCATTTTAAAACGTCTATAACTTTTTCATATGATATTTCTTTTTAAAAAAAGTTCACCATAATAACAAGCATTTTTTTTCCTTTAATATGAGTATGGTTTTGTTATATAAAAATAAAAAAAAATTACGCCATTGTGTCTTTTTGCTTACCATTGTGTCTTTTTTCGTCATTGTGTCTTTCTGTTTGTTATTATGTTTTTTCGTCATTGTGTCTTTCAACTCATAATTGTGTTTTTTTGAATACCAAAAACACCGTTGTGTAATAATAATATGTAAGTGTAATGAAAAATACCAACAAATTATCTAATACTAAACACAATGATGAATACATATTACACGTTAACCTGAAACGTAAAACACAATAATGGATACATATAACACAATGACCTGAAACGTAAGACACAATGGTAAAATACATATAACACAATGACCTGAAACGTAAGACACAATGGTAAAATACATATAACATAATGACCTGACACGTAAGACACAATGGTAAAATACATATAACACAATGACCTTAAACGCAAAACACAATGGAAACTACATATGACACAATGACTTGAACGTAATACACATTAAACATAACACTATTTTTCTCAAATTAAGTGAATGTTTAAGACAATGACTAAAACCCAATGATAAGTAGAAAAACTAATGTTGAGCACAAAGACACAATGACGTAATCGTTGTTTTAATTTTTATCTTTAATATGAGTAACAACTGAAAATACAATGACTAAAATCTATAACACAATGCATATAAACTTAATTAAATAACACAATGGACAATCAAATAACACAATATAAAAAAAACCCACCAATTTTTTTTAATTTTATATAGCAATATGATATTCATATTAAAGATAAAAAAACGCTTGTTATTACGGTAAAAAAACTTTCTAAAAAATGACGTATGAAAAAGTTATAGACGTTTTAAAATTATGAATGAATTGACATATGCCTTGCATGTGAAGAGAAAAAGTTGTCATAAGTGAGTTATTATCTTCATGCCCTTTTCATCAATTTTTATTCTTAAATTAATCTCAACCATCCAAAATTAAGATCAATGGATTAGAATCATTCTCACACTTCGCATTTTTATTGTACTTTTTATTTTAACTTTACTCTTTGTTAGATATGACAGTTATGTTTCAGATTGTTTTTTCAATAGTTTTTTCTTAACCATTATGTTTTATTTTGGTTTTGTTAAAAATAAACAATCACATTATAAAAGATTTTTGATAAACATGATGATGTGATGCTAGGCATTTACATATTTTCCCACACTAAGATCATTTATTATATATTTATCCAACCTTTAAACATCAATTACATATTTCTCCTTACTAAACCATATATGTTACATATTTATCTATTTTATTAAAAAACTTTTATTATATTATTATTTTACCCTTAAAACAATCCATCACATATTTCCCTAATTTCTTTAATTTTTTTAATCATCGGAAATCATCCTCTTGATTCTCTTGTAAATCTTAGTCACGTAGATGGAAAGATGCATAGGAGGAAAACTTTTTAGAATGAAACAAATGAAGGTTGTTTAATTTGATAGGAGTTAAAGAGGGTAATTAGGTAATTTTTTATGAGTTTGGGGAATATATAATTTAGTTAAGATGGTTGGGTAAATATGTAATAAGGCATTTTAATAAGAAGATATATATAAAAATCTTAAAATTAGGTGGTTTCCTATGGGTGATTAATTACTGGATCGTCTGTCCTTTTATACTTTATAGTAATTTTAAGTAGCATTTAATTATTATAAGTAAGTTTTTTATTATTTTAATCTAATTTAATTGGATCCACAAATGTTTAATAAATGAGTGGTGAAAAATGGTTCTTCAAATTATTATAACTAAACGTGTTCTCAATTTATCTCTCTCATATGAGAGAGATACGTTTAAAATAAAACACACCACTAAAATATGATAATATACCATGTAAATAGAAAACTATAATGTTTTTTAAAATTATTAATCTCAACTGCTATATGATAGGTCCAGGAGCTTAAATCTATTTTTATGCTTACGAGAAATTAATATCTATTTAATGCTCAGGTTTTAACATATATAAAAGATATCATTCTATTTAATGCTCAAACAGAGAAATTAATTACTATGTGTTATTCTATAAACTTGTGATGAAAAATGTTATAAATACATGTATTCATTTATCGTCAACGTCATAGTTGTTCCTTTACCTCATAATATTTTTTACTCAAAATTTAAAATGGAGAAAAGTATCATGCATTTTATAATTCTTTACATGCTTTGTTTAAATCTTATGACTTGCATGGCTTCTCCTCCTGCAGTAGAGTGCAAGGCAATTGGTATTTTCTTTGTTGACATCTTGTTTTTCAAATGATAATGTTGTTTATTTATTTATTTATTTATTTATTTATTAACACTTTTTAAACTAATTTTGTTGACTAGCAGCTGATAGTTATTGTGGTTATGATCTTGATAATGCACCAAAACTTTGTGATTCACACAGATTGGGAGAAGATGGAGGTAGCAGAAATGAGAATGCTACGTTGGATGTGACCCACCGAGTTCAGGTAGGATGGTGTAGATGGAAAGCAGCCACAGGTATATTGTGCGACAAGAGTTTCCCGACTAAACTAAAGGGAAAATTCTATAGGGTGGCAGTTAGACCTGCAATGCTATATGAAACAGATTGTTGGGCCATCAAGACGGCACAAGTGCGGAAGATGGCGGTAGCAGAAATGAGAATGCTACGTTGGATGTGTGGGCACACAAGGCTAGACCGAATAAGAAACGGTGTGTTTCGCGAGAGATTAGGGGTGGCGAACATAGCAGACAAGATAAGAGAGTGGAGATTGAGATAGTTTGGACATGTAAAAAGAAGACAGACGACGAATCCTGTTAGATCCGTAGAAAACATTACTATAGAGGGGAGGAGGGGTAGAGGACGACCGAAATTGACTTGGGATGAGAGGATTAGGCATGATTTGATAGACCTGAACCTCTCCGAGGACATGGTTGAGGATAGGAATTCGTGGAGAAGTAGAATTAAAGTTAAGGATTTTTAGAGAGAATTGAATACCTTAGGGCTTAGACTTAACTTATTTAGGTCACATACCATAATGGTATTTCCCTTACATATATTATTATTATTATTATTATTAGCTTTTATATAGCTGTTAAACTGTGATCTTATTATTAATATTATTATAATTAGTAGTAGTTTTTATATAACTGTTAAACTTTGATTTCCTTTATTTTGCTTCATACACATGTACTTAGAGCCGAGGGTCTCTCTGGAAGTCACCTCTTTATTCCTTTGGATAGAGGTACGGTGTGCCTACATCCCACCCTCCCCAGACCCTACTTATAGCTTTGATGTCGGTGGAATTTTACTGGGCATGATTGATTGATTGATTGACAGATTGGGAGAAGACTGCTTCAAACTTATGTCGCGAAACCAAGAAACAAGCGATCTATTTTGTCGTGGTACTTTTAGTGTTTGTTGCTCCATTGGAGAAGGATTTCCAAATTTTTAAGTATATCCTAATAAAATAATCTTAATAATATGTTTAATTTAGATATAAAATGCAGGACTACTAGCAAGGTTATCCGTACGTTGCGACGGTGTTATTTATGTTTGGTTACTAATATCATTTTTGTTTGGTGATACTTAGGTATTTCATTCAAATCAAATAGTATTATGTAGGTATTACGGGGGATGGGGTGGAGCTAGATAGCCAACCATCATGCTAGATATACCCATCAATACCGCAACCGGTGCCCCCATCACGCGTGATGGGGGATCCAGCGTGATAGCCATCACGCGAGATATATGACCGAATCATAATTACCTATATACATATATGTATGTATGTATATTAAAACTCATCACACTCACACAAAAACCTATATATATATATATATATATATGTATGTATATTAAAACTCATCACACTACCACCACTCCCACTAAATTCCATCACTAGTGATAGAATGTTGTGGGGTGAGGTGGCACAACACCATTAGGTGTGGTGGGTGATGAAAATGGAACCACCCCTCCCCCCTTAGACTATCAAGTGTGTATACCATTTTGCTTCTCAATTTACAACGCCACGTCAGCGACACATCATGCTATATTCCAGTACACTCTCCTTCACAATATTCATGAAATGGTCACCAATTTACCTACTCATCATTTTCCTCCTTTACAAATAAAATATAATATTATATAACTCAAAATAAAATTTATTTTATTTTTTTAGAGTTATTTATTTTCAATAACAAAAGAAAAAATTATTTAATATTAAACGTACATTATATTACATCTAATAATTTAAATAAAAAAAATTACATTTAGAAGATTCAATAAAAACATAATACTATTAATTAATATATTAAAATTCAAAGTAACTAAAGACTAAAACAACGTAATATTAAAAAATATATAAATAATATCCCCAACCATCCTCTCAAGTATTAACCCTATTTCTCTGCAACTCATCCCCCATACCCCAATCTTCTACTACTTCTTCATTCTATCTCTTTCTCTTTGGATCAAGAAAACCCACATGGAATATATTAAAAAAAAGGTTTAAAGGTTTCCCCGACGGTGTTTTAATCGTGGAAAATCCACCGATTTTTTACCGCTAGCGGCACCACGAAGGGAGGGGCGGTGAACACCGCCGGCGCCGCTTGCCACATGTACTCTTTCATCGGCAAATCGTGTTCCATACCTGATAGTCTATTTGACAGGATGATTGATTTCTTTTTTCTTACCTTTCAATGAAAAAATTGATTTTGAGTCGAAAGGTCGTAGTTGTATAATATTCATTTTTAAATTTGTTACACCAAATATTATAAAATTTAACTGTGAAATAATAATTGTATTAAGTATACCTTATCCTAAAAAAACCAATAGGTTTTAACAATTCACGTCGCACTTTAGGCTAAAATCTAACAAAATGGGACAAATGGATGGAAAATAATAGTAGATTATTTGAATATTTATTTTTTCAAAAAATGAAAATAAAATTAACACATATAAAGTTATTTAGTGAAACCCCCGTTATTTGACAAAAAACTATGATTCTTCTCAACGTCATAATAAACTGGAAAAAAGAAACCCATAGATGAAATCTTAATTCCTCGTGGTAAAGTCCCAAAATCATAGACAATTAAATCACATACAAAAGATAAACCAAACACCCCATCCGAACCATTACATCCTTTTGTGAAATGATACTTTGTTTCTTTAGTAAAGTGCATTACTAAATGTTGGCTCGAAAAATAGTTATAAATATAAATGAACGTAACCGTTATATGAATTCACAATCGGTTGCAGTGGTTTCGGTCCGTAACATTCGATATTTTTTGACCCCCTTAAGGGCCAACGTTCTCAATGGTCACGGCGTGAAAGACAAAACAAATCGAAAATAAATTAGGGAAGAGGTTTTTCAAAAAGTTAACTCTCCATCTCCATATTTCCGTCATACTCGCACTCGCCACCAGAGTTTGAAGCATTAATTAGATGATAGCGACGACGGCGGTTACGTGGTTAACTAACATCTAACGGGTGTTTTGTTTTGTGATATATAGGGTTCCGATGTCCAATTCTCCCTTAAAATGAAAAGAAATGGCATAGTATTGAAAAAATATATTATAAAAATATAGCAATACTATATTAAAATAAAAGATAGTAAACTTTTTTTAATAATAAGTTTACGTTTATTCTTAAATTTAGATTAAATTAAAAACTCGACAATTCAATTCACTCGTTTGCATTCATATTATTTACAACCTTTTTGACCGTTCCAATCTTAGTCACTAAAATAGTGTGTACAAGTTCAACAGACCATTTCGTTTGTTATGTTAAAAACTGCAACAATTGTATAATACATTTGTACGTATTGCATAAAGATAATCAGAATTAGCAGAAGAAAAAAACGGAAGCGCTTATATAACCGTTTACTTATCACATTCGAAGCACCAAAAACAAATTCATTATGCAGTTCTCATGTACTCAACTTATGGTTTTATACACTAGCACACTTATATTTCACAATCCCCTACTGTAATTCAACTAGCCATAAGAACTACATTGAAAAAGAAACTATATTTGAATATAGTAAACTATCACATTTTTTTTAAATATATGCAACTGCAATCATGGTTTATGTTAGATCAACCTCCAAACGTGAAAAGTATTACCACGCCTCGAATAGAACATACGCTTGAACATGTCATAGCTCTTAGGAGATTAGCATGACATAGAACACACAAGCGTTGAAGATATAGACCAAGAAAAGAACGAGTTACAAGTACAAGTAAAGGCTAACCGTAAATTATATTGGGTCGATGCAAACACTGAATTAGTAGTCCATAAATCAATCTAATAAGGCCTAATGATCTGGGCCATCGCAAAAACATAAATCCAAATGCATATAATAAAAATCAAACCAATCTACATAACATCAACCTGTCATTTACCAACATACATAAAATAGATTTTACATACCATATGATAAAATATAAATAGCCTAAAATCCATATGAAGTTCTCTTCATCATCCTCATGAACTCATCTGCACTAACTTCTCCATCACCTAAACAATACAAATAATACATCAAACAAGATATAAACATGACATGCAATGCAACATCATTTACATAAATATAAAATTAAACGATTTAAAAACCTCAATTATTAAAAAGAGTAAACTACACCGATGGTCCCTATGGTATTGGTTTTGGTCTATAGGAAAATACGTTGGGCCCATGTTATGCATAAACGTAACACTAATGGTCTCTTACATATACGCCATTAACCTTTTCTGTTTATCGAGTGTGAAATGACCAGAATGTCCCTTAACATTTAAAAAACTAAAACAAAATATGGGTCCTGCAATTCCGTCTGTGTTTAATAACCAAAACAAAAATCTAGGGTCGTGCACAGTAACTCAACGACGCCAAAGCACAATAATTTTATTTTCAGTAGGATCGGTTTTGCCATTCAAAAGGGGGTGGCGGCGCAACTTGTTGCCCGCTTACCTGCCTCTTTATTGTAATTGGATCATTTTATTTGAAATGAAATGGAAGAGATATAATAAGGATGACATTTTTCATGTTAAAAAAATCTAGGCATACCGTTGGAATTTGGATTACCATCCAGGTAATTTACTCTAATAAAAAACTAACTAAATTATAATCTTCTTTGAAATTAAAAAATATTTTAAATAAAACTCACGATCACGATCGGCTTCCTCAACCATCTCATTGATCTCCGCGTCAGTAAAATGTTCACCTAACTCCTTAGCAATGTTTTTAATATCAGAAGCTGATATCTTCCCCTGTGTATTCATCAAAGAAGCATTAGTATCTAACTTTTGTTTAAACAAAATAATGAGTAAAATAATATAAAAGGTTACATTTTTATCTTGGTCTATGATTTGAAATGCTTTTGTAAGCTCCTGTTTACTGTCTCTTTCACCAATTTTAGCAGTCATCATGTACACAAATTCATCAAAATCAATTGCACCACTTCCATCTTTGTCCACATCAGCTATCATTTGATTAATTTGCTGAAAAGGAATGAAACAAAGAACATCTATTAACTACATGTGTGCCATAAATGACAACTGATTAACAATACGATATGGTTGATTCGGGTTACATTTAATTAAAAACAGTCAAATGGATACTAAAAGTTTTAGCCAGAAAGGGAACAGGTCAAACGGGTAGGAAGTTACCCAAAATATATGTAGTTTTATTCAAAGATTTCAGGTAGAGATGGCAAGTTCGATCTGCTAATTTATGAAATGGTTGATTTGGATGTACAAAAAAGTTTAGGTACAAAGGAAAGGGTCAAATGGGTTAGAAGTTACCCTATGTTAATGTTAATGTTAATTCAGGCAACCTAGTAACACATAGTCTTATCAAAGATTTAGGGTAGTGGAGGCAATTTCAGCCCATTAACTTATGAAATGGTTAGTTTGGGTTACTTCTAATTACAAATGGGTACAAAAAAGTTTAGGTAGAAAGGAAATGGGTCAAACAAGTTGAAAACTAGCCAAATATATTTCTGATGCAGGCAACCTGGAATGCAATTTTATTCAAAGATTCAGGGTAGATGTGATGGTAGTTGCAAATCATTAACTTATGTAATGGTCAAATTTGGGTTACTTTTTATTGCAAATAAGTCGAATGGGTATATAAATGGTTTAGCTAGAATAGAAACGAGTCAAACGGGTTGAAAGTTACCTGCAGTATGTTTAACGCAGACAACCTGCTAAGTAGTTTTATTCTAAGATTTAGGTAGATGTGGTAATTTCAACCCATTAACTTATGAAATGATCAATTTGGGTTGCTTTTAACTACAAACGGGTCAAACTGGTTTAATAATGTTTAGCTAAAAAGAGAACGGGTCAAACGGGTTGGACGTAACCGGAAGTTAATGTTTAATGCAGACAACAAGGTAATAGTTTTATTACATAATTATCAACCAAGAGCAAATGTGTCAAAAAGGTTAGAAGTTACCTCCTCTGTCATTTCAAAACCAAGGGCCCTGAAATTAAACCAAGATAAGATATTATTGTATGCATAATTTCATACATAAGATTATTGTATGTAGCGGTGTTAATTGCAAACTCATACCTCATTGCAACATTCAACTCCTTGGCATCAATGGTGCCTATATTTTTAAAAAGGTTAAATCACTCAAAGTTAAATACTTTTAAATTTGAACAAAATTAGCATATAATAATATGGATTAACAGCATACCAGATCCATCAGTATCAAACAGCTCAAAAGCTTCTTTGATCTCTTGTCTTTTCTGCTGAGTTAACCCATGATTGCGTCCTCTCGGCTTCTCTCTCCTCGATTGTTCTCCATAAACACCCTGAAAACTAAGGGTGTGAATTTCTGACACAACACGAAACAGGACACAAACCTAACACAAAATTCCCAGGTTTGGTATAAAAGGTTCCAGTCAGCTTTGGGACGACCCCGCTTATCTCAATGGCCTGTGTTCCGGTTAAACCCGGACCCATTTAACCAATTTATTTTATAAAATATATTTTATGTAATAAATTAATTTGCTTCGGTAACTTATGCTAAAATTGAAAGCTAAAAATAGCTTAGCATAAGATTTTACAATTAAAATGGCATGTTTCTATAAATTTGTAAATTTTTTGCTTTAAAAATGTAAATTAAAGTATTCGTATGTGAAAAAAGATAAAAACTTTCGGCCGGGTCAATCCGCGAACATGTGTGTCGTATTCAGGTTCACGTATCTGACGCGTTTTGGGTTCATGTCAGGTTGGACCCGCCACCCCGTTTAATACCCCTATAGAATCGATAAATTGTTCAAACTCCAAATCATATCATCTTAACTTCTAACTGTGATTCTGTGAATCAACAAACCCTAAATCCCCAATTTCAAAACTCTAGTTCATCAAACCATCCCAAAATCCCCAATTTAGCATCAATTCATCTACCCTAAGCTCAGATCACTCACTTCTTCATAAACACAAGCTCAAATTATAAAATTTTAATCAACAATTAACACAAATCACGTTGGAACAAAAGTTAGGGTTTTGAATTCATTAAATCGAAGAAAACAATCAAAAAGTTAACATAAACTGAATACGAAATCACGAACACTCACCATTGTAATTAAATCTGGAGATCTTTAACAAACTGCAGCTTCTTTTGATATCTTTCGTCTACGCGTTGAAAAATCTGGATTATGGAATTGAAATCAGAAGTTTTAATTTGAATTTTTATATAAGAGCATAATTACACAATAAGCCCTTCGGTTTCTTATTAATATCACTTGGGCCGCTTCATTAATGAACCCGGACATGACTTGTTTACTTAGTAGGCCCCTCGTTGTGGGTGGTAAAGTGACGTGGCCTGCCCGGAACACTACGTAGGGAAGGGTGGGGGTGCAAAGAAGAAAATGGTGAGCCTTTAGAACCGTTAGCACGGTGTTAAAGGGTGAAGCTTTAACGTGACGTGACGCTTTAACTTGAGGGTTAAAGCTACTCCATAACAGCCAGTCTTAAGATCTGTATCTCGGTTTGTAAATGAGTTGAACGAGTTCTTGGGTTAAAGTTATAGTATGTATGCTTTGGATTAAAGGGTTCATGAGTCATTAGACTAGTAGTATGTTTTCTTTTGGGGTTTTAGCGTTTTAAATTAGAGCTAGTAGCGGACTTAAGAACTTTTTTTTATCGTATTCATAATTATTGTTCTTCATATGTCTAGCTAGGAGGATACTTTACCGAGTGGGGCTATTGAAACTTAAAACCTTTTAGGTTTTTAACTGTAAATGTAGAGTTATGACATAAAAACGTACTTTTCTATAAAAAAAAGCAACATAAAAATGGTTCAATCCGCAAACTTGCTCGGTCTACTCGAACCCGGCCAGTTTAGACAAAACCAAAACTTGTGAACATGGCTGGCTGAATAAGAGGGCAGGGTAGTCAACGACCCGTGACCCGATCACCCCTTGAGGCCGGGAAATTTGTTTATTATCATTTTTTTATGTTCAAAACCAATTACTCAACTCAATTAAGCCCTATTTTTATAAACAATTTTTTTTTTGCACAATCAAAATCATAATCAAGTATGCTCATGTTAAATTTTAGCACATTTCGGCCTTGACCCAAAATATGTTAATGATTCTTAGAGACGGCCCTGCTTGTGAATTTCATGTTAAGTTTGCGTCATGTAAGAAATTCACATCTCTTATAATTATCCCATCGGTTTTATCCCAAATTTGCTATTTTCAGGGGATTGTTTGTTCTTTGTGTAAATTTGATTCATCAAGTAATTTTTTGTTCGCCCTTTATTCGGTAAGAACTATAAACATAAGTTCCAACTCACATGATGACCGAATACTTAAATGGTTTTTTTTAATAAATTTGTCAATAGAATATCCATACCCATTTTAAGATATAATGTTTACACGTTATATCAAGACATAAGACAAATGGGTAATAAGACATAAGGCAAACGGGTAACAAGCTAACGCGCTGCAAGTCCTTTATAAATTGCAAAACTCAAAACTTAATTGAAATTTGAACACATGTTAATACAGTTTATTTGGTGGCAGAAACATGAGTAACTGTTGAGATCAAAGGGAGAGAGACCATGAGAGCACAGAATTAAAAGAATCATTTTAAGAACACCTAAAAATTCGGAAATGGTTGTTGATTAATGTCATTAAAGTTTAAATAATAATCATAAACTCTCATAAAAAATCTCTTTGTTAAAGCAATCCTAGTTCATAACCATAACTTATACCAAAATAAAATAAAATGAAAGCAAAATTCTTAAAATAGCAATCTACCAATCTATATAAAACCGAAAAAAGGTTGCCATCTAAACAAATATCCACCAACAGAACGCTATTTGTTTGTTCACATGCACGAATTGTTTACCAAAAGTTGCCTACATGATCAAAATGGCTACCTGCAATACAAGGTTCTAATCAGTATATTGAGAAAGAAAGTGTGCATATTCACTAATCTTCAAGCAATTTATTATCAAACCAATTCATATAAATAAACTGCATACAGATGAATTTTGACAATTTTTTTAATGAAAATCAATTTCTTCAGTACAATCTATTAATGTGTTAAATATGATTAAGAAACCAAACTAATCAAACAATAATCTAATTCTTGGAATAATGCAGTCTATAAATCATTTACTAACATGAGTAAACATAGATTAGTCACTGCGAAAACCTTCAGAACTCCTTCAATTGATTCGAACCATTTATTATTTCACGGTAGATATCAATTCCCACTTCATAATTTTTAAAAAATAACATTTTTTAGTTCTAAAAGAAAATCATACCTTGAATGTCTCCATTACCATGAGAGTTCAAGGATTCTGTATCTGCTGGCAAGTAAAGTGACCCAAAATAGCTGTCCAATATATCTGAAATAAAATGTACATGAATTAATATATGGTTTGGCTCGTGCCAGATAACGGGCCAAAACAGACAATTTCTAAAAAGGCTCAGACGAGTTCGGTTGGTAGTTGTTACTTGGTACAGATCAGATGGTTTGAAAGTAGCCCAAAGTATATTTGCAATGCATACACACCCTACTAAACTGTTTAATTAAAAAACTTAGATTATTAGGGTAATTATATCAAGCACAACTTATTTATAGAGTAACAAAAATTGGACAAAAAGTGTATTGAGTTGACTTGGCCTGCTTCGACAACGGGATTTTATGAATCAGAAGTCCTAATAATGTGTATTCATTTTTCAAGATTATTTTGGTTAAAATAACATATAAAATACAATAAATTTTTCAGAAATTCAAAAATGTTGGTTGGTTGGCACTAGGGGTGTGCATGGATTGGTTTTGAGTTCAAAATTTAAACCAAAAACCGAATAAATTCAATAATAAAAGTCGGTTCTGTTCGTTTTTTTATTTGAAAAAGAAAACATAAAACCAAACCGTTAGTCTTAGTTTGGGTTCGAATACTCCGGTTCTCGGTTATACTGGTCATTTCGTTTATGCGTCAGTTATTTTGGTTTTACACATATCAGAGAAAGAGATAGAACCTGAACTAATATTGAAATCAGCTGTCAAATCTGAGAAGCTAAAGTTTCTAGGAATCTGGCTCAAAAACCCAAATGATGATGAATCGGGTTCAACAATTGGGTCATTCACGGGCTTCGGGTTCAAATATTCACCAATAAAGGATGGAATACGCATCACCTCTGGCATTACGGGATGTCTAGCTACAACATTATTTGCAGGATTAACATTATTCGCAGGATTATACATAAACGAGTGTTCATCACTCATTCCATTCATACTTCCCGCATTTGCATGCTGGTTCGTTTGTAGGTTTTGTGACATGTTATCACATCTCGACAAACCAGACATACCTACACCAGATTGCATGCTTGGGTGTAGTGCCGGCCCGCCATTAGTGAGTTCACCTGGCATTTTGACAACTGCCGGTTGTTGCATGTTCTCTATGTTCATAGCTTGTGAGTTATCCGGTGCATAGCATGAAGAGTTTTGATGCGCTGTTAAATAAATAAAATATATGAGCAATGGAATAACTTATGAATTCACCCATTTTAGATTATATTTCCTCTTAAAGGTCCAAAGATTAAAATAGAAAATAAATAATTAACAGAAAGGAATGCTGAAAGGGATCCAAAGTGTGTTCCTAATGCATAAAACCACATATACCATCTTACTAAAAAATACAGTTCTTAGTGAAATAATATTATTTTTGGAATCATTCAGGACACTCTACTTCAAGATATTCTTAAACAAAATTCTTTTGATACGATAATGTTTTTGGTCAACCCGACCTGTTTCAGTACATTTTATTATATTAATTCATATTAATGACTGGCGTAAAATAAAATAGAACCAAAAGGAAAAGGGATAGTCTAACCAAAATATTTTAGCCCAAAGTTGGAGTGTAAACGAGTCGAGCCCAAGCTCGACTAGGCTTGAGCTCGGCTCGTTTTAAATAACTAGAGCTCGATCTCTGCTTGTTTCGAGTTCTTTCTCTAAAGCTCAAGATCGTCTTGTAAATTGTTTTTTCAAGATCGGGTTCAGCTCATTTATTATTTACGACTTTTAATTATTTTTATATATTTTGAGAAATTAAACGAGCCTAATCTCGGCTCGAGCTCGTGTAGTGATTTAAATGAGCCAAAGCCCGACTATGCCGTGAGAAACTAATACATAGACGTCCAAAAGAGGAAAGCATAAAAAGCTTGAAACAAGCCCAAAAACCGACTGAGTAACTAAACAAGCTCGATCTTGGCTTTTTTATCGACCCGAGCTCGAGTAGCTCGGCTCGTTTGCACCCCTAGCCCCGAGTAAAACCGACCGCGACCGATAAAAACAAAAAAATCGAACAGAAAAAACTAAACACAAGCAAGAAACCAACGGTTTGGTTTTGTGTTTTCGTAAAAAACGATATTTTCATTCGGTTTTGGTTTTGCATGTACCAAAAACCAAAAAAACAAACTGAACCGAATATTTTTCAATTTTGAATGTTAGGTAACTTATAAGAGTTTAATAAATATCTTTACCCGAATATTTTAGCCCAAATGTATAAGAATCAATTAATCATTAATTATTAAAAACATTTAGGACCAAATTCATTATTTTGGGCCTGTATTTTGTCGGCCCAAGTATTTGAGGCCCAAATATTAAAACTGAAAAAACAAAATTCGAACAAATATCAATAATTAACCGAATTTCGGTTTTAGCCCAAAACCTACCCGAACCGCTACAGTGTTAAATATCTTACATGAAGGAATATGAGTCCCGTCGGTAATAGGAACCGAAGCTGCTCCAGTAGCAGGAGACATTTGTTTCATCATTTTTGCTTGTTTATCAAGTAATTCATTGAACCTCAATATGACAATATCTGGTCCTTCAAGATCAGCCTAATGTGATACTGCTTGAAAAAAACTTGATTTTCTTCTTCAAGCTTTTGCCAAACTGAAAATAAAGTGATAAAAAAATACTAATTAAATATGAAAAAGGCACAGATGTTTCTTCTGAATTTAAAAGTCGTAAAAAGATTACCAAGTTTGGTAAAAGTAGGTTCGATTTTTGCTTGTTGTTGTAGCGTAGCAACAACTTCATTTTGGTTCATATAAAGTTGAATACACCTTTCTATAAGATGTTGTACCTGGATAAAAACACTAATAAATAAGTAAATTCAATTAAACAATTATATAATAGCATTTATAATTAACCTACCAGTTGTAAATCTTCAGCTGAAACCTTTTTCACCTCTTCCTTATTCATCATTCTTCAAAATCACAATCAAATAACTTCTTCCAGTAACAGCAATGGGAGATTGAGGCTTAACTTTCTGATTAATGCCTGATATAAGCAACTATCTGTAAACAACCAAATCAATATCAATAACCACAATATGTGAATCAAAAACCCTAACATCATTGATAAATCAAATACTAGAGTTTGACGATAAAAAGCTCGAAAAGAGCCGAGCCTTATTTAGCTTGAGCTGACCTTAGGCTCGTTTAAGATTTTTCTCAAAATATAAAAATAATTAAAAATGTATATTAATTAATTAATAAATAATAAATGAGCTGAGCGCGACCCTGAAAAGGCGACAAGCCGAGCTTTGGCTCATCTAAGGTACTGCGCACCAACAGCTAGCTCGAGCTGACCTTAGGCTCGTCTAAGGTTTTTCTCAAAATATAAAAATAATTAAATAATGTATATAAATAAATTAATAAATAACAAACGAGCCGAGCTCGAGCCTTAATATACCATTCATGAGCCGAGCTCGAGCCTGAAAATCCGACTAGCCGAGCTTTAGCTCATTTAAGGTACCGCACACAAGCAGCGAGGTCAAGCCGAGCTTAGGCTCGTTTAAGTGTTTTCTCAACATATAAAAATAATTAAAAATGTATACAAATTAACAATTAACTAATAAATAATAAACGATCCTAACTCGAGCATTAATGCCTGATAACAGCAATTAATGAAAATAACCAAATCAACAACCATAACATGCGAATTCAAACCCCGAACATCATCGATAAATCAAATTCAATAGTTTAACGATCTATTCCAACAGTTTCAACAATAAACACACACATGCATCACACGAATTAACCTTCTATCAGATTTAACAGCAATTAACTGCAAATAACCACAATCTTCTAATTAAAAACACTAACATCACCAATAAATCAAATTCAAGTTTTTACTATCTATTTCAACAAGCTCGATAATAAACAGACACATGCATCACACAAATTAAGCTTCTGTAACAGCAATTAACTGAAATAACCAAAATGCACGAATCGACAAATCAAATTATGCGGTTTTAACGATCCATTTCAACAATCTCAACAATAAACAGACACATGCAGCACAAAAATTAACCTCCTACGAACAAACTCTAGGGTTTAACGATCTATTTCAACAATCTCAGCAACAAACAGACACATGCATCACACAATTTAACCTTCTATGAGAAATCGAACACTAATTAACTGAAAAAATAACCAAATCACGATAATCGAAAACCCTAACATGTCGATAAATCAAATTCAATAGTTTAACGATCTATTTCAACAATCTCAACAATAAACAGATACATGCATCACACAAATTAACCTTCTATGAACAAATTCTAGGGTTTAACGATCGATTTCAGCCATTTCAACAACAAACAGACGCATGCAGCACACAAATTAACCTTCCATGAGAGATTAAACACCAATTACCTGAATATAACCAAATCAATAACCAAAATACGCGAATCGGAAACCCTAGCATTATCAATAAATCAAATTCAATAAATTTAACGATCTCAACAATAAATCGACACATGCAGTCACACAAATTGAGCTTCTACTGCAAAATCTAGGGTTTACCGATCGATTTCAACAACAAACAGACACATGCATCACACAAATCAAATTAAAAACGAATCGAATAATAACAAACAGACTTACAGAGTTACAGTTTGCATGCAATCGATATGAAATGCAAATCACCGATAAATTACACAATCAAATTATTACCTCGTCGTCGATGAACGCGAAGAACGATTTGGTTGAATTTGATCTCTACAGCTTTTGTGCTAATATTAATATTATTATTTTGTATTATTTTTTTTTATCAAACACGTCTTTTAATGACACTACATCAGGATATATAATGGGTAAGCGAGTAACAAGCGATCTACATTATTGAAAAGAGGGTTTTAAGTTTGGGTTTTGATTGTGTGTGTATCTGTGATTATATTTTACAAAACTCCTCCCTTGTTTATTATTTTTATAATTTTTATTGTTTTGTTTTAGTCTTGGTACCAGTTCAAATCAAAGCAAATCGATTAATTTAAGATTTGTTGCGGTTTAGTTTTTTGTTTGGTTTTGGCGGTTTACCCTGGAATCGGACATTTTGTCTTTCTTATTCATATTTCTGTTTAATGTTTATAATGACGGGTTTTCTATTTACCAAAATATCTTTCCAGAAACTTCTTTTTAGAATTGATTGCTAATATACGACTTCGTCACATTGTGATCATTAATATTTATCATTATTTTAACTTATTTTCATAATAGAAACTATAGGTTTTTGTTATAGTATATTTAGTATCTCGAAATAATTGTGTATATCTATATTTTTAATATATATAGATTAAAAATGTTTTGGGCCTGAATTGATGATGAGCAAGGTTAATCCAGTTTCCAATAATAATAATGTTGTCCATTTTTGGGCCTGATCCACTTAAATATGGAAAACTAATAATAGCCTTCGATACTTCATATACCAAGGCCCAGCCTTTTTTGGAATTATAATATTTGATTTCATGTTGAAATTCATTTTTGGAAAATAATATTTGATTACTTTTAGATCTATATTTAAAACTTATTATCTCAAACGCAAGTTTTTTTTAATAAATTTTACTATTGTAGATGTTTTAAAAGGTTTAAAACCTGTTCTAAGTGTTTTGGATAAAAATCTACTAAGTATAATGTATCCAAATCCGTAAAAGTGAGGTATAGTGCTATGATAACAATAACGATTATGCGAACAAAGTAATGAGTAACACCGAGATTTGTTGCGAGAAAAAACCTCTTAATCTTGTTTAGATCAAAGGAAAAAAAAACCTCGGGTGATGACAACTCGTCGATCACCAATTTATTAATCACAAAAAAAGGTTACAAGTGTTTTGGAGATTACGATCAATGTTACAATGAAGCTAGTGTGTAGAGAGAAATATGAGTTCTGCTCTAGTGTGTGTGAATACAAGTGATTTCTAATTGATCAATTATCTCATGTTAAATAGAAAATAAAACCTAACAAGAAGTCCTATTTTCTTGCCATTCTTCCACTAGCCACTCCCATCTCTTTGACCACGTGCATAAAGGAGTCTTGTAGCGAAAGTTTAGGCAGACTTGGACATACAGCCGTTATATCTATCAAATATTAATCTGCACATATGAAACAATCGTTAACAATACCAATTACTGAGAATCCTTGATCCTGACATAGCTCTGGAACTCTTCAGAATAATAATTGATCCAGACACGTCTTCAAGGATAACATATCCTCAGTACTCAATTATTTGTGACTCAACAAGAAGTCCTATAAATCCGTCATTATCCCCACTAAACGTGTTACAGCCATTTGACCACGTGCCATGTTTTCTTGACTGCGAGTTAGTGGATAGACTGAGTCTTCTAACCGTTACACCTGCTAAATACAAGACTACACATGAGAACAACCGTTAATTAGTAATAAGTACTGAGGATCCTTGATCCTGATATGATCTGGAATATATTCTAAGGATAACTAATTCAGATATATGCCAGGATAACGTATCCACAGTGTCAAATTTATGTGCCCTAACACTAAGTATGTTACATAACTACATCTTTTTTTTCTGATTACCTGCCTCTATGTTATATTTGAATCCTTTTGTTCAGTAAAAAAAATTGTTAATTGAAAAAAAAAGTTATAATCGTTAGAGACGGTAAAACCACATAAACACTTACAAAGTAATGTTATCAAAACCAAGTTTACAACATTTATCCCACTCTAAAGAAAACAACTTTGACCTATTTGAGAAAATAAGCTCATTCCCGGCGATGTTGGCCTTCCACATCACCCAACATGCAATTAAAATCAGTGTATGCGCTAATCTCTTCTATGTGATCCTTGTTTGCAAAGTCTTAGGGTCTGTTTGGTTTGCAGGATTATACTGGAAGTAATTGAAATCTTGAACGTAATTGGAATTTGATGGAATTGGATTTCATCCAACCATAAACAAAATTGTGTTTGTTTGGTAAATCATAAATGGAATTAGATGATTAGTGGGTGAATATGGAGATATAGGATATTTGTGCTAATTGACTAACATTCAATTGGAAAATTAAAATTCCATTAACATTCAATTCAAGTTTTAGATATCATTTGCAAAGAATTCCAGAAATATTTTAAACTAGTGACGACCAGATTTTGGGTGTCAGCGTAATTTACAAAATGCGACAACTATTTTATGCTAAGAAAATTTCAGGGACGGGTATTTTAAAGCCCTAAACTTGTCGGGATGAGTATTTTGAGGTACTAAACTTGTCCTGTCCATCTCTATCCGCTAACCAAAGAGGTTCACCTATAATGGTAACCAAGAATTTCAACTAAATTGCCAAGTACCATGAATGAAGTTAATATTATTCAAAGTCCATGAATGGATCAACCGAAAACTTTCATGAAGGATCCCCAATCCAAGTCCATTTATCGCCTAGAAGTGGCTAGATCCGTAAACTTATTATAACGAATCAATGATAAACATTCAGCGAGCCCCGGCAGTTCTTCACTCGGGGATGTAAATGTGTAGAAATAAGATTAGTATTATTCAGTTATCACATTGAGTATCATGAAAAAGGTTTATAAAATGTAATGAAAAGTAAAAAAAATTGACTACTTTATGCCCAAGTAAACTATGTATAAATCTTGAGATGCTCTAACTGTCACAGTGGTCTTTTTACATTGCCTTTTGTAATACAAAGGTAAAAAAAGAAAATATAGATGGTCAGAGGAAAAGTAATTTAAACATCAAAACTAGAAAAAAGTAAAAAAAAAGTCAAAATTGAAATATAAAAGACTATTTGGCAATTAGTCAAATCTACAGATTGGCCACAACTGGATTTGTGTTTTGTTTTGTTTTGTAACGCTTTCTTCTTCAATGGATTTTCTCTTGCTTCCATTAGATTGTTGTTCTGATTCAACTTCTTCGAGGATTTCTAATGCATTTTTTTGTTCTTGGTGTTCTTGATCTTGTTTATGTTGTTGTTCTTGATTATTTTCTTGATGTTGTGGTTGATGCTCATGAGTCTCTTTGATTTTTGTTTTCATCATATGCGGTTTCAATTTGCTTACATCCAACAATCTAACCGGCTTTAAGAAAAATTCCTCTGCACCTTCTTCTAAGCATCTATTATAGGAGAGAATAATATTATGTCAGGTCACATAATATTAAGGTTCAGTTGAAAATAAAAAAAATAAACATATACGTGATTGATAAACGACAAGATCAAAGTTTTTACCTACTAATCCTTGAAGGAACATTCTCTGAGGACATTATGACGACCGGTATGTCCTTTAACGACGAAGATTTCTGTAAAGCAAATGAAAAACTAATTTTAGATAAAATCGTGGGTTACACAAATCAATAGTTCAAGATTCTACGTCCATGATTCTAATATCAAGTTCTATATAACAAAGATAATTTTCAATAAGTGTCTCTTGTAACATATCAACTACTTATTAATATTTTCCCTAGTTTTCTATAATCTAAATAATATCAAAACTGACTTAGTTTTGCATATGGATATATGTTGGCACATATTAATCTAATTTTAAATTGACTTACATATGTCTTAAACAAATTAGGAGATGCTTAAACATAAATTTATCTAAAATAAATTTTTGTTTAATATTATTTTACTTTTCAGTTTAAATCCTAAAGGCTAAGGGCTACAACCAAACCTCAATCAAATCAGTTCATATTATATAAATAAAAATAAATAAATAAATAAAATAAAAGAATCATACCTTAACTTTCTTGAGCAAATCATAGCCTGTCATTCCAGGCATACAATAGTCTGTAATTATCAGGTTCACTTCAACTTCCTGCAAAAACAGTTAGAAAAATCATTCAGCAATCATTCAAAAACAAATATAATATGCATAAAAATTCCTTCAATCTAAATTACAAACCTGACTATTATTTGGTGACACACATGGTTGGTTTGAGTTAACTTCATCATCATCATGAAATCCCAGAAACTGTAAAGCCTTACTTCCAGAATCAACTGTTGTAACTGTAAACCATATATATGAACATTAAGTCACAAACTCACTCATATTATTATTTAAAAAATAATAAATCAAAGGGTGACTAATTAATCACCTTGATAAGATGAGGTTTTGAGCAATCTTTCAATCAGTTTCCTGTCAATGATGCTATCATCAACAGCAAGAACATGAAACTGTGAATCTGCTGCAACACCCATGTGATCAAGATTCAAGATATATGATCAAGATTTTAGATGTGAACAAGATGAACAAGTTTTGTAAAAAAAGATAGAATTTATTTGGAGGGGTTTGGTTGGTATTATGTTTGATGATGGGAAAATGGGAAAAGAAGAAGTTTTTATTTATGTGAAAGAAAGAGGCACCAAAATCTACAACCCACAAAGCAAGATCTGACCAGATTTCATCCAAAGATCTTCCCACCTCTTAATATTTTGGATTATAAGGCAAGCAAGGGGCAAAGTTTTGTAAGGGTGCAAATGGCAAATTTTAAATCAAATAAAGAATACAACCAAAATCTTGGATGTTTATATTATAATCAAAAGATTCTTTCTGAGTTTGGTTCCATCTAACTATTCATATTTCAAACTTATTGTGGTTTGGTAAATGAATAAATTACAATCAATTTCATTTAACTTATTAACATATGTAAATAGACATTAAAAAGGTTGATCATTTATCTAATGTACTCAAGATGATTTGATTGTGTTACCTTTTACTTTTTATTAGGTTTGACTTTTTTCCTTTTTTATTTTTTTTAAAGCTCAACTAATTTAGGTTTTGATATGAATATTGGTACTGAAAGATATTCGAAATCATCTTAGACAATAACCCGATGTTTACATAATGAGCGTTTACATAAAGATGTAACATGATATGTTGTTGATGATTTAAAGGTGTTTTTCTTGTGTATCAACACTAATATCTTTTCATAATTACACCAAATTCTATAAATAAAATAAAAATTAAAATAAAGGTGGCATTTTTCTTTTTTTAATCAACCCTTTCTTAACAAAGTTTCTAGTGCAACTAGTTACTAAAATGAGTACTTAATTTAATAATTATAGATTTCAAAGTAAGTCTTTTGTATGCTTTTAAGTGTAAGGGTTAAAGCTGAATACTAACATAAGTTAGTCAATGAGATAATATGTGTCTATAATTTAATAATTATAGACCTTTTTACAAAAAAAAAATAATAATAAAAAAAATAACATAAGTTACATAATATGTGTCTTGTGAAATTACGTTTATTATCTTAAAATAAAATTAGCATTTAGTCAATGAGATAGACGGGAGGAGTGAGGCCCACAAAAAACATTATGTACCTTTACTTGTTATGGGTTTTAATTTTTAAATCTGTCCAGTTTTATATTTATATAATTATAACTCAACAAACAAACAAGCAATTTCAGTTATTTTTATATACATATATTACTTTAAAACTTTAGAAAACAAACAAATTTTTAAAGGGTGTTTGGTTCGATAAAAATAAAATTACTCAAATTTTAACATAATTGAAATCTGAATTTATTTTGTTACGTATTTGATTCGCATATTGATTAGAATTAAAACAATAAATTCAAAGATTAACACTTTTTATTGGACAATAAACTTTCATTTCATATAGCATATAACAAATTTACCTGTCTGAATCACTCACATATGATGATATGAACGAGTCATATCATATGTAACTTAAGCAATAGTTTTGTAGCTCTATTTTCGGCTTTTGATAAACCACTTTCGGGTTAAGCTAGAGGGTTTTTTATGGATTGGTCATTGATGGATGGGTTGGATCATCACACTTCATTCTTTGAGCGAAAGGATAATCTATGGGAAAATTCCTAAAATGGCCCTTTTAGGAGAGAGAAAATTAAAAATAACCCTAAATTTCAACATATTCCCAAAATAGCCCATCAAATTTGGACTAAGGAGACGAGATCTGAAAAAATCCTCCGCCAATAAAATTTAGACAAATGTCAAAATCCGACGGGATTTTTAAAAATATTGGGGGACCAGTCCATATTTCCTATTAAAAGTTCTTGAAATTAAACAGTCTTTTCCGACGGTATTCTAATGTTTCCTAACAGGTCCCCACAACTTCCAAAAACATGGGAAAATGTGCCTTCAAATTCAGTCTTTCAAGACGCATTTAGGGTGAATTTGTACCAAGAAGATGAGTTTGTAGTTTATTTCTTATATGTTTAAATTTAGTCTAGACCTTAAAATTTTATTTATATTTCGTCTATACCGACAATATAGTATGAGATTCCGTCTACTCCGACATGATAATCCAAAGAATATACATGAGTTAACTTCATTATCTTCCACTTCATACCACCCTAAACCATCATCTCATACCACTCTAAACCTTATCTTCCATGGATTTTGATAATGTTGTTGCTTGTTATCTTCATCATCTTCCACTTCATACCACCCTAAACCACCTGGGACCCATATCCATAACCTCCATTTGATCACCCCTCTTAAACTTCATGATTTAATTCAAGAGTTAGAATTTGATGAAAATATGTGAATGAATGAGGATTGATGAAGATGATAGATATAATGTAAATATGGACGGACAAGTAAGAATATACTAAATACTCGTCTCCTTCATACAAATTTTAAATATTCGTGTCTTGAAAGACAAATTTTAATGCACATTTTTCCATGAGTTCAAAATATATAGGGTCAAGATAAAAAACTTAAAAAACCCGTTTGGCAAGACAACTTTTAATATTAACATTTTGTGAATATATGGAGGTACCTCAATATTTTAAAAAATATGATCCCCTTAGTTCAAAATTTTCAAGTAAGTGTCTTGAAAGACAAATTTTAATGACACATTTTTCCATGAGTTTAAAAATATAGGGTCGAGATAAGAAATTTAAATAACCCGTCTGGCAAGACAACTTTTTAATATTAAGTTTTTGTGAAGAATATGGACGGGTACCTCAATATTTTCAAAAATATGATCCCTTTACTTCAAATTTTTCAAGTAAGTGTCTTGAAAGACAAAATTTAATGGCACATTTTTTCATGAGTTCAAAATATATAGGGTCGAGATAAGAAACTTAAATAACCCGTCTGGCAAAAACGCTTTGGAATATAAATTTTAGTTCAAAAATATGGAGGGATCCCTCAATATTTATAAATTTATGATCTTCTTGGTACAAATTCACCCTAAATGCGTCTTGAAAGACTGAATTTGAAGGCACATTTTCCCATGTTTTTGGAAGTTATGGGGACCCGTTAGGAAACATTAAAAGACCGTCGGAAAAGACTGTTTAATTTCAAGAACTTTTAATAGGAAATATGGACTGGTCCACCAATGTTTTTAAAAATCCCGTCGGATTTTGACACTTGTCTAAATTTTATTGGCCGGAGGATTTTTTCAGATCTCGTCTTCCCAGTTCAAATTTAATGGGCTATTTTAAGAATAGGTTGAAATTTAGGGTTATTTTTAATTTTCTCTTTCCTAAAAGGGTCATTTTGATAATTTTCACATAATCTATTGTTAGGGTGATCATGGGTGTCTAATGCCTTTGTTTTAAAAAAAATATTAATAAAAATTTAAATAGCTGTTTATTTTAGGGAAAAAAACATTTGTCATCCTTAATTTGAGATTTACCCATATGAAGAAAGAAGATTGGCTGGGCATAAGGATTCAAAGTGGTGGGAGCCACAAAAATCCTGAGAAGATATACAGGTGATGTAAGTTGTGAAATCATGTGCACTTACCATATCTTGGGCAGGTGGGGTGGGGTGGGGTGGGGTGGGTGTGGGTGGCCACCCTTTTGATTCCTTCAAAAAGATTTGCTTCCCATGGTCATGCCCATCTATGTATGTACATGCACCCATCATCCATCATCATATCCTCTTTGTTTCTACATCTACTTACATGCATGTATGCATGTGTGTTAATATGTTATGTTATTGATAAGATAAGAAAATGAACACAAAGATGACACCTCAAATTATATAATTATATTTCCAATTTATGTCAATTGACATTGAAACTTTTTAATTCTCATCATATTTTGACGGGTAGTTAGATGAGGGTATTTTTGGGTTATTTTAAAACTTTTTTTTTTAACATCTAAAATTTCACCTTCCTTACAATTAACTTACTTTTAATATCTCAAGAGGTAATTTTATTTAAAGAGAATAAAAATAATTATATTTTTTGACGATGCCTTTTAAGTTTTATTTATCTTTTAGGTGGTTACTTCTTTTATATATACCTTAGTTTTTTTTGTCAACGTAAAATAATAAAGTTAATATGATTAATAAAATATAAAACTATTCCTAAACTGTAAGTCATCTTTGCATTAAGATTGGTGAGTTTAAATGTATCATGTATGAGCTGATTTGATACTAGTTAATATTTTTATTACAAAAATATTATTTTATATTAATTGTGCTAAACGATTTGATTCAAAGATTAAATAAAATAAAATATTGTATTAATGGACTCATAGTCAAAATAACGAGTTAAATGGGCTACATTGTATGTATACCTATTTACTCGCCTATCATTCATTAGAACAAATGTTACGATGGGTGCGGGCATTATTCCTTGTCACCTGATTCAATTTTAAGTTTTTAACACTTAAAAAACATAACACTTTTCCAAGTGCCTAAGTTTTTGCACTCTCTTGCCAAGCCAAGAACGCTTAAGAGAGCTAAAATTGATAGGATCCACTCTCATTTCATCCAATCATTCATTCATACTAATTATTTTTAGGATTGGTCAGTTAATATCTCATTGTCTGTATGATCACTTTTAATTAATCAACCATGTTCACGACTTGTAGTCTTACGTTCATTCTTCACTTAGGGCGGACGGGGAACCGCGTGGTGAGGAAGCCATCACGCGTGGTGGCTCTTAGCACACCGCCGCCGCTCCTTTGTCACGCTTGAGGAGGGTGGTTTGCGTGATGGCCATCACTCTTGAGGAGGGGTGGTTTCCAAAAAATTGTACCGTTGGGGTAGAAGCCGTTGGGAGGGGGGGGGGTAAATAAAAAAAAACAATATAAAACCAAAACAAAAACATAAACCAAATCCAACTCTCAAAAACACTCTCAAACTTCCCCTTCATTCACAACAAAAAAATATGGCATTTCCGAAACACTCGATGCCCTTAGACACCGATAGCTCTTCGTCTTCGGACGATGACATTCTCGAATGGTTCCCGTTGCTATATAACGAACTTGAAGGCCCGAGCCGTCCAAAGAAAAAAGTGGTGGAGCGTGATCGTATACATGCCCACGACGTGCTAATGAATGACTATTTTGTGGAGGAGCCGAAATACAATGACGAGACGTTCAGGGAACACTTTCGTTTGCCGAAATCTTTATTTTTAAAGATTGTAGCTGACGTCGAAGCAAACGAAGAATGGTTTCAAAAATCTTACGACGCGAGAGGCAAACGAAGTTTTACGGCGCTTCAAAAATTCACATCCGCTATTCGTCAACTAGCGGCAGGTAACCCACCCGACCAATTCGATGAATACTTACAAATGTCTGAGAGAACTTCACTTGAATGTCTACAATTCTTTGTAACGCGATTATAAAATTGTATGCCAAAGAGTTTCTACGAAAACCAACAAGACACGACATTACACGTCTTTACGCCGCGCACGAGGCTAGATGACATTTTTCAGGGATGCTCGGTAGCATCGATTGTACACATATCGAATGGAGGAATTGTCCACGAGAGTTGCGAGGGGCGTATGTTAGGGGTGATATCAAACGACCGACCATCTCACTAGAAGCGGTTGCGTCAAATGATTTATGAATTTGGCATTCTTATTTTGGTGTTCCTGGCTCAAACAACGACATCACTGTTCTGTACACATCACCGTTATTTCAGAGCGTAACAGATGGCAACGCACCTTTCTGCCCGTATTTTGTCAACGGGAGATATTACAGACATGGCTACTATCTCGTCGATGGTATCTACCCGCACTGGTCTGTTTTTGTGCAAGCCTTTTCGTTTCCTGTCGAGACCAATGAAAAGGCGTTCAAGAAGTTGCAATAATCGGCAAGAAAAGATGTCGAGAGAGCTTTCGGTGTTTTAAAGGGTAGATGGTGCATACTTGACCGGTTCGTGCAATGAAAAAACCCATGATCTCTAGCTACGTGTATGCATGCATCATATTACACAATATGTTAATAAAAGAATATGGAAATGCAATTTCTCCAGATTGGGTACCGGATCCTCCGACTCAAGTTCCCGTTCCCGATGATGTCCAATTAGACTTGCGGGATGAAGATATTCACTATCGGTTGAGATGGGATCTAGTTGAGCTTATAGGTTCTTTAGGGTTGGAATTCCCGGATTCAGACGAGGAGTAGACGTTTATTGTAACTTTTATTTTTTAATTCTAATTTTTAAGTTGAATTATGTTCTAGTAAACTATTGTTTTTATTTTTAAGTTCTATTAAATATTGTTTTAATTTTTTAAGTTACAAAGAAAAAAAAATTCCATCACACACCACCACATCACACCACCACCCCTAGTAAAAAACCATTATATGTGATCAATGTTTTAAGACCTGGCCCGGAAGCCTTACCGAGTCAAAGGTCGGACAGACCCGGGAGGGCGGACCGGTGTTTGACCCGGATGACGTCATAATAATTTAAATATATATTTATTTTTATATATAATTCATATACATATAAAAATAATAATAACCAAAAATAATAATAATAGCAAATTTTAATATTTATTTATGTTATGATTTATATTTGATCAATAAAGACATTAAGGAAGCTTGGTTGGTTGGCTAATGAGTAATTTTTAAAGCTTCTATCTAGGAAAGGACTCAAGTTCAAATCCAATCATGCACATTTTATTTTTTATTTAATGAAAAATAAAGGTTTTACCGGTTGACCCGTCGGGTCACCGGGTCCGGGCTGACCGCCACCCGCAAAACCCGGCCGGGTTTTTAGAAAACGTCCCAAATACCTCGACCCAGCCCTGTTTAGAGATCGGGTCCCGGTCAGACCGGTCCGCCCGGCCGAGCTGGGCTGGGTTTCAAAACACTGCATGTGATGGATTTAAGGTTGATGATGTGACACCATTTAATTGGGTAGGGTGTATGATGAGTAATACCACCACATCCACCACCCCTCCCCCTTATGAGTTATTGAGTTTACCAAATAAATGCTATTGAGATATTTGGATTCAATTTTTTTATTGCCAATTGTTTTGACTTTATGTCAACGAAAACTTTAGCATTATTTGGATATAAATATTACAATCTTATAATTACTACTAAACATATCTCATGGCTCAAATTCAATCTTTATTTTCTAAAGTTTCCTTTCTACCTTGAAAAGTTTAAAAGTTGTTTTTAATACAATTTCTTTTATTCGGTTAATAATTTATAAACAATAGAATAGATGATTTTGACCCGCTTTGTTTATATGGAAACTCGATATTAATTGTGTTTTATGTGTTAATATGTTATAAGCTACTAGTGGATAGTGATAAATTATAACACTCGTGATAATTCGATAAATGCTTTATGACGTGCTCATGGTTTCTATTTAAAATTGATTTTGTATTGATTTGCTACTGCAGATTGATATGGTCTATGTTGATAACTTGCTAATGTTGATAATTAGCCGAGGTCGTTTGATCGGGGAAACATAACCGATGTCTTAGCTAATATCTGATTTTTCAAGTTTGACTATAAATAAAACTTAGACTATGTGCAGTGGTATAACTAAAAAGTGAAAAACGTCCCGTCAAATCAATGTCATATGGGCATGGGAGCTCTCGCTAACTTTCATTTAAAAAGACGTAATTGGTTTAATTAAAAACACAATTATTACTTAATTTTTTAGTTTTATAAAAATGTGAGTGGGATTATGTGATTGGTTTCATCAACGCGTTAACTGACTGGCGCCCAGTGGTGCTTCCTCTTGTTTGGCTCCCATGTTTAACGATTGGTGAAATGATTTGACAGAATAATCGTAGATGAGGTGGCAGGGCGCTACCCACTCAGTCTTATTATTAACTTTTAATTAAGTTAGCATAATTTGTATTTTTTACTATAAACGTCGCCATCAATAAATAAAATTATTTTGGTCTAAGGCAGTTGACCCTTAGTGGAATTGTGATGGGTCAATGACTATAATTTTGTTATTTAAAACATATCGATTGTTTTATTTGCATAAATAACCAATGTTATGGTTGACCTATCAACTATTCAAATATAAAAAATAATTAATTTAAATATTAAGATTAAATATTGGAAACCATAGTTAAGACGTGGAGGTATCAGTAACTCCAACATGTAACACTTGTAATCGATAAAACATTTTAAAACTTTAGATCCTATGCCCTAATGAATTTAACCTTTCACCTTAATCATTCCTGTAGTTATAATCAATTTGATCTAATACTCCTTTGATATTCTATTTCAAATTCATGGTCACATAGCTTGTGGTTTCAACCATCTTAATTCTTAATGGCTACACACCCATGGACACCCATGGTCTTATCTTTACATCCACGCTAATTGTGGCTTAACCAACTTTAAATCGAGACATTCACCGATTTAAATACATCACACTTGCAGGTTTCCACCACAACAAATGATGGAAATTAGGGAAATCTTCCTGTTTTTTTTTTGAACGGCGGCAATGTATTATTATATATAATATTAAGAAGTTTGGCGACGCAATCATGTGATTGGTCGCCAAACTTCTTATTTGTTTTACTTGTTTTACATTTTCAAATTCGTGTCGGTTCGCTGTCTTAAAATACGGGTATTTTTTATCGTTAATACCGTCAAATGATTCCGGCTAAATTCACGTCAGCTCGCAGTCGCAACCCAGGGTTTTTTTTTCCAGTGAGTTATTAGCCCCGTGTCAGGTCAAGGCCACAACGCACCTATATTTTTTGGTTTTCGCCATGGTCTTATTTATGTAAATATGCTAATTTGTTGTATTTTGAGTGTGGACGGATTAACTTATTGCTTTAATTTCAGAGTCGTAACCCGATACCAACCGAACCCATGTCAGTTCACCACCACAACACATGGTTTTCTATGTACGGTTTAGTCTCTACAACGTTGATTCCGATTGAATTCGCATTAGTTCGCAAACGAATCGCGTGGGTTTTTTTTATCACTTTTTTTGTCCCTTGATTTCATAATCAATGAATTCGTATCAGTTCGCAACTGCAACGCGCGTGTTTATTTTGTTCGCCACATTTTAAAAATATTGAAAATGTTAAATTGTTGTATTTAAGAGTGGACAAATTTATAGTTTTCTTTATTTTTTGGGTCGTAACTAGATACCAACCGAAGTGTCATCGGTTGGTATCAGTAACGCGTTTTTTATTATGTTAATTTGTTGTATTTTTGCGCTAGCAAAGATTTTTTTGAGGGGGGGAGGGGAATTATTGGTTTCGTAACCTGCCACCCATCGAATTTACATCGACTCGCAGACACACAACACGATTTGATAAGTTGTACGAGTATGGCTATCAATAACATCAACCCGGCCCAACACGCCGGGAATCTTCCTAGTTGAGAATAAAACCAAGCCAACGATAACTAGCGAGTAGCAAGTAGCTAAAAACTTAAAGCCAAACAAACCAAAGAGTTTGTACAAGAAACTAATCAACATTAATATTACATCAATGTGACCAATCTAGATTCTGATTGTTTTTAACGGCTAAACTACACCAAAATCCACATCACCTGCATATTGCGAGATCTGAACTCTCAATCTCCAAATGAAGGAGACACCTATTACACGTTCGGATACCAATGGACCACATGTAAGTTGATTAGAGATTGGTTATTTGATCTACTTTTCACCCACATGAAACTAACGACTTTAATTTCTTTGATTATCTTGTGAATAGTTAGACCTTTGTTGTTGAAGATTGTGTTAAGAGCCCTCCAAGTACATTAAGGTGCTGTTTGTTTTTGCAGACATAAACTGTCTGCAAGCTGATTTCATCTGTTTTCATGTCTGCAACTGAAGATGTGGTCTGAAGATCTGCAAGCTGAAAATATAAGACTGTTTGTTTTTATAAGCTGATACTGTCTGCATAACTGTCAAACTTATCTCACAAGATAGAAGTCATTTATTCAAGTTACATAGAAAATATAATAATAAAATTGTGGCCGCGGACGGTGGGTAGTGGCGATGGATGGTGGTGGTGGACAGTGGGTGGTGGTAATGGACGGTTTTGGTGGGTGGTGGACGGTGGTAGTTGACGGTGATGGCGTCCGACAGTGGGTAGTGGTGGTGATGAACGGTTGTGGTGGGTGGTGGACGGTGGTGATTGGTGGTGGCTGTGATGGATGGTGGTGGTGGTGGTGGCGGACGATGGGTAGTGGTGGTGGATGCTGGTAGTGGCGGCGGACGGTGGGTAGTGGCGGTGGATGGTGGTGGACGGTGGCAGTGGGGGATGGTGGTGGTGGCGTACGGTTGGTGGTGGTGGCGGACGGTGGTGGGAGGAGTGGATGAGAGGGTGGCTTCAAAGGGATAAGAGTATGATTTTTTTGCGAAGATGTTTTAAGCAAGATTTCTTTGCTTTTCTTTTAAGATGAAAGAAGATAACTTAAGATCTGTTTTAAGAAAAAAAACAAACAGTCTTCAAGGGTAATGTCTGCGCGCGTGCAGACATTAGCTCCCTTGAAGATGTTTGAAGAAAAAACAAACACCCCCTAACACACAATCCTACGATTGACTTTAAACATTTTCTTTTTTAACTTTGCTCCTAGGAATTTCTAATAATAGATTCTCAGATCTATAAAAAAATAACATTAATAAACCTTAATAATTACTATTATTATATGATACAAGTTTTTCTCCTGGTTCTGTCTTAATAAATCTGAATATTGAGGGTATGTTTGGTAGGAAGCTATTAAAAGCTTCTAGTTTCAAGCTTTAAAAAAACTCATACTCAGTTAAAAGTCTTGTTTGGTTCAAGGAGTTTGAAACTTTTACGCTAGGAGAAAAAAACTTAAAGCTTAAAGCTTCTACTAGTAGCGTTTAGAAAGAGCTACAAACTTTTAGTATATTAATTTACTTAAATGACCTTCCTAAATGTTATTGTATTTAGTTATGCCCATTTTAATAATTCTATACATTTTATTAAAGGCTTCAGCTACTCTGCAAAATATCTTAGTATATCTGAAAAACTACAGGCTATCAGCTTCTAGCAAAACAACTTTAAACTACCAGCCACCAGCTTCTAACAGCTGATTTTGCCAAACATACCCTCAATGTACAAAACTAAAATATATAGCAAAATGTATTGAAAACTATGAAGGCATAATTCAAAAAGATATTAGTTTGTTCCTCTAGTAATTTCTGTCATGTGCAAATATTTAGTTAAGATGTATTATATGGTTACGAAGGCATAATTTAAAAAGATATTTAGTTTGATACATTGAACCTCCACCCAACGGGTAGCTGTAAATGATTTAAGATCTGTTTAGGGAATATTGAACTAAACAATGCTTCTTTTGATTCTTAATTGTTAGGAGATTTATTTAAATACATTTTTAGTAATATAATGTTTCAGCTACTCACAATTGTTTAATTTACATAACAATAAAAAAAATTCAGACTATTTTTTAAATGATTATTATATAACTTGTTTTTTTTCATATTTACCCCTACTTAGGTTAACTTGTAATGATTAACTTAAATAAATAATACTAGAACATTTTTTAATGCACGTAGTAGAATATATAAATGAACTAGCTAAAATGAAAGCTGAAATAAAAAATCACATCATGAGAAGCGAGTTTTTAAGTCACTTTACCTTGCTAAAGTTCACTTTACATTTCGCCATAGGAACGAGTAATTAACTGTTAAATCAAAGATTTCACCACTCCTTATATGGGGTTTGAATGATAGTTCATCATAAGACCCACCATGTAGTGAAACAAATTGTCTCGATCAAAGCCGTTTTCAATGGAAGCCAAAGCAATCCAGAAAGTTGAGTCATCTTCAGATGAGCGGCCACAATAAAGTACACATCCAGCCCATCAACGAGCAACCTATTAGTGATTGTAGTGTAATTGGAGATTAACATGTTGATTAAGTTAATTGTTATATAAATCTATATATAAGTCGGGTGCGAGGTGCACACTTATTTGAATTTATTATAATTTATAATCCATACTTGATTCTTGCTCTCAGTATGAGTTTTATCTCGTCAAAACATTTAAGAACCACAAATAGTTTTGATCTGAAAGTTCATTCACGACTATCAGATTTACAAAAAATACCTGTTTTTCTACAAAATTCCCAACACAACCTTCGAATTTTCATAGCAATCAAGCAACCCCCTAAAGGTGGTTAATAGACTCCACATGATCTAAACAAAGAGGACATAAGAATATCAAGACCTGCTAAGATAATATCATATGCGATCTAGACATCTAGTAACACATGCCAAACAAATATATTAACCTTCTATTAATCTTTTTGGGCACAAACTCATTCCATCTCGTTTCCATATCATTAATGGGAAGAGAGACACGATCAATAACCAACCGGAGGCCTTAACTAAGAAACCATCGTGATCTTCCAAGTTTCAAAGCCGAGAATCAACCCCGTTAGAGAAAGAATAATCCATAATCAATCTCAACAAATCAACGAGTTGGTCGGGAAGCCTCAGCATTCCCTCCCCTCGGTGGCCACTTCCAATCCCTAAGTCAACATGAGACATGTCTAAATTCTTTGGGTGCACAAAGACTTCACTCACCATTCTAATTTTTTCTTACAATTATAACTTTTGTCAAACCCCTAATTGATTGTTTTTAAAAAATTATGAAAATGATCATTACATATTGATATATAACATTTTCACTTGAAGTTAAAAATTTCACTCAACTTATGTTATCACATCTCAACTTTACGTATGTAACAAATTGAAATTTTAACCGATATATATATATATATATATATATATATATATAATTTTATTCCACACCACTCCATTGACCTATGGCTGCATACAAACCATAGTGCTCTAGCTATATGAGAACATGGGAGACCTTTTAACAAAAAATTGAATAATACTTAATTTTACTTATATATATGTGTGTGTGGAGAATCAAAAGGAAAAAGAGATGACATTTTACTATAAAAGTAAAAAGTCAACCAATATTTTAGTTACTAATCCCCGCACTAAACATAGTTCTAAGAAATCAGATTCATGCTCAATAAGAATATGTTACACATCACTAGTTTGTACTATTATTCTTTCGTTATTCCAATTAATGGGGTCACATTTAATTGGATTATAGCTTAATTTCATGTATTATCATGCTAAACGTCAAAGTTATATGTTAAAAGTTATTTCTATAAGAGTATCATCTAATGAGAAGAGATTAATAATTATTCTGAATTTATAATAGTATTCAAGATGTTGTGTTATCATTACCTCATAAATCACTTTAAGTTCATCATGTAACGAGTTAATGTTTTCAAGTTCTAAGAAACCATACGGAAGACTACGCATAGCTTTATTTATACTGCAATTGAATTATAAAAACCTTCCCCGGTTAGAAAATCCTAACCGGAAGAAAAACAAAATTACATACTAATCTACGGGCTTTTTAATCACTCTACTCAATTCGATTTAAAATTAGACTTACAGGAAGAAAGCTATAAAAAAAGAAACTGAAACAATCGAATACCTAAGAGAGTGTTTTTTTATCAATCTTCGCGCCAAAAATCACCTCGTGTCGATTGTTCCCAAGCAATTAAAAAAATCATCTCAATTAGATATTTTTTTTTCTTCTATTCATTTGAAGAATCCAACAATTTACAGTATTTTTCGGACCCAAGTTAAATGGATAACCCACCTCTAAACAACGACCAATCAAATTCCATATCCTTAATGAAAAAGAACACCCACCAAAGATATGATCCATGTCATCCACCAAACTTACACAACTATCTATGCTAGCATAAATGTTGAATTTAGTTATAAGACGATCCAGAAACACCCACCTAACTTAAAATATTAATCACTTTGGGCACGAATTTATTCCATTTTATGAGTTTAACCATGTAGTTTTAGGTTTGCTTTATCAGCGTATTACTTGGGATCTTAGCTTATGTATGTGTATGCACGTACATATATGCATGTTTGGATACCATGTTAAGTGAATGAATATGAAATTATTTAAAAGTCAGCCATTAGTTTAACTTCTCAATACTCCACTATGTTATCGAATCAAATCCGTTAATAAAGAAATATATATAGTATTATAATAATAAATAATATCGTACGGTAAAGTCGTATTCAATAGAAAATGCAACCCATTTTGAAGCATTCGATGTCAAAAATATATATTAAAAATTACAAATTAATATCCATAACAAATTTTCGAATAAAGTTATTTTATTTTTTAATGTAAGAAATTAGTTGGATGCATTAACCCTCCACGTATGTTTAATAGAATTATAAACACGTTTAATATTTTAAGATATTAGATTAAACAAATCAAATTGTTTATATTAAAAATTTATTGGATCAAACAAGACAGATCAATTTAAGAATCCGAGTTAAAGAAGTTACATAATCAAGGATGGAGCATTTGGACCTGTAATCTTGCGAAACAAACAAGTATAAAGCATTTTTGTGTTCGTTCATTTAATCTTAATCGAACAAACTTATGAAGATGACAAAATGAAGGAATTTTCATATGCATGTTCATTTGTTAAGAAATTAGGGTGCTCTTATTCATTTATGTCTTTTTGTTAACATCGTAAACGAACGGTTCACGAAATAAAAATGAACACAAACGAACATATACAAACATTATCGTACACCAAATAAACGTAAACATGAATATCTAAACCGAAAGTCTAAATATCATCCATCATCAATGCATCCTCCATTTAAAAAGGGGATATTGGATTTTAATAATCTGAATTTTTGCTTAATGGTCGATATTAATCACAACTAAAGAAATTTCCTAGGTTAATCCCAGCTTTTACCATATTGGCCTTCATCAAGCCTTCACCTAACGGAGACTAACCCGGTTAGTTTTAGGGCAAAAAATGTTATTTCTCCAAGGTTGAGAGACAAATAAAAATGTAATTAAACTTCAAAACCCAATGCCACCACGACCACCGTTGTCACTACGCCATTGCCACCACCATCACCGCCGCCATCGTCCCTCCACTATCATCTCCGCCACTATCGTCCCGCCACCACCAACATATATTAACTAGAATTGATCCCGTCCGGTGGACGGGAATATCAACACGAGAATGTGACTACATTAATTCAATAATATAAATATGTTAGCCGTAAGATTTTGAATCCCTAAATATAGCACGGAAAGTTTATAAGTTAATAGTAAAAATTACAAGAGAATCACATACTCTAATAACACCAGATTAGTTTAGTTGGAGAAAAATAATAATGGTCAACTCCTAATATAACTCTCTTCGCATTCTTTGTAGCCTAACATAGTATTAAATTTCGGCTTCAAGCATACTCTCCTTATTCATCATCTAACACTTAAAACTCAAAGTAACTCTGACCACATCTTTTGACTTTTTGGTCAACAACATCCAAAAGATCCACAGGGTAAAAATGTCAACCCAGACTGAAAAATCGTCACTGAAATTTCTAATTTTGACCAGGAAATGAACCATGACCAAAAACGATTTCCCCATTTTGAGTGTGACCCAATTTTAAGTCACCAACATAATTCAAAAATACCATGCACCCAATGATTAAAAAAAACTTGTTTTTACCCGAACAAAATTGATACTTTTTAAAAACAATCTGTCTCAATCCAAACTCATTCTGCTCATAACCCATTTTGACCCCTTGCCCCATCCAACCAAGTCCATCCATATTTCCATGCATAAATATGGCCATATAGTATCACAAGCAGGACAAACTTTTTGGTTCTAAAATTTACTATTAGAATTAACAATAATTACTAATAGAGTACCACAGAGAATTTAGCCTTTGTTTTAGCCTTTTTAATAGCAATTGTGAATACAAACAATAAACTGTCATTCGGGCATAAATCCACATGATAATAATGTAAACGAAAGACATGTTTTATTCTTGAAAATTTATTAATATACGTTCTCCAAGCATAATTAAAAAAAAAACTTATTTTAGACAAGCTCCTATGGATGTGCTTGTGACGAACAGAATAAAGAAGTTTTCATTCTGGCCGCGAAGCCTTATTCGGTTGCGTAGATTGCTTCTTGGGTCGAGTTGCTTGCGTTGTCCCCTATGCCGTGAGATGGTAAGACTAATGGGTTGGGTAACATGTCAAAACTCAAAAAAAGTTAACAGGTTGTTTTGTTAGTATGTGTCAAAACGGCACAGGTTCGGTTGACTTGAAAGTATTTTCATGGATAAATATTTATAACTTTGGTTGCGATTATGAATGTATTTATTAGAAAGAAATTAATTGACGTGCCTCCTCGTCATAAAGAGTTGTGTGATTGTTATATTCTTTATCCATGATAAGAGTCATTTAGCAACACAATAAACAATGCACTTGAGAAGTGGTATTTAGAATTCAATATATAGAGTCATAACCACTACCATAGCACTTGAAACTCCACTTCCCAACTTTGTAGGAGATAATGGACATGTTGTGTGAGAAGTAACCGATGAAAATAAAAACTAAAACTGTCTAAATATGTTTAATTTTAATAAAAAATTATTTCCTTTATTATAAATAGAATTCAGTGGGGGTCATTCCACGGAGTGGTCATTCACATGGCAAGTGATGGATGACCCGGCCTTTGGCCTGGGTTCAAATCCTGATGCCGCGTGGATTTTACCGTTTGTTTCCAGACTTGTTATGCTTAACTCGACTGTCGTGCTTTCGGGCGGGTTGGGGCTGTCGGGTTTTACCAGGAACGCCCAAGCCAAACTCGGATGCCAGCGTGGATCCGGCTAAGACAACATAGTCTGGCCTGAGTGGGGTGGTGGGGCTCCTCTCGTAGGAGTTGTGATTACCCTTAACTGAGAAAGTCATCGTTCGAAAAAAAGAACATTTGAATTCAGCTTATTTGTAGGAGAACATGGTTGAGGACAATAACTAATACCCAGTTGAAAATTTTGTTTGTAAAATTTTACCCTAGAAAAAAAAGTTAATAAAAATTATAAGACGTATTTAATCACTAGTGCTTTATTAGATATTGTACCTAAATATGTAAATGCTGAAGTCCCAGAAAGTACCTTTGGATTTGGAATACACACAACATGATCTGGCAGGTCCTGCAAGGCGCTAATAGCGGCTCGTGGGTCATTATGTTCCCAAAAATGTTGTACCACCTAAAAGCAGTAGCATCATAGCAAGGTTCAATTGACTAATGGAAAATATACTGCATGGTTTAAACTTACCTGGAGTTTTGTGAGGCGAGTTTTGTGTATTGTGCAAACTTAATTACACTTAAACTTGTCGCGCTAGATCAAGAGAGAGAGAAGGGAATTGAGATTATAAGGGTCGAGTATAAGGTAGGTATATCATCCGGTTTTAACGTTAAATAATTATAATCCACCCCTTTTGATTAACTTGGGCTTATGCAACACCGGGCTTATGTGTTTAGTTGATAAATTGGGATTTAGGGCCAACAGAAGGTATGATTTTTCTATGATTGTAATAACTGCCTTAAACATTTGTTCAGTCATGTTATAAAATATTGTTTTAAAATATTAACTGATAAAGTAAATCTTGTAGCATAAACATAAGACAACTTAAGAAGCCAACAAAAAGACACAAAACAATATACCCAAAAAAAAGAACTACAAAGCAGCAATTTAAAGCTTGACAACACGATAGTGGTGGTTAATGAAAACTTTTGGAATGTTCAATCCTTTGTAGAAACTCTCTAGCGAATCAACTGTGTCGACGGTTGCATCTTCGGAGGGTGCCGAATCATAATCAGACGGGACGGTAGCATCGACAGTCATATCCACAAACTTATTGGATTCCTTAGAACTGCTGATTTCGACAACGTCATTCCATTTCCATTCTAGCAAGGCTCCGGTGCCTTTTCTTTTCTTCTCTATACGACGGATCTACAAAACATAAATAACTTGTTTGTTGGAAGTTCATAAACTCAATAAGACATATATACATTAAAAGTCGAATAGAAGAACTTCATGAAAACTACCTCGTTGTTGAACTCACGAGAAAGTTGTGATTTGTACGAACTGTAGGGTCCGGATGATACAACTTTAACACTCTCATAACATGTCTGAAAATAAGCAAGACCACAAGCAACAAAAGAAAATATATAAAGTGTAAATTATCATTGCAACTAAAAATAGAACATAATTATCTTTCAAATAATATGATTAAATGATAAAGGCAAGACAAAAGCAACTTACGTATGTATTGCACCTTACTTGTACATGTTTATCACTTTGGTTTTCTTCCATCTTTTGTGCAATGGTTGATGTATGCATAAAGAAATTTTCAAATTTTATATAAATATTTGTCTAGTAGTAGGTGGTTACCCATGTAAATAGGTGTAGTGGGGTTAGTGGGGTAGTTAATAGGTGTAGAGGGGTTAGTGGGGTAACTAACAGGTAGTTACATGTGATGAAAAGTAACCGCTTTTTAATCCATCCTTATCCAACGACCAATATTCAATCTTGGATCTTATCGGACGTCTAGAATTGAATCCCACTCTTCTGTAACCTATTATTATAATTAATAATAATATAAATTTTCAAACTCTCATTTCATAAACCTGTAATCTGTATAGTGGTGGTGGCGGCGACAGAGGCGGCGATGACAGTGGCGTGATGATGGTTGCGGCAGAGACGGTGGTTGGTTTGAAGTTAGTATCTTTTTCATTTGTCCCCCAAACTTGAAGAAATGATATTTTTTTGCCTTAAAACTAACCAGGTTAGTCTTAGTTAGAAAAATGCTCGGTGAAGGCCAGCAAAGTGAAAGTTGTAATTAACCTAGAGAATTTCTTAAGTTAAGATTAATATCGGCTAATATCCCTTTAGCTTATATTAAAGTTTTAGGAAAATAAAGTTTGTTCATGCCTATTTTACATATACATATGGATCTGAAAATAAAAAAGAAAAATTAAATCACATGTTAAACATGTGATACAGTTTACCCGATGGTTTCGACTTTTAAGTTCTAACCCGTTAGCCAACCTAGTGAGGTTTTTATAACCGTAAACCCTAAACCAAATCTATAAATCTCAATCCGACTAAAGCAACAACTTTTAAGGGTTTAACATGACCCTAAAAGCAATAGGTTTAGCAATTGAAGAGAAATGAAGTAAATTAAAAATAAAAAGAAAAAACAACTTCTAACCTATATTCATCTTTTGTTATAAAAAAAACCCCAACCATGTGAGACTTTTATATTTTAGTACTAAACAAAGATTACATTTTGGTGTCACTTTTTAGTTTTGGAAGAAACAATACATTACAATTAAATCAATTAAATAGTAGCTGGATGCATTGAATCCTACATCTACAACTAGTTTTAAGACATATTATAAACCTTTAAGATCTTCTTAGGGAATATGTGATTAAATAACTGGATATGTTTTCAATTAATAAATGGAAGATAAGAGTTTGAGCTTTTCTATATTATTATGCTATTTTTTTTAAGGTACATGTGTTTTATTAAATAACATACATCCATCTTAAATTTAACTTATATTACATGCTAAAATATAACTTTAATAAATTCTAAATAATTTAACTTTATAATGATTTCAAATATAAAGTTTTAAAGATACTATATAGGTATATCATCATCATAAACTATCTAACGTCATGTATACTATAAAATATATTTAGTTTCGACAAGTATACTGGTTTGTTTCTACTAAAAAGCCATCTCATCCCAAACTTGTTAAAAGTTTTATAATTGCTCCATACCCAACTCTGTCCCTGAATACTCGGCTCGACCCCAACCTAAAGCGTGGTGGTTTTTCGTTTTCCAAAATTTTATGCCCCATACCAAGGGATTTGATGTTTGACAAGAAGGATTCTTTCTTGTTTTGGGGGTATAAAACAACACGATTCTTGGTTGGCATGCTTTATTTGCAAGGGACACAATGGGGTAAAGATGTTCCTGTTTTTGAGTTGTCCAATCCTTGTATCATATGCACATCATGTGGGGATTACATCTCATGATGTGCATATCAATTTATTAACAAATATTATATGTTGTATACTTGGTACTTCATCATTTTATTTTTACTATTTATGATTCCATAATCTTTTTAACTTATTAAAAAATAATTTCTACATCTTCCAATAATAATAGTAGTAACAATAAGATTCACCTTGAGTTTATTTATTTTTTGGTTATAGAAAATAGTCTCTTTAACTAACTAAAAAAAAGCTTATTGCTACATTGAATATAAATTTTATGAGTCTTTTTCGAAATGTCGATGATATATTAAATTTTGCTTAAGTTTAACATAATCTACTGCTTAGTCCCTAATTTGAAATCTTAATTAGTTAATTGTTCTTATAATAGTGGGCCTAAAGGCTAATATCACTTGGTTTAAAAGTAGTGATTAAAATCTCTTCAGGCCCAAAGCGAGCGATAACTTTTAATTGGTCCATAAATACCCTATCACCTTTACCAGTAAATCTCTTGAAGCCCAATATGTTCATTAACCCAAAAGTATAATTTTTGAGAGAACATTTGTTAACTAACTACGTTTACAGTAGATCCAGTGGCGGATCAACACATAAAATGGGTTCAGCTATCCTTCATAAAAAAAGTTTTTAGTTTTATATATATTAAAAAATCCCAATCTCCCCATAAAATTTTGGTTAAGCCTCACGACCGTCACTCATGAAAAAAAAAAATCTTAGGTCCGTCACTACGCAGATTATTTCTATATTTAACTCCAATAGTGATCTTGATACATTGTTTCTAAGAATAATATCATTGTTTCTCTATCTAAAAACAGAAAGAGTTGAAGCTTGAAACTTGCTGACACCATCCCTCTTTCTCTCTAAAAATAGAAAGTCAAGGAAGCTTGAAACTTGCTTTGAGTATAAAACATTATCTTCTTGAATAAGGGCATGTTTGGCAAAACTAGCTGGTGGCTGGTAGCTGGTGGCTGGAGGTTATAGCTGTAAGAGTATTCTCATCTCATTCTCTATCCCCATCTTTATAATTACACTACAAAACACTACATTTCTCTCTCCTGTTCAATTAAATAATATTTTTTAAACCTTTATCATTACAGTTTTCTCTCTCCTCTACTCACAACCAATCCAATAAATATTAAAAAATATATAGGGGCAAACAAAGTTCCCCAAATGTTTCCCCAAATTTACAAAAAATCATTACATTTCTTTCTCCACCCTATAATTTACACTCACAAACACTCAAAACCTCACCCTATAATTTACATACTATCCTCACATAAATTTAGGGAATGAGATGTGAATGCTCTAAGCTGGTAGCTATAGCTTTATATATATATTTTGATGTTTGGCAGAGTAGCTGTAGCTGTAAATAAAATGTATAAAATGACCAAATTGGACATAACTAAAAGCACATAATACTAAATGTATCACACACACACACACAGATATATATATATATATATATATATAAAAATTCTTTCACAAATAAATAAAACATGGTCATTTTCAATTAAATAAAGCATAGTCATTGGCCAACAGTCAAGATCATAATATAATACTATTAACTTATTAATAGCGTGCATCTATTTAACTAATCAAGCATTATATGTTAATACGCAGGTCTTATATGTTCCATAAGGTTGATAAAAAGACAACATGATTATTAAATTGTGAGCTTCATTTTTATTCATTCAATTCTTAGAATTAACTTGTCACAAATAGGGCTGCAAACGAGCTGAACTACTCGAAATTGACTTGTAAAAAAGCTCGATCGAGCCGAGCATAAACGAGCCAGAACTCAAGCTTAAAAATAAGCTCGTTTGATAAGCGAGCCCGGGCTTCACTTACTAAGCTTGATACGGCTCGCGAGCCAAAACGAGCATGTCATTATAGAATCAAATGCACTCTTTTCCTACAAAGTATTACCGAGCTTGACTTATATCAAGACATTTGCTTCTGGCATTCTTGTTCCTAAATTATATGGCCTGTGGACAAAGATTTCTATCTACAACCATCTACCTCACTAGTTTTAGATGCTCACTAGGAGGGTCTCGAAGTTTTGCTTCTGATTTTATGAATGATGCATAGTTTGCATATAATTACAGTTATGACCCTGCATCAGATTATCTCTCTTTCATTGATAATGAAAAGTTCGCTGTGGACGGTGTTCTTTGCTTCATGTATTTAAGAACTAATTATCCAACTTATGTAAATGCATAACTTTATGTTATTGCATTTATTCATCAGTTCTCACTTTGGCTAAATATAAACATGCTTAGAATTCACAAAACCAAAGTCCGCCACAACGCAACGGGCCTGCTTGCTAGTTTAGTCTAATTTCACACCACTGAAACAACCCAATATTAAATCTCAGTATTTTTTTTGCGGTTTACGACCCCAAACCAAACCGTTATATTCTGGTTTTGCATATTCTCAATCTAATGGCTTGTGTCAAACAAATTTATAAGCTTTAAGTTTCAATAGATCTTACGTTTGAATAATGTTTAAATCATGCTTAAAAATTGTTTGGCTAGATCCTCACCAAAACCAGATTTTATTAATTCTCAAACCGACCTAACGATCAAAACTTGAAAAGAAAACCAACCGTGAAATCAAACCGATGACCGGTTTAGCCGGTTTCACGGTTTGAAATAAAACCATGAACACCCCTAGATTATGGTTTTTGAAGAATTCAATATAAACCAAAATACAAATACTTACAGATTGTTGTATTAATGGGGTTTTTTTAATTAATTGCTTATCTTAATTAACAAAGACACACTTGAATTATGAAGAAACATATGACAATCACGTATATACATATACGTAACAATCAAATCACACAAATTAAATATGTAACAATTAAATAATACAATTAAAATATTTACATAATCAAGTATATACATCGATTTTCATGTGCTCTAGTTGTAACCATACTAATACAGAAACCAAGTTTTATCTTAAGGCACGAAAGATAAAATCACAAGGTAGGAGATAAAGCAAGCATGATTAAAAATTACCTGTGATAAGTGGAAGTCAATGGATGATTTCAATGGTTGTTAGCTCTTAACGTTGTTTTTGTTCAAGTTGCAAGGTTACGTGGTTGCCGCAAAGTTGTATATGGATGAAAGGTTATTTAGGTAATTATAAACCCTAAAAGCCTGTAGCCTCTTTTAAACGCTAGTATAAGAAGCGTTCTAATATAGAGCTTTTTCTTTTAACCCAAAAGCTTCAAGCCCATTCAACCAAACGAGGCTAATTATTGAATAGGATTTTTTTCTTAAAAGCTTGTAGCTTAAAGCTTCTAAAAGCCCTTTACCAAACATACCCTAAAAGTTAAGTGAATAAAATGCTCATATATGATATATCCTTTTGGGTACACTTTATAATTGTATAATTACTAGCTAAATAACATTAATTTATGTTTTAAATTAATGGAAGTAATTGGTTATCATTGACCAAAGAGGCTATCAAAATCATATTCAAGACTTACTATTTAGTGATTTCATGATTTCATCCCATAAATATACCACTACTTTTTTTTATAAAATAAAGATTTTCTATTTAGGGATTCAACCCACAAATCACGAAAAAGATACACCTTCAAATCACAATTCAATTTCAACCCTGAATACGTAAATATAATACTAAAAAAATAACAACCAAAGAGCTTTGAACAATTATATTATCCGTTTACATAAATAAGTATTTTCTAGAAGACGTAATATAATACCAAAAAATAATTATAGAAAAAATCCAGTTCTTCATTTCTCACATCCTACCACACAAATTAATTGATTCAGGTAAATTTTGTTTCTTGGTGAACTTTTATGTTAGCATTTTAGATTGATTATTATTAACTATAAACTTTTAAGTTCTATCAAGAACCTTAGAGGTTTCTAGAAGTGTTTCGTTAGTCTTTGAGCTTTTAGCCATTTGATTACTTATTATGTTCCATCATCATTAGTGTTACAAATTTTGATGTTGTAAATGATCTATGTAACAAAAGAAGTCAGAGATGAAACATTCATAAACCTAACATCAACATGCGTGGTTGACTGGTTGGTGGTATACTTCACTCTAGATAATAATAATATTCCAAGTAACATTTTTGCTTCAAATCTAGCTATAAACTATTACAACTATTATTTTATGCTTGAATCATATAGAGTTGATATGATGAATACCAGACGACACAACCCATACACATGTAGGCCTACATATTACACTCATATATCGTTAACCACTCGTTCATGATCTCCTAAGTAAATAACTTTGTTTCGCTCTTCCATCATTCGGGTTGATGTTTCTTTTTTCTCTTGTCGTCTTTCTAATGAATGTACCATTCTTGTGGCCACAACTCACAAGTTACTCCATGCCACAATGTTTTGGAAGCTTCTCCCATCACTCAAAACCATAAATAATAGAATGTCGATTGGACATTTTTGGGCCTAGAGCCCACAACTCAATAACTTAGTTTTTTGTCACAATGTGAATCTAGAATAGATAACCACGGACCACGAATGAGTTTTTTTTTGTTTTTCAGTGGGATCCATTTTTATTTATTGTGTACAAATCTTTTCAAGCAAAATTTAAATTCAGATATCGGTCGTCGTTTGGGTCTGGTAAGACGAAGAACATAATAAGCTTTTTCAAACAGAAAATACAACCCATAAACCCTTGTTTTGATGGAAAATTGGAAACTAGAACCGCGATAACACTAATAACTTATTAGTAAATAAGTATGTGTAAGTAGCTTCACAATAATATATATACTTCATAAAAACAATATACAATAATTATATCAAATAGCTTCATATGAGTAAACTAAAAGAAATTATCTTATAATATATACTATGTATGTCACAAGAATAACATAAACCAAACATTTATTGCTTCACCAACATATATAAAATAATGCAGTAATACTGTAAGACCATGAGTAGTCATAAAGCCTCACATCTGGACGTTATGCGCCACGTGACGCTTATGGCTTTTTACAAAAAACAAGTGTAGTCATAACTCTCCATAACTTTGTTTATTTGTTTTTCTTTTTGAATTCTTAAAGGTAAAATGTAATGGTTCTTTTTCGATTTTGGTGCCATTATCGCGTTTTGTATATAACTTGCAAAAAAAAACCCCCCATAATTTGGAGGGGGGCGGTGTTTCCCAGAGTTATGAGCCATAAAGCTGCCCCATAACTCTCCACTACGGATGATCTAACAAAATTGCAATTAATAAAAAAAGTAAGTAGAGAATATATCTCGGTCTCTGAAAGTAGAAGGAAGAAAGAGGACATTTCTTGAAATTTTTAGTGCATTTAATGATCAAAAGATAGTTCGGCACTTCTGTGTCTGAATGGGAATGGGATGTGTTCAGTGTATGTTTAAGTTTATTAAAAGGTTAGGAATTCTATGATTTTATTAATGATTATATGTGTCGATTTGTGTGTGTTCGAGTTATGGTTAAAAGCTAAATGTGCTTGTGTGCGTTTACAATGTGAGATTGTGTATTCGACTTATTGCCGAGGTTACTATAATATGTAATATAACATTGAAACCCTTAAAATTATTTATTTATTGCTTCCTAAAGCAACCCAATTAAATAAAACTTTGAACAACTTTTATTAAAACAAAGCTAGCAAAGAAAAACAAAACAATAACACCCTCGCCCCCCACCTCGTTAACGTTGTTTTCCATTGGAATATTGATTAGAAAGATCTTTCCAAAACTTAAAGAGTGACCTTCATCAACACTTAAAAAGTGGAAAAAACCATACGTAGGCTATACCACATACACCACTACTGGTCTGATATACCAGTTATATGGCCCCCCTGAAGCGAGAGGTCTCCCAGTAACCCCCCCCCCCCCCCACCCATTAAAAGGAGAGGGATGTTAAGCTACTCGATCCAACTAATAAAATTTTTTACGATTTTGATGTACCCTTTAGATTTATTTATTTTTTAATTCTTTACACTTATATCAAAATTTATGTCTTTAATATAAAGTTATAACCTTTTAAAGGCTGACTAAATTTAGAGCCTAAAACACTTAATAGAACTGCGCCGCGCCGCGTTGAAAAACTTCTTCGACGGTCTAGCCAATATGGTATAACCTCACTCTGATCATCTCTCAAGATGTTTGCATGCAAAATGTAATTATACAAAAACAAAAGCATTTATAAAGACCCTCAAGGATCATGGAACAACGAAGGTGTATATTTTAGGGTTTGCAACAAAAAATTTCACTGTATAAATTAACAAGTGGTCATGAAATGACACATAATAATATATGAGTTATCGTACCACCATTTTTACATAAAGCAACAAACATAAGGTTTCGGATATAGTTACGTATATACTATATATCACTAACCACCAAGATACAATTGTTGCAAAGATAACAACCAATTTAACTATTTGTGTATGCATCTTAAACTCTAATTAATGTTATAGTAAATATATAATGTTGTTGCTTGATCGTTAAGATGTGATTATTATTATTTATAACAATTGGAAACTTTGGTGCCGCAAAGCCCCCGATTGGGTCACGTCGCGGCACCTTATTGATGGTATTTTCTTAAATTTGTTTTGTTTTGTTGTTGTTCCGGTACGTAACGAAAACCGATTGAATGCCAACATATTTCTGTTTTAATTGCGATGTTGTAACAATCGTGACAGAAACTAACCGAATTCGCGTAAACTCAACGCGTTTTGTTTTAGTTCCAATTCCGTAGCGAATGTAATGAAACCAACCGAATGTTGATTTTGTTTTAGTTCCGGCATCGTAACGAACATGACGAAAACAACCAAATTCGCGTAGGCTGACCACCTAAACCCGGGGATCGACAACGGTCGGGTTTTACAATGATCGAGTTTTACTGACCGACACCGCCCCGTTGGTCCACCTCAACTTTTATAATTTTTTGTTGTTTTACTACCGATACAATAACACATGTAATCTAAACCAACCGCCTCAACACTTGAGTTTGCCACCGCCTAGATTATACAGACCTACCCCGGCATAACGCGCCGGGTAAAATACTAGTTCTTTAACGTTTTGAATTATATTATTATTCTGAATTTTAAAACCCTCCTAAATGATTTATGGCAAGATATATCCAACTATTACTCTTTACCACTTTGAGTGCAAGTACTCGCACTGTCGCACACTTCTTTCCACAATTGGTATCCCATGCAATTAAAGGAATAAGCAGGCATCAACTTAAAAGAGAGTAATCATTATCAAACACTTGCAACCCAAATTAGTTTCAAGTTATCATCGTTTGGTGATACAATGATGTGACATGTTCCAAACTACATAGTACATAGTATCTAATCTAACTAAAGATGATAAAAATCCAAAACTTATACAAACTCTTATGATCGAAACGACACATTTTATCATCAAAAAGATTAAAGTTGATGTATACACATCTTGCTCATAATTAATATTGGAAGTTGGAACTAACTGTTGAAGTCATGCCTAATTTCGTACTTAATTGAGATGCATTTGCCGACGAATAACTTCTACCTAAAATCACTTAGTAGAACTTAAAATATATACTAGATTTGTTTTAAAATTTGACTATTTATAATAATTTAATTGTTTATGTAAACCTTTATAAAAACATTGTACTATTAAAAATATAATATTTTGTGTTATGTAAGTAATTAACACAAAATATAATTTATAATTTAATTGTTTATGTAAACCTTTACATTAAACATTGTACTTTTAAAACTAATTTATTTTGTGTCACGTAAGTAATTAACACAAAAAATATATAATAACGGGTTAAAATGTAGTCTTATTATATCGATTTTTGAAAGTTAGTGTTATAATCATGATTTTTGTAACATACGGTTATTAAACTACTCAAGCTCATTTGATCAAAGGTGGTGTAGTCTAGAAATATAATGTGATCACTTTATTACAATACGTCCAAAATACAAAACATTCGGGCTTATTTGATCAAAGGACAAGGTGTCTTGTAAGGATTAAAATGATGTACTATAGACTATACGTTTTCTTCAAATGGTTGACGGTTTTAGTCTCATGGTAGACATGATTCTAGATTTAAGAGTAGGTTTATAAGACACGTGAGTTAGCCATTCTAAAAGATATAAAAACTTGAACAAACTTATAGAAATATTGTAGTTCTCCAAAAAACGAAACCAGTATGAGTCGATTTGTATTAAAAGTAACATCATAAAGAAAAATAAAATACTAAAGTACTTAATTACATATCTAAAATAAAGTAATACCATAAGGTTAGTCATTGTGGTAAGGTAAGAGTTGGCGTTATGTTGAGGTGGTTGGCTTTTAACGCCGGCTATATCGCGTCAGGATGTTAAGGGCCCAACGTTATGGGTGGCCGTTAACACGTTAACGAGCGTTGAGCATAAAAAAGGTGGAGTCCACCCCATTTCAGCGAATCATATTTTTTATGTTAATTTTTTTTTTATGTTTTTAATATCTAGTTAAACCACAGTGCGTTTGTTAAAGAGTGATTTGATTAAAACTCATTTCCTACGTGATACTGACGTGACGCTTTAGCTAACTCAACCATAACACATAACCTAATCATTGATTATTTAATTAGATCAAACCGACATTTTAACTTTTAAAGACACTATATCGTTTCATGGACACAAGCACAACACGTGTTATTAGAACATTACACTTATATAATTTCATGACAATAACATTTGCGATTAGTCACTTCTTGAGAGTTCTTGGTACCGTGTGTGGTCATCCTTTAAATAAGGTTCATGTCATATAAATAATAAGCCATAGGATAGTGGGGGTAAAATTGACAACATGTGGTCTTCTTTTGATGTGTGGGGTGTGGGTATTTATCATATGATACGATGAGTCCAACGATGGGACTTGTGTATGTGCACATTTGGCATTTCCTAATTATAGTTGACATCGACATGAACCATGTCACATACAATGAACACTCCCCTTGGGGGTTAAACACACAACTCATTTCACAAGAACCTCTGGTCCAATGACATAGATGTGATGGTTAAGGCATGTTAGACATGTAGTGTCAAAATCAGTATAGACGGTTGACATATTGTCTTAGGACGGCTCACCCGATAATAAGGGTAGTTACAAATAGTGTTAAAAAAGGAAGAACTTTATAATCAAGTATGTTGAATGAGAGCACTAACATCAAGGTTGGCCTAGAGAAGGGGCGCACCTATATATATGTTGTTGATAATTTTATTTTAATATAAAAGCTTACTAAAACGTTATTATATACAACAGAAAGAATGCTGGTCTATAAAACTCAGTGTTAATTCGTTTCAATTTATATTTTTACGAGATTAATAAAACAACATCAAAATTGGTGCAATTTCACTTTTGCTCGCCCGACGGTTCACGCATATAATGTATATTTGTGAACCCTCGGGTGGGAAAAAGTGAAATTGCACTAATTTTGACGTTGTTTTACTAATCTCGTGAAAACAACGTTAAAAGTGGCAGAAGGTTAATCATGCATCATGTGGTGGCGTTGATAGTCGAAAGACAAGGGTACATGCACCAATCGACGATGTCCTGATGGTTGAGTGTTATGTGCCATATGTCAAAGGCTTGATGCTAAACTACTATCGAGCCGAGGATCTCACCGAAATCAGTCTCTCTACTCCTATAAGGTAGAGGTAAAACTGTCTACATTTTATCCTCCTAGACTCTACCTTTACTTTGTTATTGATGGGATATATTAAGCAGTGACAGTTACTACACATGCATTACAGATTACACGCCTTATTGGAGAAAACTAATCGTGAATTACATTGATGATGATGACCCTCTATTTTGACTATTTAAACCGACTGTGTGCGTCTATTTTGAATCACATATATTCCACGTGTCTTTCTAATTCGGTGCAAAATAAAGAGGCGCACACCACCAGCACGTAACAGAATACCAAAGTGCGGCGCTAGGGTTGTTATTATTTTGTTACAAACATCACACCATGCTTACTTCCAACAACAAGCTATTTTTCTCATCAACCACCATTGCTCTAATTCTAATCACATACGTCTTGTTGCTGTTAACTGTTCGTTTTCCGTCAAATAAAAATCACTCCGGTGATGGTGATTATAACGTGGAGCATATTCCGATCAACGGAGGTGCGGTTGGACCGGAGAGCTTCGATTTCAATCCGGTTGATGGTTCGGGGCCGTTCACGGGCGTTTCTGACGGTCGGATTGTTAAGTTGATTGAGAGTGAAGGTCGGTGGAGTGATTTTGCTGTTACGTCGTCGTATAGGTGAGTGAATTCATATTATTTGTTGATTCGAATTGTGGTTGTATATTGTGATTGTTCGTGTTCGTGTTCAATTGTCCGTTCATCGAGTAATGTGACAGGTTGAGCTCGAGCTCTTTTTTCTAAACTTTAACTCGGCTCGTTGGTCATTTTTCAAGCTAAGCTTGAACTCAGATCATTTATTATTTGTTAACTAATTTATGTGCATTTTTAATTACTTATATATATATTATATATATATATATATGTATTTTGAAAAAAAATCTTAACGAGGCTAAGCTTGACTTGAGCTCTGTGTGCAGTGTAAAGTTAATACCTATAAGTTAAAAGAGTTGAAACTTAAAATAACTTTAGGCTCATTAATGCCCGACAAGCCTTAATGGTCTTTCTATATTCTCACACACGTGTAAATGAGACGAGCCCAAGCTCAAGCTCGGCTTGTTTTGATTTACAAGAGCTCGAGCTCTTTTTCTGAAGCTCAACTCGGCTCGTGAGTTGTTTATTCAAGATCAAGATTGGCTGGGGCTTGGATCATTTATTATTTATTAATTAATTTATATAAAATTTTAATTAGTTTTATATATTTTGATAAATACCTTAACGAGTCTAAGTTTGGGCTTCTTGTGCACCGCCTTAAACAAGCCAAAGGTAGGCTCGAGCTTGACTGTGCATAAGATGAATGGATATGAACAAACTTACGTTCATTTAACTGAATGAATGAACATATGAATGTACGCCCGGTTTATTTACTTACACACGTTCGTCTACATGTTTATTCAAAAGAGTTATGTTTGAACGCTTTTTAAACCATCAATCCAATTCTTACTGGTGACACTTGGATTTTAGTTTGGATATTGTTGTACACTTTCAGTTTGTGTCTATCGCTTTGTTCGTTTATATCTCGTTATGTTCGTTTAGTCCGTTTAGTCCGTTTAGAGTATTATTGAACGAACATAACGAACATGAACGTGTTCACTTGATGAACGTACACGAACAAGAATTTCTGTTAGTTTAAGTGTTTGTGTTAATTCATTTGTTTGATTAAACTTAAAATGGCAAGTACAAACATATTAATTCATGTTCTAACAGATCATTTACAGATATGTAAACACCTCTCAATGTCGGTAGCTTTAAGCCGGTTTAATTTAGGGATGTGTTATTCATACACCTTTTATAAGTGTATATAGAGATAATATGTGTGTTAAGAGGGTGTGTGAATATCCAAAAAGGGTGTGTGAATAACCATTGCCTTAATTTATGATTTGATCTAATAACTAAAACAACACAAGAGATAAAGTACAACCGTAATCGACCTACTTTCAATAAGTGAATCAGAATTGATTTATACCAACCAAACGTCAATTATTCAAACAATATGTTCTTTCATTAAATCAAACATAACTTTTTTCAATAAGTGATAAATGCATTGAAATAAATGATATCTAAATATACATTTATTTCTAATGATAGGGAGTCATGCGGTGGGCCAGAGATGGAGGATAAATGTGGACGTCCATTGGACCTAAAGTTTGACAAAAACAGGGGTGTTTTGTACATTGCAGATGCATCTTTCGGGCTACTTGAATTGGGCCCAAATGGTGGGCTAGCTACTTCACTAGTATCAGAAGTCCAAGGCCTTCCATTATTATTCACCAACGCTCTAGATATTGATTACACCAATGGTTTCATCTATTTTACAGATAGCAGTCAGCTTTACACCCGCAGGTATGTTTATTTGTGTGTTAACTCGCTACAAGATAGTTGGGTTTGTAAGATTTAAGACTTACAGACAGTAGATATGGGTACGGTGTGAATTTCTGACACAATGACATGATATGAAACACGCTACTCCCTCATATATATATATATATATATATATATAGGTTTACTCTAAACGGTCGCAGGTTGAATCTAAAAGCACGTAGTTAATTAATAAGCTGTGTTTGGGTAGACCCGAAGGGTTCGCATATTGATCTGCTTAACCTGTTTAATTTTATACATTTTTTGAAAGATATAGTTTATATTATAACTTAAACTGATTGGCCATTTAAAGTGAAATGGAACATTAGGTTATTCTATTTGCGCCAACATTTTTACTGATGTATCAAGTGTTGGAACTTTGATTTACATACACACACATAATCTAAAATATTTTATTAAAAAAACGAACATGGCGTTGTGCTTATGTTTATCAACATTTCGATATAAGTTTTTTAAGAAACAGAGTGGTATCAAATATAAAATTTTGTTGGTCAGTATATTTGATACGAATAAGTTTTTTAGAAAATTTATATTGGAGTGTAGATAAAAAACACATCTCAAGGCCATATTCATTAAAAAAACACTTTTGTGTATTGTAAAAGAAAATCAAAATTATATATTAACTAGAGTCTGGTCACTTAATAATAATGTTAAATTGTATTATTGCTGCATTAATATGCACACAAAAATAAATAAATAAAACAAAATTCCGATTAAATGGGTCGTGCTCTTCTGTATCTATCGTGGTCGAGTGTGTGCGTCAGATTCAATTTTCCGATTCGTGTTTGATTGACCCGTCAACTCTTGGGATTGATCTATATAAAATTCTAATCATAGGTTTGAACTTTCAAGAAGTGCAATATTTTCTTTCTTACTCTTTGTAGGGATCACTTGCTTGTCGTACTAACTGGTGATAAAACAGGACGTTTACTAAAATACAATCTTGAAACCAAAGAGGTGGCCGTTGTACTCCATAACCTCATGTTTCCAAACGGTGTGGCCTTAAGTAAAGATGGTAATTTTCTTCTCGTGGTAGAGACAGCAAGTTGTAGAGTTTTGAGACTTTGGCTTAAAACACCAAAAGCCGGGACACTAGAAGTATTTACCGATCTTCCAGGGTACCCAGACAATATAAAAATAACCGAGAATGGTGAATTTTGGGTGGGAATGTATTCAAGGAAGGCAGAAGCTTTAAGATGGATTCACTCAATTCCTTGTATTGCAAATATTTTGGGTAAGCTTCCATTTTTCATTGTTAGATTGAGTTCATACATTGTTGGCAAACTAGGGGGTGAAGGATTGGCAGCAAAGTTGGGGGTAGATGGTGACATATTGACAATCTTGGAGGATGTAAATGGTAAAACATGGAAATATGCTAGTGAAGTGATGGAGAGAGATGGGTATTTGTGGATTGGTTCTGTGGAAAACCCTTTTGCAGTCAAAATGAAAATACAATAAATAAAGAAAGAACAGACATATCACTACATAAATGTTATGTAGAAATAGAATAAAATGCAAGTTTCATTTGTTTTCCAATTGAAATCACACATTTTTATTGTTATTATTTGTTATATAAACTTATTATACTATACTTGTTTAATGAGAAAAAAAGGGTTGTGTAGGGACTAAAATCTGTCTCAGTTCTATGTAATTAAGTTGCAGAACCGGTTTAATTCGAGCACTCAGTTAACAATCCAAAATTCCGAATTGACTATGCAAATGTGCTTTGATTGTGGTATCTTCCCATTGATTAAAATGTTACATTATTCCTCACACCATATAAATACATTTCTCTGAATTTGCTACCTATTTTGTCTCTATATTTTGGGTCCTTGCACCAAAGCAAGGTTAAAATACCTGTTTACTTGTAAAGTATCACTTGAATTTAGACTTGCATTCATTGCCCTTTAGACCTGTGTAATATTTAGGTCATTATAAAACGTTACTTTTTTTTACTACAAGAACTTTAGAAATGTCATGATATCATTGTTAATAATAATAATGAAAAGTTAATACACCCAAAATGAAACTCACTTATAGTGCCTTATATTATAACTCAAGATCAAGAGCTTGCTTCATTATTTCACCAAATAAACATATACTTAGGGATTAACCACATACCCGGCCAGTGGTCACCAAACTCAACGAGAGCATCAAATTTCACGTTTTAAGCTCAATGTACGAATTTAGGTCTAGCCTACTTGGTAGAGGCTTTTGTCTCTTAGACGGGCAGTCATGGGTGCAAATCCAGGCATGGGAGTACTATAGGAACATATATGTTTGGAGTACGTAGTGTAGGAGTGGGGGGTATGGTAGATTGCCGCTAGAAAGTAGTCTTAGAAACTTAACTTTACTAATCATTTAGTTAAGAGTCAACAAGTGAGTTCAAGAACATACATCGAAGGGAGTTAGTGAGCTACTAACCAATAACCACTCCAACACTTAATTAGTTGACTCTTATTTTATTATCATGGATTATCACTTTGGCCCACTGATGGGTACAATTTGAAAGGCGGGTCAGTGGGCCCTAGAAGATGACCAAACAAAAAAGCTTTAACGGCCAACCGCCAACAATCAACATAAATGAGTTCAAGAGCACTTCTGATTTTGTTTGGTTAACTATTTCTTGTTTGATAATTATTTGATGTTTAATATTATTATCATTTATTTATTCTATTAACTAAGTTAATATAGCTAATTATTAAAGAATATGATTATAATTATTTTTAGGTAACTTAGTGAAGAGGTAGGTCCCAGCAGAGCCCAGTTGGACCCGCAAGACTCACCTTGAACAGGGACGTCTGCGCGGTTGGACCCGCAAGACTCACCTTAAACAGGGACGTCTGCGCAGTTGGACCCGCAAGACTCACCTCGAAGAGAGACGTCTGCGCAGTTGAACTCGCAAGACTCACCTTAAAGAGGGACGTCTGCGCAAAGACCAACTGGATCCGCAGGACCAACCATGCTCAGAGACGCGACGTCCTTACGCGCAGTACGCGAGCTGTTCCCGCAGGAAAAGCCTCCCAATGGTGACGTACTCCGCCTGTTCCCGCAGCTACGGATACTAGCCATCAGGGAAGGCTACCCGCACAGCAAGGCTACACGCACAAGGCACTAACTCTCAAATAATTCAGTAATGTCACCTGAAGAGGGAATGAGCAAGCCGGGAATACTCCCGCCCAAAGCCGGGAATTCTCCCGCCCAAATGAGCCAGTCCGTACGCTACTGGAGGACCTTTTGTACTATACCTGCCAAGGTATGGACAAAAGATCTGACCAAAGCTGCGACAGCTCACTGACAACAGTACGACGAGCAGCACGCTCTAGTACTTAATGTCACTATCAGCCGCTGCCTACTCACCAACCCTTGTCGTGGCACGTGCATAGCCTGCAGTTGGTGGAAAAGGAATAGTACATAGCCGGCCGTGTCACTATCAGCCGCTGCCTACCCACCAACCACCAGCACGGCACGTGCGTAGCCCACAGTTGGTAGAAAAGGAATATAATACAGCCGGTTGTACCTTCTTGGACACCTACCTTCGGCTATAAATACTCCAACACCTTGGAACGGTATCATCATCTTCTCTCTAGCTATTTCTCTTAATATACACTTATATTCAAGAGCAATCTAGTCTGATTCTCACGCCGGAGGGTGGTCACAAGGAGGTACCCCCCCTCTTTTCTCAGTGATGAGCTCACGGTGTCTGTTTTGCAGGTCATCAGAAGAATAATCATCTTGCCGGACCTAACCCTCATGGGAAACATCTACTTGACCCTAAGATTATCTGTAATCTGCCGGGGTAACTTAGTGTTTCTTCATTGGCGCCATCCGTGCATAAAAGCTAGAACTTATTCTTTTTTCAGTTTTTTCAAAACTTCTGAAAAGATGGTTAACGTTACTCCGGTCCCGAGGCCAGCGAGTGACCAAGAAACCCCGGTAATCACAACCCCAGCTACTGGGAGGAACACCGGCGAGTACACAAATTTTACGAACACTACCCCGGTTACTCAAGCCGGGGCAAGTGCAGTAAATTTTACGAACACTACCCCGGTTACCCAAGCCGGGGCAAGTGCAGTAAACAATCATCCCCTGGGATTCATTGTTACCCAGGTGGAAAGACAACAGACGAGGCTCCCCCGCCAAACACTTGAACAAGTTAAAGCGTGGGCGGAAGCACGTCAGAAGGAATTCCAAGCTGAGTTGGACGAACGCTTACGTTCCATCCAACAGGCTGACGAATTTAGAAGCACTCGACAACAGCTCAACATGAGCAGTGAGTGCGAGTACTCGAACGATGATCGGGAGGAATCCGACACCGACGCAAACCCTCGCCATAGGGCGAAAGGGAAGCGTAAGGAAACATACTTCCAACCGAGAAGGAATTTCGAAGAAACCTTCAAACCAAGGAACGCGGGGGGAAACCCACGTGACTTCTCCAAAACCTTTAGACCAACTGCTGCAAATGCGGGAACGTCCAAGTTTGTAAGGGACATTGCGGAAGCAATCGCCCCGAGAAGTGCCAAACAGATGTCCAACATCGGCACTTATGATGGTATATCCGACCCAGACGATCATTTGAACAGATTCATAGCGGGGGCAACCGTCAGCAACTGGACGGAACCCACGTGGTGTTATATGTTCCAGATGACGCTGGTTGGAGCAGCCAGAGCGTGGTTTGACCGTCTACCGGTCCACCACATCTACGATTGGGCGGACTTCCAGCAGAAGTTCAGCCAACACTTCAGTCAACAAAGAAAGTATACCGAAGAGCAATGGACGATCCTCAACTGCATTCGAGAGGAAGATGAGTCTTTACTAGACTTCATCACGCGCTTCAATTCAAAGAAGCTAAGTCTGGGCACTATTAGCGAAGATCTTGTTCGCGCTGCTTTCATCCAGGGCACGAAGGACCCAGAGCTCATCCGCACCTTAACGGGTAAAGACGGCATGCCATCCACGTGGGATGCCATCATGACAGCAGCTAAACGCTTCGCGGAAACGGAAAAGCAACTGGGTAGAGATCTTCCCCAGAGCACAAACCTCTACACCCAGAAAACAAGAGAAGACAACGTCCTCACCGCCCGACTAAACAAAAAGAGGAAGCTAGGCATTTGGCAGTCAAGGGTAAACTTTGACACCTCATCCAGCTCTCGCCCTCGGTTAGGTGGAAAGGAAAACATGCACTCGTCGAACCGGAACTCCAGTTGGACGCCACTCACCAAAAGCGTCACCGAGATATTCGCCACCGAGAGGCTCCCATGGCCAGAGGCCCCAATTATCCGACAGCGTCCAAACGCTGATCAAAGAAAATTCTGTGACTTCCACAGGACAAGAGGCCACACCACCGAGGAATGCTTAGACCTGAAGGACATCGTCGAAGCATTTGTCAGAGATGGGACGCTCACGCACCTCGTGGCGTAATGAACGCTGAGCAGGCTAATGCGTGTAGAACCCCAGTTGGGGAAAACACGAATAAAACTGCAGCTTCAATGTTGGAGACTACATACTGCGTAAACAACGAGATTCCGAACCAAGTGCATATCGGCTCGAAAGACTCGATGACACTCCCATCCCAAGAACATGGAAGGGAGCTCAATTACACAGTCTGCATGTAGATCAATTCCAAACTTGTAAAGAAAAGGCCCAGAGCCACTTCTAATGGAAATGATTCTCCTTATCACATTGACGCTGATGGTCTTACATTTATACTTATGAACTTTCCACACTGATATGCCGGTCTTCACCGCATACATAAGTGGGAAAGCAAGTCGTTGCGTGTGGAAGGCGGCAAAACCCGCATAAACACAAAAAACGGCAAAAATTTGTAAGAGATGACAACCTTCACGCAGGACAGTTATAGGTAAAGTTTGGTCATCCCACTAAATGAAAGTGACGGTCCTACCCGCACAATCATGATAGAGGAAACTGAACATTAATAACCTATTGACAACCGCGCGTCGAAATGTTTAACTTATTCAAAACACTGATATGCCGGTATTCACCGCATAAATAAGTGGGGAAGTCGTTGCGTGTGGACGGCGGCAAAACCCGCATAAACACAAAAAACGGCAAACCTTCACGCAGGTCAGTTATAGGTGAAGACTGGTCATCCCACTAAATGAAAGTGACGGTCCTACCCGCACAATCATGATAGAGGAAACTGAACACTAACCTATTGACAACCGCGCGTCGAACGGTTAACTTATTCAAAACACTTGGAAAATTGCTAAGTTAAACTAAAGTATGCACGAGCGAATCATATATTGTTTATGCGGCAAAACAAGTGCCAAATTAAGCTATAATATGCATGAGCAAGTCATATAACGTTTATAAAGCAAGTCATCCAGTGAAATTGGCGGTCCTACCCGCACAAACATTTATATTTCATAAAAAATTCAAACATTACAAGAATGGCCGGGTATCTACCCGCCTACAGAAATATAAATCTATCCTAACGGTGGAAAGGGATCTCAAGGTTCAAACTTCAGGACCACTCCCTCCAAACCCACTTGTACCCGCACCATCAGTTGGCTGTGGCGGATCAAGGAAAGTCTTGAGAATGGTTAGCCCATCATCAGCAGCAGCAATTTCGTTCACCTTCTCCACCACCGGATGCGGGAAGGCAGCATACTGGTTCACTGCTTGGTCATAGGCAGCTTCAGTGTCCACGTCATAAAGAGGGAAGTTGGAAGGCGGGATGCCCTTCTCAACAAACCCCAGACCAACCAAGAAACCAGCCTTTTCCCCATCCTCATGGGAAGCGTTGAGGGCTGTGCTCATGGCATCGTCATAAGATGTGTTCGTGAAGATCCGATGCACAACCTACAAGAAAAAATACAAAGTATCAAAACCTTTTCTAAGTACAAAGAAAAGCGTAAAGATATTATGAAGCTACGCATACCTGCGACAACGCTTCTCGTAGAAGCCATTCCTTGGTGATCAGAACCTCCTGGAGGGCAGCTTGAGCTTGGTTACGGGCGCGTTCGGCTTCATTTTTGTTAAGGTTGGCAAGCAACACTTCCTTAGCAGCAGCCTCTTCAACCCCCTCTAGCTTACGCTCAGTGTGGTCAAGCATACCCCTCTGATCCAAGATCTCTTGGAGCTTCTTGGCGTCTTCCATGGCCAAGGCATCATGAGCCTGCTGAAGCCTCTCTAGTTTGGCTTTAAGCTCCTCATTCTCAGCGCGCAGAGGCTCAGCAACAGCTTCAGCTTTGGTGGCCCTCTCGGTCGCGTTCCGCGCAGTTTCCTTAGCCAACCTAAGTTGTTCGTTAACAGCTTGAGTAGCCTTGGAACGAGCCTCCAGACGGGCCTGAACTTCAACCTCGAGGGCCTTGAAGGCCTTTTCCTTCTCCGCAGCAACGGCGGAAAGTCTCCTGTTCTCCTCCCGGATGGCCCGCGCCTGAGCCACTTCTTGGATACGCGTCGCCTTTAACTTGTCGTTTTCACGACAAAGCAACTCGACGCGCGGCTGCATCCGGGCAAGGAGAATCCGAAGCTTATTTGTCAGCCTACCCTCCTGGTAGCTAGACATGGCTTCCCCCAACGCGCCACTTGGGGCCGCGTGACGCGCCCACTCGACGAAGTCCACAGCCGTCCGAAGGGTTGTTCCCCGGCGGATGTTCCACCGTGGAACATACACCTCATTGGAATCCGACACTGTAAGAACAAAAAACAGTTAGGAAAAGATGATATATAAAAAAAAAAAAAAAAAGAGGCCAAAATAACCCTACGCACCTGTAGGGTCGACAACAGGCCGGTAGCCGCCGAACCCATCACCCGAACCTAAGGGATAACCATCCAAGAGGTCAGGCAGATGGGAAGGAGGCGGAGATTGGCTAGAAGCCTCAAACATACCTGCTGAACCGGCCGGGGACGAGGTAGTCGCCGGTGCCGGAGGCACGGTTGAAGCCGCAGCGGTAGAAACCATCGGTGGTGAACTCACTGGAGGTGAACTCACAACCGTGGCCGCCGCTGCGGAGGAGCCCGCAGAAACAATCACCGCCGGCTCAGTGAAGGATGCAGTAAAGATGGCACTGACAGCCGGCGGAGATGACGTCACAATTGGAACAGTTGCCTCAACCGGGTGAGCAACTGAACCAACACTTGAAACAGGCGCGGCCGCCTGGGTCATCGCCTCGGGTAGGTTGACCAAACCTACCGTCGTGGGTCCAGAACTGCTCCTTCCCGCATCACTTTAGAATGCGGTTACATCCACGCCTGCATGAAGACAAGATATTAAAAACAATGGCGAAAACAATTGCGGGTAAGATAAATAAAAAGTACTTACGAGTTTTCTTAATCTTGAAAGTTCTGACGGGCAGGGACGAACCCGATGGAACTGGCCTCTTCACGCCAGTCACCGTCGTAGAACTTGGTCGCGCGGAGGTGGCAGCTGTCTCAACCTCCGACACAGTTATCTCACCACCACCAGGGTTCCCCGCCGCCTCCTCACTTTCGGTCTCCGACTCAGACCGGTTCCACTGATCGGCAGTGGAGGCAACCTTCGCCTTGCCCTTCACGCCGGCAGCTTTCTTCTTCCTCACGAAGAAAGGACCGTCTGCGGATTCCTCATCAGAAGATGACAAAATTAGAGGAATTCCAGCAGAGGTTTGAGCATTGAGAGGGCGAGAGTTAAAGAGTCCCTTACCTGGCCGCCTGGCGCTCAGAATCTCGTGGCCCGGCGGGTAGACCTCCACAAACCGATCCGCCGTTTGCTCCAGGATGGGCAACTCGTTCTCGTCAAGATCACGAGTACCCAACCGAGCGGGACCACCGCTCTCCCGCGGCTGCAGAAGAGACTGCAAGTTGTTTCCCTCTGAAAATAAAAAGAGAGATGGTTAGAGCAAAAACCCTAAATCAGCAAAAAGATATGAAGCATACCGTAAGGGATAGAGTTCAAACCGTATTCGAGGACGATAGGAATCTGTGGCGCCTCTGCCCCAGCATCCTTCCATTCCCGGCTCATCCCAAGCATCACCATCCCAGACTCCGCAAAGCGGTAAACCGGAGTCTGGATCTGGATCTTGGCGAACCATTCCGCCTCTTGGTAATTGGAGGCGTGAAGGCTAGGGAGCGCCCTCCCGTTCTTGAACGTCATCGCAATGGGGACGACGCGAGCGGAGACATAGAAAAACTCCCGCTTCCAAGAACGAAGACTGCGCTCGGTAGCGCAGATTTTCAAACCCTTGATCCGATTGACCAAGGTATACCAGCCCTGGATGCACCTGCAGGAGTAGAAGGTCATCAGGCGGTCGATGCGGGGCTCAACGCCCAGAATATGGCACACCCATTCAAAATGGTGAACCTTTGCGATCACCATCGGGTGCACCTCCGTTAGGTGTACACCATGTCTCTCCAAAACACGGTACACAAACTTCGTCAATGGGAACCTGAGATTCCCATAGATGAAAAATGCAGCATACACCCCTATCTTGCCCTTGGGGGCATCGTACACCGTCTGGTGAGGCTCAGGAAACTTAGGCTCGAAGGGCTCGAGCATGAACTTCCTGACGATGTACTAATAAACGTTGACGGAAAGAGCACACTGGCACTCCCCAGCAGTACTCTTATCGTCCTTGTCAGACATCGGGTTCTCGATGTACACGTCGGACTCCTCGGCAATAGCCTCAGGATCACAAATGGAAGACATGTTTCGGAGGATGGAAAGAAGAACGATTTCAGGAGAATGCTTGACAAAAGTAGAGTATTAGTCGGAAATCGCTTAGAAGATGAAGTGAAACTGTGAATTGAGATGCATCCTCTCCTCCCTTTATATACTCATCGCAATGAATGCAATGAATTTAATGCGGGAGAGACGGAAAAGCGCAGGTGCAATGAAACTATGACACGTGGAAAAAGCAAGCTGGCAACAGTTGTTGACAGGACGCGCGCCGTAAACTTCGCGCCCACGCGCCCGAAAACTCGCGCCCACGCGCCTGAAAAAACGTCTTGAATGACCATATACTGTCACGTCACCATAACTTCATGCACGTCCTGAAACTGTCAGAAGAAACCATCAGACCACGCTGACGTCCCTTCAACGGTTAGACTGTTCTTATCCTTTCACCAACTCTTCGAATTTCAAAAAAATTCAAAAAGATTCAAAAGTAAGCGGGACTATACCCCCTTACCTTGGCAACCAAGTAACTATAAGACAGATGCGGGTACAGTGTCAAGGCAAAACCCTTCACATACTTAGCACCTGCAGGGAATTGAAGCCAAGAATACCTTAGCAACCAAGTAACTATAAGACAGGTGCGGGTACAGTGTCAAGGCAAAACCCTTCACAAACTTAGCACCTGCAGGGAATTGAAGCCAAAAATACCTTGGAAGTAAAGTAACTATAAGACGAGTGCGGGTACAGTGTCAAGGCAAAACCCTTCACATACTTAGCACTCGCAGGGAATTGAAACCAAGAAGGATCTTCTGGGCCATGCTTGCGGAAACGGAAATAACATCCCCGCATAGCGGGAACGTTGAGAACTAGATTGTTTGAAGCTCCAAGATGGAATTGGTTGTTTAACATAATTGATCACTATGTTTAAAACTACCAAAACCTCATGGAGAATCTACACAAGTGGAACTCAATGCTCCTGACTTGCGAGGAGGTTACAGACCTACCCGCATCATACCCAAAGATCAAGCAGAAAACTCGGGAATTTCTGCACGTGACATTAGGACTTCCGCGGGAAGAATCCCCATGGAAAACCTTAAAACTAAACCCTTTTCAAAACCCCTTGCTTAAGTCCAAAAGTTCACCTCACTTATTAACAATTCATGAGAAGAACATTGGACTGGGGGGACTTGAAGAGGTAGGTCCCAGCAGAGCCCAGTTGGACCCGCAAGACTCACCTTGAACAGGGACGTCTGCGAGGTTGGACCCGCAAGACTCACATTAAACAGGGACGTCTGCGCAGTTGGACCCGCAAGACTCACCTCGAAGAGAGACGTCTGCGCAGTTGAACTCGCAAGACTCACCTTAAAGAGGGACGTCTGCGCAAAGACCAACTGGATCCCAGGACCAACCATGCTCAGAGACGCGACGTCCTTACGCGCAGTACGCGAGCTATTCCCGCAGGAAAAGCCTCCCAATGGTGACGTACTCCGCCTGTTCCCGCAGCTACGGATACTAGCCATCAGGGAAGGCTACCCGCACAGCAAGGCTACACGCACAAGGCACTAACTCTCAAATAATTCAGTAATGTCACCTGAAGAGGGAATGAGCAAGCCGAGAATACTCCCGCCCAAAGCCGGGAATTCTCCCGCCCAAATGAGCCAGTCCGTACGCTACTGGAGGACCTTTTGTACTATACCTGCCAAGGTATGGATAAAAGATCTGACCAAAGCTGCGACAGCTCACTGACAACAGTACGACGAGCAGCACGCTCTAGTACTTAATGTCACTATCAGCCGCTGCCTACTCACCAACCCTTGTCGTGGCACGTGCATAGCCTGCAGTTGGTGGAAAAGGAATAGTACATAGCCGGCCGTGTCACTATCAGCCGCTGCCTACCCACCAACCACCAGCACGGCACGTGCGTAGCCCACAGTTGGTAGAAAAGGAATATAATACAGCCGGCTGTACCTTCTTGGACACCTACCTTCGGCTATAAATACTCCAACACCTTGGAACGGTATCATCATCTTCTCTCTAGCTATTTCTCTTAATATACACTTATATTCAAGAGCAATCTAGTCTGATTTTCACGCCGGAGGGTGGTCACAAGGAGGTACCCCCCCCTTCTCAGTGACGAGCTCACGGTGTCTGTTTTGCAGGTCATCAGAAGAATAACCATCTTGCCGGACCTAACCCTCGTGGGAAACATCTACTTGACCCTAAGATTATCTGTAATCTGCCGGGGTAACTTAGTGTTTCTTCACTTAGTTATCTAAATTCTGGAGAACAACAGCTCCTCCAACCCCATTTTATTTCCTGAGCTCTCCCGCACTCCACAAATAATCTCTAAGACGTGGTTTGCTTCCCGATTCAGCATCCGATAACCACCTCCCAAAGGCCATGGGGAAGTGTGCTAGAGTGATACTATTTGTCACCTCAACTCTTAATTTCCTCCTTCCGTGAGCATATGGTCCACCCTTAGATCATGCGGTATGGCTATGGGAAGGTCATTAGGGATGTTGATGTGGTTGCATTGAGACCATTGGAACATCACGCCCCCTTTCCCCTGGTCACTATTGGCGTGAGAGGAATGACCACCCTTACGCCGGTCATTAGCCCACTCAACCAATCATATTTTTTTTGTTTTTTCCCTTTTCTTTTTCATTTAGATTGGTTTTTAAATAATATAAATAAATGAAGTAATGTAGAATGAGGTATAACATGGGTTGAGTAGTGATGTTGTATGACAAAGGAAAAGTCGAGGTGTTGCAGATGTGACGAATACGAGAAAATAAGATAAATGACCCACAACGGATGGCCTTAGGGTGGAGGTGTCATCTTTTACCATCACGTTTCCATCGTTCCCTATCTCCCTTCCATATTAATGTCACATCTAGTTAAAATCGAGCCAAAACGTAAACAAACTAGTTTAATTCGACTCTTCCTGTTTTTAGTTACATGCCACAATTCAATATTAGAAAGAAAAGAAGAAACACACACACTTATACTTTGATTCAAGTTAAGCTGATTACTACAAATTATTATACCCACCATGATGTCTGTTAAAAGACGACTAAGCGGATTGCTACATTTACACTTCTAAATATATTGTTTTAAACCCACTTTATAGCCATCTCTATCTCTACTTGTTATAAAGAATCCCTACTTGTTAGTTTATTTAGCATTGTAATTTATTCCACTATTAAAAAAATGACAAACCACTCGGATGATATATTCCCGTGGAGCTATTGCCAAACACAAGTTTTTGGTTAGCATCTCTATTGCAAAGTGTGCATTGCATGTGGCATGCACCCCTTTTTTATATTTTAATCTACAATAGCCACATGCAAAAGTGAGTCATTGTATTTTAAAGGCTATATTTATAGCAACTATGGTGTAAATAACAATTACTCCGTATATAGTAAACTTATACTCATAGCAGATTATATATCTTTATTTCAACTGATAGAGACTGCTTCTAGAAAAACAAATATTTCTAATATCTAACTATAGATTCTATATAATATGTTCAAGGAGACAGTATTCATATAGATTTCACCAATTTCAAATGATTATAAATATAAGTGGTTGATAAACAAGCAATAAGCTATGATGCAACTTCTTATTAGAATGCAAAACCGATTATCCTGAAAACAAAGCTTTGGGTTTTTATGGGGTTATAAAAATTACTATGCATAGCCCGTTTTATATCAGTACAATGTTATAAAATATTTAACGATGGACAAGATGATGACTGGCAAGAAGATGGACATGAAGACAACCGAAAGACGATATATAGAGTGAAATATGATGCAATAAGAAGCTTACAAAAGAGAAAACGAGGCACCGGAGTTAACACATGTGAATATGAGACACAAGAATGTGAGATATAAAAAGATATTGCAATTGATGAAACAAGCTTATAAAGAAGTTGTTATGATGCACCATGCTGAACACAAGTATACAATTCCACATGATAAAATCAAGAACATGTTAGAAACTTAGAATTAAGAACAATAATCTTGTATTACTAACACAGGTTTCCCCCACTAACAAGTCTACATGCATGTGACCACATAACCAAGAGTTAACTACATCTTGACCACTAGACTCTTAGATAATACGATTTCGACAGCAAACCAACTATATAAATTACACAACTGATTGTAAACTTTACAACAAACTTGATCACATACATAACCAAAACACAATTCACATAAAAAACAGGCAAAATAATTATTAGAATTTTCTTTTAATTGGCTAGCATAGCAAGTAATGGTTTATTAAATGTGAAAAAAACGAATATTCGGTCCTCTCAACTAATTAACTGACGTCCACAAATTAGCTGATAATATTTATGCATTAAACTAACAAATTATTCAGTTTCTGTCATTAATTAATATATGTCACTTTTAAAATTTTTAATCTTATCAACACAGTTTAATAATGCAAGTGGGTATGCTTATATAGGTGAACCATATATAAATACCAACTTATCATCCTGTCTTCTAAACAACAAGCAACAAGAGTCATTCCTAAAATAACATAGAAATAAAAAGATAGAAAAGATGCTAGCACTATCTCCTCCATTGTTTTCAACCACCTATGGATGGCCCTTGGAGGATAATCTCATTGCCAACAATCTTCCATATGATTGCAATGAAGCAAACTCATATAGTCCACTTCCTGATTTTCATATACATGATCAAATCAAGCATACATCTGTACCAGGATATTCCAATTCTTCTGGTGGAGCTGCAAATAGTGGTAATGGAGACAATATGACGGTGGAAAGAAAGATCAATCACAACGCAAGTGAAAGAGTTCGTCGTAAGAAGGTTAACGAGTTGTATGCGTTTCTTCGCTCAGTGCTACCCGTTTCAAGTGATCAAAAGGTACTTATCTCTATTGTATTATAAAACATCTAATACCTTATTTACTTGAATACATCATAAAACTATGACTTGTAATTTAATTTGTCATCCAATACTATACTTTTATCATTAGTTAATTATGATCCAATTAATATGAATTTGGAACTACACAATGGTGAATGTTATTCCCTTTTGAATTTTGTAAATTAGTTGTATAGCAGAACAAAATAAATGCTATGTTTTACCCTAATCATGGTAGTATTTTGTTTTTCTTTTTGTGATGGAACTAAATTCATACATAATTCCATTTTGCAACAGAAAAAAATAAGTATTCCTGGGACGGTATCGCGTGCACTGAAATACATACCCGAACTACAAAAAGAAGTGGAGACACTAAAACGTAAAAAAGAAAAATTATCTTCGTATTCAACATCAACAGCTAATACAAGGCAAGAACATCTTGGCATCAAGAAACGAAGTGCGAAAGTTTCAGTAAACATTTTAGGTGACAAAGAAGTTGTCGTTCAACTGATTTCGTCAACTGATCCTATGAACAAGAACAAGAAGATTCATTTGTTGTCTAAGGTATTGGAGTACTTAGAGCAGGATGAAGATGGACTTGTTTTGAAAACCGCAACGAGCTTTAAAGGTTTAGGGGAAGGGATATTATTAAGCACTTTGCATCTTCAGGTACATATTTTAAATATTGATAAGAAGTTAGACAAGCAAACTTCATATAGTATATTTTGTATTGACATTTTGTGAAAATAATTATGGTACTTTATCGTGTTTATAGGTGCAAATGGATCACACAATAGAGGCCGAAATGTTGAACGAGAAGCTTCACGCTTTCTATCAATGATTAGATGTTATTGACACCCTATAGATATAATGTCAAGTAATCATCAGGCATATCAGTCTACCATCCTTAGCAGTCGGAATCATGGCGGCAAAAGTTGTACATATATTCTGGTATCCATGGGTAATTAAGATCTCAGGAAATTGCCAGAATTTTTTTGTTGTAACGTGATCTTCATATATACAAGCTATTAGTGCTATTGCTCAATGTACATATACATATGAAGTGTGTGTGTGTGTGTGTGTTTTTTTTTTTTTTTTCATTTTTAACAATCTTGAGTTGTTTATATCAATCATGTTCTTACTTCCGACTATTTAGTACCGAGATGTTTAAATCGACTAGGTTAACGAAACACGCACCCTAGAACCACCACCCCATAGCCGTATCTCTTCTGGTCTCTTCTTGTCATTGCCTACCAAGAAGAACCAGGGCCGAAAGGATCGACCATTGGTCTTTTGTGCAGTGATGAAGCTTGGACTGAGGCACCGGGGGGGAGCTCAAAATGTATACAAAATTTCACAAACGAGGGGGGCCGGGCTCAAATTTTCGGCCGAAAAAGACTAAATTTACATTACGTATAAAAATTTTCGGCCGAAAACGGATAAATTTACACTACTGCGCAAAAAAAGCGGGGGACCGGGGCCACCCCCGGGCCTCAATGAAACTTCGCCACTGCTCTTGTGTGTGCCGATTGCATGCCAAGGCCTAGAACCAAATGTGAGTTTCGATGGAAGTGGATTCACGAGGATTAGACTAGCATCCGGATTATCATAGAGTGTGAATTCTTCAATAGTCATCCTCATAAACAAGTCAAGATAACGGCCTATTGTTGTGAAATCGGACTTCTTTGAGTTTAATAACTGGATTACTGCATGCTAAAAGCTAATGGGACGATCACTGATGGATAAAGCAGCACATTACAATCGAAAATATTCTCTCATTGAAATTAGATGCCCATTTATATTTGATTAAAATTCAAGGCAATAAACTATAGAAGTTCACACTCTTCTTTTGCAACTATTAACGGTAGAAACATAAGCAATGTCAACTATTAGTCCAACTATGTTTTAAAGCAATTGTGTTATTAAGTGTTGAACCGACCCGTTTTTGCTTCCCTACTGAACATTCTAGATTCGTTTCACTGATTTGGATCCTTTGGCGACCGTACTTCTTTGGTACTCTTACTCGTTTTTGATTGATATTTCATAATTTTTTTATTTTTAATTCATGAAAGAACTCACATTAATGTAATTACTTTACTTTTAATTATAACATACAGAATCATATTCAGAAGTCTTGTTAACTAAAGTACAAGACAACAATGGAAAAATATCATTATTTTATAAGAAGACAAAGCAAGTAAAGAAGTTAATTCCCATCCAAGACTTAAATCATTAAGTTAAGATCGAGCCAACACCAAAACAAAACACATCTCTACTTTGATTAGGGTTAAGAAGGTTGCTACTAATGTACGCTACTAACTATATATTGTATTGTTTAAAACCGAGTCTATAACCCAAAAAAGTATAAGAGAATCATGTTTATAAATATATACATAATTAAGAATCTCTACTTGTTAGATTAGTTAACTCACATAACTACATAAGTTAGACTACTTAATATGTTATTTTATCCCTTATTTAAAAAATTGACAAACCTACCAGTACTGCTCGGAGGATGTATTCGCCTGGAGCTCGTGCAATACACAAGTTTCTGGTTGACACTTCTATTCCAAGTGTACACTGCGTGTGGTGTGTACAACTTTTTTTTATTTAATCTGCAATAGCCACTTGCCAAAGTGAGTCATTGTATTTTTAAAGCTATACACATATAGAAGTTCTCGTGTAAACAAAACAAGGGTTTATTAAATGTTAATTTTCATTGTTTATTTGTGGATAAAACTATTCAATTCTTTCAACTAAATGACGTGCACAAATTAGTTGATAAATATTTATGCATTAAACTATATAAATTATTCATCTTTCTGTCATTAATAAATATATTTCACTTTTAAAATTTTTAAACTTATCAAGTTGGTATGCATAGATGCATGTATCATATATAAATAAACGCTTATCATCCTCCATTTCTTCAAAACCACCAGCAACAAGAATCATTCCTAAAGTAACATAGAAATAATAGATTAAAAGATGTTAGCATTATCTCCTCCATTGTTTTCAACCACCTATGGATGGCCCTTGGAGGATAATCTCATTGCCAATTACAATCTTCCATATGACTGCCATGAAGCAAATTCATATAGTTCACTTCTTGATATTCAAATACATGATCCAATCAAGCATACATCTGTACCGGAATCTTCCAACTCTTCCGATGGTGGTGCAAATAGTGGTAGTGGAGAAAATATGACGGTGGAAAGAAAGCTAAATCACAACGCGAGTGAAAGAGTTCGCCGTAAGAAGGTTAACGAGTTGTATGCATTTCTTCGCTCATTGCTACCCGTTTCAAGTGATCAAAAGGTACTTGTCTCTATTGTGTTATAAAATTTTAATTAGACATTTATGTGAATACTTCATAAAACTATGATTTTCAGTTTAATTAATCCATCATCCAATACTACTAAAATGTGATCATGCCAAATTAATTTCAACCGACTAATGATATTAATTTAACTATGATCTGATTAATATTAATTAATATGGAACTTAATCATGCTAGTATTTTGTTTTACTTTTTGTGATGGAACTAAACTCATACATAATTTCATTTTGTAACAGAAAAAAATAAGTATTCCTGGGACAGTATCGCGTGCACTAAAATACATACCCGAACTACAAAAGGAAGTGGAGATACTAAAACGTAAAAAAGAAGATCTGTCGTCGTATTCAACATCAACTGCTAATACAAGGCAAGAACGTCTTGACGCCAAGAAACAAAGTGCAAAAGTTTCAATGAACATTTTAGGTGACAAAGAAGTTGTCATTCAACTTATTTCATCAACCGATCGTAAGAGCAAGAATAAGAAGATTCACTTATTATCTAAGGTTTTGGAGTACTTGGAGCAGGAAGAAGATGCACTTGTTTTGGAAAATGCAACGAGCTTTAAATGTTTAGGAGAAGGGATGTTATTAAGCACTTTGCATCTTAAGGTACATATTTATAATCTTCTGTCTCATAATTTACATATAATTTCGATGTGAATGTTTCACTTAATTCATTCTTGAAATATTGATGATGATTTTGACAAGCAAACATCATAGAGTATATTTGGATTAACATTCTATGGAAATAAATATATTACTTTAATGTGTTTATAGGTTCAAGTGGATCACAAAATAGAGGCACATAAGTTGAACAAGAAGCTCAACGCTTTCGATCAATGATTAGATGAACTTAAAGCTGTTATTGTCACGCCATAGATATAATGTCAAGTAATTAGCAGACATTTCAGTCTAACATCCTCAGCAGTATGAATCATGGCTGTAAAATCTGTCCATTTGTACATAGATTCAGGTTATCCTTGGGTAACAATCGCAGGAAATTGGCTAGCATTTAATTATTGTTACGTGGTCTTCATCGATACATGCCATCAGTACTTCTGCTCGATGTACACATGATTTTTTTTATCGATCTTGTGTTGTGTAGATCTATTTGTTCTTGATTCCGATTCTTTAGTTACAAGTTACCATTGTGACCGGTGATTTATTAGTTGAGAAGTTCTTCTGTTGCTCTTATCTACTTTGAGAAACCTTATTGTACCAACTAACATCACAAGTTTAGAAAGCTGTTGTATTTTGGGTTTGGGTTTCTTATCAGAAATGAATCACACTAATCTCTCATATAATATTTCCCCCTACGTTTCTTTTAAGACCTACAACGCCCATGGATCAACCAAGAAACTTTATCCGCATAAAAGTACATGAATGCAGGGCCGACCCTTGGGGGTGGCAGGGTGGTCGACGGCCATAGGCCCGACACACAGTTAGACCCGATTTTTTTGTTAAATTATACTAGTATATGTTTTTGTTAAATACAGATATTCAATGTTCAAACTCAATTGCATAACCACTAGTTTGTTCTAGTGGTAAAGGAGTATCATTTACAACTAAAAAGTAGTGGGTTCTAGTCTCATTTAAGACATGTTTAATCATATTTTTATACAAAAATTTTTTACACAGCCCAAATTATAACCAAGTAAACACATATAAAATTAAATTGTTTAAACATAACAAAATACTCCTTTTACTTAAGGTCTAAAAAAAATTTCGCCTGCGACCAAAAACCTTTTATTTTGCTTTCTCGGAGTCGGCCCTGCATGAATGGAAGGGTTTTCGGGTTTAGGCCAAAAGTTAAGAGTTTTTGCTCTAGATTAACGCATCTTGACACCTTTTAGCTTCTAATTACGTTTTAAAGCCCGTCAAAGATTCAAATATGTAGCTCTGTGATGAAAACGCCAAGAACTTCAAGAACAATCAAGAATGCCAAGGAAAGCCCCCATATCCTCTCTCTCACCCCCCCTAAAAAATTTATCTTCAATGTGTTTTTAAACTTAAGTTGCATCCTATAAGTGTTTTAATAGAATAAATGATCGTTCAAAAGTGTCCGAACGAAACCTAAGTCATTGTGGTTCGAGCTAGGTGGTGTAATCCCTGCCAAACACATGTCAAAAGTTGCAGAAGCATTTGGCCGACAATACAAGTATACAACCCATATAGGTTTTAGCTATATGACACATATTGTATAACCATGTGCCAGGGCCGGCTCAACAAACATGGAGGTCTAAATCGAAACACGATATTGGGGCCTTTCGTGACAATTATTAATAAAATAAATTTTGCTTATTACAAGTTTTGAACTAATAACTTATACTTTAGTAACAACCAAGTCTACCCCAACACCAATACATTACTTTGAGTTTACTTTACCCATTATAATATATATCTATATATAATGTTTTTTAGACTTCGGGACCTTAATTAAGCGTGGGCCTAAAGCCCTAACTTGTTTTCGCTGCCCCATGAGCCACCCCTGCCATGCGGGTACATAGGCCTGTTGGGGTTTTTGCGAAAATGCTTTACACTTGTCATACGACATGTATGTAATTTCATACGTGTGTAGAAATATGTTTACACATATGTAGATTCTATACATAAATAAATTTTGTATATATATGATTTAGAATGTTTGTAGAGACGAATATACATTTCATTTAAATCACTTTCTTGTATTTTAATTTTTTTATTAAATAAGTTAATGATTTGTTTTATTTTGTTTTGTTTTTATTAATGAAGTTAGTGATTTGTTTTGTCTTATGCGTATAACCCCCTAATACATGTGTGTGTATGTATTTATATTGTATAATGACGTATGTTCACCATTCGATTCGGTTTTAACAGTCGCTGTTGACTTTAAAACAACAAGTCGAGTCGTACATGACATTTTAGAGAATCTAAAACGACCGTCGCCGAGTTTTGAATAGTTAACATGACACTAACTATCAAAATCAATGTTTAAAAAACTGGTATTTTACTTGTATTGGATTGGGCTAAAAAATGGTACAACCGGTTGAACCGGGTTATACCGGGAGGTTCAACCGGTTGAATAGTTTACGTTATAAATTTCATATAAATGTAACTTTAATCCAAAAATAATCCAAAACTAAATGATCTCATAACAAAAAATAATTTAAAAGTTAATCCATATTAAAAAAATAATGCAAAGGCACTCAACTTTAAAAAATAGTCCTAAAGTTTACACGTTTGAATATTAATTGTTGGGTTAAAAGTAAATTTTGAAAAAATATAGGCCGCAAAAATCAAAAGTTTCCCGGATTTAAAACCGGTGTGCCGGTAAAAACCGGTATTTTAGACAAAAACCGCTACCGGACTCAAAATACCGGTCTGTTGTGTGAAATCCGGTTTAACCGGTTCAACCGGCCTGTTTGAACCGGTATTTAAAACACTGATCAAAATACATTGGTTCAATGACTTTATTGGGACGCCTATACGCATGCCAAGTTCATGTTGTTTTGTGATAAAATGTTCTTAAGATTCCTTTGCATATCTTCCTCTTCAACTTTTGTAGAGGGAGATTAATTTTTTAATTAAAATGTTTATATTTGGGGGAAAAGCACAATAACTCAATAAGAGTGATCTCATAGTTGAATTTAAAAAACTTTAAACGACATCAATTTGCAATAAACTAATGTCAACTCTAAAATAACAGCATATCTAGAAGGAAAGTGATGGTTACCCTCCATGGATGAGTGTAACATGTATATGCCACATGCCATTCTAAACTTCCATAGATCGTCATCCAAGTTATGAACAGAAACTTGCTTAAATCTTGTGCATGGCACACGCTCCACGTGAACCTATCATCCTACATTAATGCCATTAATATATAACTAAGCATTAGAATATTGTAGTTGATCATTTTTGTTAGATGGTGTGTGGCAAAGCGGTATTGAAAGGTTGGATGTTATTTATTTGTCTCATGTTGCTATATTTTTAGTGTTTTGATAATTATTTCTCATATTATTTGGAGTAGATTAGAGTGTGAATTGTCTCATATATGTTAGTGTTTTATTTTATTTTGTATAATTGTTATATTAGACTATCAGTTGAACAACATTAGAACCAAATGTATTAATTACACGAGCTGAATAAATGATATATTATATACTCATTATAAAAAAAAGTTATTTAAAAAATAACCTATATCGCATAAGTTAAATAAACTCCTGTATTACACGGAATGAATAAAATATAATTCAATCAACTAGCACATACAATCATCAAATATGCATGCGTTTGAAAAATTATAAGTTAATTTTTAAAACAATTCATTTTATTACAATCCTTTTCATCTAAAAATGATTTGCTACCTATCTCTAGAGGTATGATCGAACCCATGTCATAGTAGTCTAGTGCTATGATGTCTCTTACAAATGTGATAGTGAGCTCAAATCCTTGCAAGGTTAACGTTAGGTGAATTTGAAGCCACAGCCTATAGTTGTGAGGGAGACGTCATATCACTAGATCAATAGGTTATGGCTTTATCTTGATAGCTATTCAAAGAAATTATTAGATATGTTGTAAATTTTAATTTATAGTTAAGAAACTTCTTATGAAACAAAAGCTTCTAGTTTTAGTTGTAAAACAAATGCATCAACTGACACATTTAATTAATTCCAAGATGATATATAACTCAATTTATTAATGCACGAGGATACATATATATGATACTTGTAAGAGTATAAATACCCCAACAAATAATCACCCCTCTTCAAAATATATCCAAATAACCATTCCATAAGACAGAAAAGATGCTAGCATTATCACCTCCTTTGTTCTACACTACCTATGGGTGGCCTTTAGAGAATATCACTCCCCAAAATCTTCAACATGAGTGCAATAATATTACTACAAATTTTGAAGCTAATTCCTACAATCCCCTTGTAGATTTCTATACATATAATCAAATTCAGCATGATTTTGCACCAGAAAATTCTATTTCTGTTTCTTCTGAAGGAACTACAAATGAAAATGCTGGTGAGCCTATGAAGATGGCCAAAAAGCTAAATCATAATGCTAGCGAAAGAGATCGTCGTAAGAAGGTTAACGAATTGTACTTGTTTCTCCGTTCACTTTTGCCAATGTCAACTGATCAAAAGGTAGTTAAATACACATCTTGTATACTTGTATTATGTATAGTTGTATGTTTGCCTAGTTCATGTAAATAAGTGATACACTTACAATGAAACATGCTAAATAAGTACAAATTAATGATGTGACAGAAAAAGGTAAGTATTCCTCAAACAGTATCGCGCGCACTCAAATACATACCAGAACTACAAAAGGAAGTCGAGGCATTAATACGCAAAAAAGAAAAGCTTTCATCTTATTCATCAACAAGCAATAACCGAAGCCAAGATTATCTCAGAATCAAGAAACGAAGCGATAAAAGTGTTATACTTAAAAGAAAATCATCGGTAATTTCTTCGGTGAGAGTTTTAAATGAGAAAGAAGCTGTGATACAGCTTATTTCCTCAACAGAACATTTGAGCAAGAACATTAAGGATGTTGGTTTCTTGTCTAAGATTGTGGAATACTTCGAGCACGAAGAAGATGTTGTTTTGCTAAATGCGACGACCATCAAAGGTTCTGGAGAAGGGATGACCTTAAGCACTCTTCATTTTCAGGTACATACACACTAACTCTACTGCATTATGTTCATTATGAAAATTCTTTTCACTAAATTAATATAATCTACTCAGTGCTAGAAAACTGGGTATTTGCGACTGCATTTTATGACACAAATTTGGCGTCTGTCTTTTGGCTGAAAGCACAACGGTTAAAAATAGTGACCGAGCCCATCAGAACATTCGCATAATTTGTGTCGACCTTTTCAAATCAGTCACAAAACTGGCATAAAATAAAAATGGAGTAATACAATCAAAAATTTAAATCTCGGCCATAAACCGTTCACAAATTTGTGAAAAAACATAAATTAAAATCTAAATTTGGGTCACAAGTAGTTGGTAAAAAATAAAAAATAATATAAAAAGAAGGATAACATATTATACATAGTATTAAAAGGTGATGTCCGTGTCAAAATTCATTATTTTTTTTGTTTTATTAGTTTTTTCTTAAATATGTTAATTGATAAAATTGTTTTTGGGTTTAGTTTTGGTATCGTAACAAACCGAACCGATACCAACCGAATTCACGTCAACTTGCCGCATCAACAACGTTGTTTTACCTGCCCGAATAAATGTAATTTTAAATATGTTTTTGTTTTCTATCATAAGCTATACAAATGTCGCTACTATTCTCGTCATTTACTAATTTATTGTTTGGATTTAGTGTCGGTACCATTACGAACCTAACCGATTACAAGGAGTATCTTTATTTGAGACTTTTACCAATTTCTAGTAGTGATTATAGGCACGACTTAATCTTTATGTACAAAGAATGTCACTGACTTATAAAGGATTGGGGTTGTCACTTTAATTACTTGTTAGTGTCAAACTAAACATGCGAACATCTTTTATGTGTTAATTGCTGGACTTACTATAATAGTAGGAGTTTATAAATTATAATATTTCAATGAATGAATCATCGCATATGTTTCCAATAATATTGTATCATAATAATTAATAGAATTAATAATAAGACCTCATTGTGTTTAACAGGCTCAAGGTGATAAGAAAATAGAGACTGAAAGGTTGAAGGAGAAGCTCCACTTTTTCCACCAGCAATCAGACTAAATAGCACTTGGCCATGTAGTTATATAGATCACCTTGACTGTAAAACCTGTCTATTTGTAAATACAAGCTAGTATCTACTATCTAGTGTGGAATGATAGTAGGAGTTTATAAATTGGAGTAATATTCATTATCATTCCTTTATACTTTACATTGTTAACTGAACTTAATTGATTAGTAGTTATATTTACTAAAAGGGATTTGACACTTCAAACATGATTAAGTTATAATGGATAAAACTCAGATTGGTTCCTTGGAAACACATGTGATAATAGTAAGCTACTCTAGAAGAGTACCAAAATTGATAACACGAAAATTGAATGTCCACAAATAATGTTTTTTTGTCATCTTGGTATCAAACGAAAAGAAGATTCTATATTGCAAACACCTCATTAATGACCAAAAAGCTTTTGAAACGCAAAAACAATTTCATCTAAGAACTACTTGTGTATCCAAATATTTTATGTGAATAATACTGAAGTCCTGCTACATATTGTCGTAATAGAAGTCTAGTTCTTTTACAAAGTGAGCTTAGAAAGCTTAAGTTAAATCAAGGTGCTTATGTGAAGAAGGTCTTGCATAATTTCTTCATTAATAAGAGAAAGCTATGACATCTCCATGACTAAATACATTAAGAAAGGATTCACCATAACAAGTGCTAAAGTAGGAGATGTGGTGGATATACCATATGCTAATAAATGAACTAATTTGGAAGTCTCATGTATCTAATGGTGCGTGCAAGACCTAATATAGGCTATGTTGTTAGTGTGGTGAGGAGGTTTCTTGCTAAACAGAGAAATTGCATTGGAAGTTGTGAAATGGATTCTTAGGTACTTAAATAGTGGCTAGGGATGTAGGACTAGAATTTTGTTATGGTCATGATGAAGAAAGTGTGGCTCTTGGCTATGTGTATGTCGATTTGGCAAACGACCTTGATAGTTGATAAAGAGAGATTTGTTACTTGTTATGCATTTAAAGTTCTTGAAAGTCTAGTCAATTGGAAAACATCATTACAAAATGTGGTAGTTTTGTCTAGAACTAAAGTTGACTATCAGGGCCAGCCTTGGGAATTCTTGTACCCGGCCGAGCTAAAAATAATGTCCTTTAAGCCTTAACGTACTAAATAATGAAAATATTTTTTTAAACGACAAATAATGTAAATATAGTAATGACTATATAGCCTTTACCAAAGCAGTAAAAGATGTTTTACATGTACGTGAAGGGCTTTATTTGTGATTTGGGATTAATCATGATCCAGGATTAAGTAATCGTATGTGATAATCAGAGGGTGATAAATTATGCTATCGAATAATTCAAATGTATATCATGAAAGAACCAAACATATCAATGTAAAGTTACATTTCGTCAGAGATCGATGTCATAAACTCAAAAGAGGTGATCAGGTTGATAATGATGGTTGATAATGATGAGAATGTACGTTGTTATGTTAATAAAAGCATTATCACGTCTAAAGTTCTTGTAGTTCTACCTATTTGCTCTTCTTGTACTAAGAATTAAAATGGCTAAACACAAACTTTATATAAACATTTGCAACAGAATAATATACTACGATAAGCAAAATGAAAGTCAAAGATCAAGCTTAGGGATGATGAATATGTTTGTTGAATGTTGCACTTGCAATATTCAATCACCTTCAATAGATTAATAGAAAAGTGATCTCATAGCTTAATTAATAAAAAAATGGGTTCAAGTTAAATAACAAAGTAATTAATGACATGATCAACTTGATCGAGTTAACAATTTTATTGATAGATCTCTAGAAGACAGGGACAGTGACACCCTCCCAGGGTTAGAGTAAAGTGTGGATGTCGCATGCCATGTTAAACTTGAATTGAAGCCATCGATGGTAAGCTAACTTTAAACATGTGCATGGCACAAGCTCCACGTGAATCCATTCCATTTCTATTGTATCTAAATTGTACTAATTATATATTTATTTATTAAACAAGGTTTAAGTTCAAGAAAGAAATCAAATTATTGCAAGAAATGAGAGAAATAAATATGAGCCACTAGTTTTATTTTATATTTTAAATATTTAAAAATAAATAAAAAAGATGTAAATGCAATAATAAATGCACTCTCTCTCTCTCTTCAATCAATACACCTAATATAACCATAATAAATATCTCTAATTAATATATTTAACTAATTTAACTATAATAATTAAAAAGATAAAAACACTACTTTAGTTTTATTTTATATTTACACATTCTTCATTTTATTCAACATAAATATAATTTATTTATATAATACTATTTCTTTATATTAAAAAAATAATTTCCACTTAATATATTAGCATATATCAACGTATTTAAGTTTAATAAATATACAACCTACACAAAGTTATATAACCTACACTTGTTTTGAGCAATAAAAACCTACAGCATACAAAAAACATATAACTTACATATGTAATTCGACATCAACAATTATATAAACTACACAAAGATACACATACCCTACACATGCGTAGGTCATATGTTTTTCGTATGTAAGCTATATGTTTTCTTATTTTTAGAACAAGTGTATGTTATATGTTTTGTGTAGGTTGTATATTTTTTATTGACATTTAATGCAACCATGTGTAAGATAGTTTTTTGTATTATTATGTATCACAATGTAACTACGTGTTGATGGATATTTATATGTTGAGTTTGAAGAAATTGGTTTTGAAAAGAAATTAATGTATGAATAAATTGTATTTGTATAAGATAAAATTTTCGTGTGTAGGTTATATGTTTTTTGTGTGTAGGTTATATGTTTTTGTGTGCGTGTGTATTTTATTGATGATGAATTTTGTGTGTAGGTTAAATATTTTTCGTGTGTAGATTATATGTTGTCTTATTCTTAAATCAAGTGTAGATTATACGTTTTTGTGTAGGTTGTATGTTTTTTGTTGATATTTAATGCAAATACATGTAAAATTGTTTTTTGGTATTATTCATCATAATGTAAGTATGTGTTGATGGATATTAATATATTGAGTTGGAAGAAATTAGTTTTGGATAGAAAGAAATTTTAATGTATGAATAAATTATACTTGTGTAGGATAAAAATTTAAGAAACAAAAAGTAAGTTACAAAAATAAATGAGTTCTTAATATTTTCTAATTATAATAATTTAATTAGTTATATTAATTAAATAAATAAGTATTATAGTTTATTAGTTATATTAATTGAAGAAAGAGAATAATTAATAGTTTCTTTATTTAGCTTTAAACATTTAAAACTTAAAATAAAACTAGTGGTTCATATTCATTTCTTACATTTCTTGCAATAATATCATTTCTCTCTTGAACCATCCCCTATTAAACAAAACTCATATTTAAAATCCAAACTGAAGTTGTTAATTGGTTTTAAAAATTGCGAATACAAAAGTGTAACAGTCGGTCTTCCGTATTAATATTGTTTGCTTTGTCCTCGAAGAACTCACGGAATTTTTTTTGATTGTTCAAGTGGGGCTACTCCTCCTAATACTACTCTGGTACACCCACGCACCTGAGCATATATATTTAACCGTTAAGTGCACCTCTCATTCACTAGTATAAATTAAGCCCATAACACATTGGTGAACTAGGAGGCGGTGCATTCTATATGAACCAAGTATCTATTCTGTTCACGGTCGATGTGAGATTGACATAGGGTGTTACAAAGTGAAGAGATTTTAAGTGTTTATTATACAAATAAAAAAGATGTCTAATACGATTACTTTTTTTAATGGAAACACAATAAGGTGTTTGATTAAATAATATGGTTGAACTATAAAGAAAATGTTAGCCTTAATTGTATCATCAAGTTCGATACGAAGTTACGGGTCATTTAAGTAATTATAGTATAGTTTTAGTGAATAATATAACATTTGTAAATCAAAGGGCCTGGTAAGTATTTGTTAAAGTTGGTTAAATAAGCACCATATAGTTATATAGCCACCAAGTAGTTATATAACTGACATGTAGTTATAAAACTGCTATTATATTGTGTGTGTACAACGTTGATGTAGACAGATTGTAAGAGCGGGTCTTGTTCGATTAATAAAAAATCGTTTACGGTTACATCTCTTCTTGTTGTTCATTGTTGTGTTCTTGATAAAACGGTTGTTTCAATGATCTCCTAGAGGCCTATTGAAAAAGATGAATAAAACTGTAAAATTGTTATATTTCATGTATTCCTGATCTAAACTTGTCAAATTACATATTCTTTTTCATATCACACTTAAAAACCATTGTATATCATGCATACAAAACTTATGTTCCAAAGAAATACGTAGTTTTATAAGTTTAGAATGGGATTTATGAAATCCCCCTTAATAATAAATGGATAATGATTATACATTATTTGCTATATTTAGTATAGAAAAATTTGATGTAATTAGTGGACTAAACCCAATAAAAAGTAACTCAAATTTAGTGTTACATTTTAACTAGAATCTTGATCAAATCATCAGAACATGTTAATATATTAAATGTAAATTTATCATTTCTTTAACTGGATAACTGAACAGGAAAAAAAAGTGCCGATCCAAGGATAAATTAAAGTCCAAGATGATGTGAATATGAATTTTGTGATGCAAGATATATAAATTCATAGTTACCAAATGTATATATACACTAAGTCATCATCCTTAATCTCTCATCAAACTTACATCAACATATTGATCATTACCTAAAATAAAGCAAAAAACTAAAGAAATTAAACATGCTAGCATTACCCCCTCCTTTGTTTTCCACAACCTATGGGTGGCCATTAAATCTCATTACACAAAACCTTCAACAGGATTGCAATGAAGCAAATTCATATCATGATTCACTTGTTGATTATCCTTCAAATATTCAAATTCAACATGATTTTGTACCGGAGAATTCTATATCCATGTCTTCTAAAGGAGATTTAAATGGCAATAATGATAATCTTATGAAGGTGGCCAAAAAACTCAATCATAATGCCAGTGAAAGAGATCGCCGTAAGAGGGTTAACGAATTGTACTCCATTTCTTCGTTCACTACTCCCCGTATCAAGTGATCGAACGGGACTTATACATATTAATTGTCTGTTTTTATTATTTCAAATTTGTTACTCTTATGATATTCATAATTATTGTTAATATGCAACACACAGAAGAAAGTGAGTATCCCAGGCATTGTGTCGCATGCACTAAAATACATACCCGAACTACAACAGGAAGTGGAAAGACTAAAGAGTAAAAAGGAAAAGCTTGTGTCGTGTTCATCATCAAGAAATATTAGGAACTTAAGTGCTAAAGAAACTATGATCCGAAGAATACTATTGTCCGTAGATTCATTTGTAAGTGTTATAGGTGGGAAAGTAGTTGCCTTCCAGCTAATTTTTTCATTTGATTATATGAACAAGAATATAGGCTTGTTATCTAAAACTTTGGAGTACCTAGAGGAAGAACATAGTCTTGTTTTGCTGAATGCAACTACCTTCAAGTGTCTTGGAAAAGAAAGGTTGCTAAATACTCTTCATTTTCAGGTGCATACACACACATATATATATATATATGTCATCTGTTACAAATAGCAAACTATTTCATCCTATAAGTTTCTTGATTATCCTTTTTTTTCTCCAAAAATTGGCTGTTTAGAAATGAGATTGATACTTCTAGGTGCTTTTTAACTTTTGCTGTACAGGCAGCTCGCTATCCATGTGAGCGAACTCAAGGCAAATCCGGCATGCCCTTTTAGAGTTTGTTGAGGTGCCAAGTGAATTCAACAAGTTTGCTAGCGGATTGAGCAAGTTTGCTGCTGTGGCAAGCAAACTTGTTGAATCTATACTTGCCAACAAGCAAACTTGTTGATTCACTAGCCCCTCGGCAGATTGTAAATAATATATTAGACTTCACACAATTTCGCTCAAAGAGATATGCAACTGACTAGAAGTAAACTATTTATTTAAATAATATTATATGAGCATATATACTAATAATAATAACTATCATTAAACAAAATTATAACACAACATTTTATTGAACAGGTGCATAGAGAGGGTATAATAGAGGCTGAAAAGTTTAAGGAGAAGCTTGTGCAGTAATTATCATCTTAATGTTTGGTCAAGGAAGATGGTCATTTCAAAAAAATGAACAGCTAGCTAAATTGTTAAATTTAACACCACTGAGACCAAAAGTGAAAGCAAGCAATAAAATTATAGATCAAATCTGTAAAATCTTTTGATAAGAGACGAAATATGTAACCAGCGCAAATCCGTAATCTAAAACTTGGTATTAAAAAAATAAGATGAACTATTTTTAAGAGGACTTTTGGCATATTCAATTGCGAAAGAAACGCCAATAAGGGCCGGGTTGAGATCCGTGTGTTTTAGATAAATGGGTTTAGGCGAGAAGCCCGAACTGAAGAGGCTTAGAAACGCGATATGTTTTCAAAATTATTCGTTTATTATTAGGTATAGAAGATAGAAGATACATCTATATTTATAATTTTGAAGTGTGGGTATAAATTAAGCAACTCACCATTTGGGCTTCTGGTAGCGTTTTCGGACATTTGGGTATCAACTAATTGTTCACTAGATTTTTACTGGGCTTTAGCTGAGCCCAATATTCAACAAGGCCCACTTACAGACGTGGGCTGACTTAAGTTTGTTTAGCTCTTCATTAAACTTTTAAGGTACATACTAATCTTTAAATTCTCTCCTCATCGATAAGAAATCAGAACACTATTTCTGTTACAGAATTTAAATAATTTAAATCATCATCCTATAACTTCTATAAATACCTCACCAAAGTGTAAAGTAAAAAAAAAGTTAAACAACAAACTTCCTCATTTACCTCACACTCGCAAGAATTTAAACTAACAGCCTCATCATGGCATTTGATTCTTACTTTTTTCGGAGCAAGTACTCTTGCCTTTTAGAAATCGTATATAAAATGTGTGTTAGGATCCCAAGCAAGAAATTGTATTAAAATCGTCATATACTCACATATTAGGATACTAAGAAAAAAATATTCTTTTTATACGAAAAATGCCTTTATATTAGAATCCAAATTAGGCCGAAAAAGGTTTAGCCAGCCTGAGAATCATTTCCATTCCCGTAAATGTCTACATCCTAAACACATTTACGTTTAATGGCTTCATTATAACGAAAACTAACATGCAATGAACCTTTAAACAGTATGATATCCAAAATACAATAATTAAAATTGAACAAATAGGAAATTACTTCACTATTTTATTACACAAATCAAAATGAACCAACTGTTAGAGAATAATTAACACTAATAACTTTCCACTTTGAATTACGTTGAATATATGTGCCCTAATTGCTTTCATGCGACCCTACTTGCATTTTAAAGGTGTGTGTCACAATATCAGCATTGTCTCTTTCAAATGGTCATTTTGTTATAACACTTGACATACCCCTGTCACCTAAGTACTTCGAACCCCCTTACAGTGATATTGACCATATTTCAGAGAGCACCCATTAGTCGGGATTCCAACCTGAGATCTCATAAGGAAACCAAAAGAAAACCTCCTGACCAACCCATCAAAATGGTAATGGCTAGTTGGCGACCCTACTTACATTTTACTCTTAAAATTTGCTAAAAAAAGAAAGAATAATTAGTATATTAAATTGAACGCTTAATTCATTAACACATTATAAAGAATATGCACCAACTTGTGGATAAACTCCACTAGGATGAAGTTCTATGAATCTTTCCATAGATATGATAGTTATAAACATATTATTGTTAATGGCTGTTGTAAGTCAAGGTTTTAATATTCTATCTAGGTCCTAAAATAAACTTATGTCTTGATTGCTTTAGTTTGTCAACTTTTTCTGATTTGTCTTCTACTTGCAAGCACTTAGATTAGGAGTTTTCAAAATTGCTGAAATACAATGAAACTATTCAGATGCGAGTCGCACGTTTCAATTAGTCTGAGATTTAGGGGCTGTTTAGTAGCCTCTTAACAGTCATTAAGAGGTTAACTCTTAATAGTTTATAACATTTTTAATGGTTAAAAGTAACATTAAGTCTAAATGGTTAAGAGGTAATCCTTTTAACCATTCAGACTTAAGGCTAACTCAATCATTAAGAGGTTATGAACCATTAAAATGCAACCTCTTAGTGACTGTTAAGAGGGTGTTAAACAACCTCTTATAAGGTTCAGTTTTGAGAGCTTCAATGGCCCGAAACTTGGAAACCGTTGTTTCATCATCGTAATTTATTCTTTTTACTTTTGGAATATGCAATTATGTATATATTTTATTATATTAACTAGTTTTGAGTACCCGCACGTTGTGATGGAAGTATTAAACCGAATAAAAAGTGGACATAAAAGCATAGAATCACACATGTACGTTAACTTGTAAAACATAAGTTTAACAAACTTGTAAGGTATATACAAAAGAAAACCATTGAAATGAATACCGATATTGGTATAGCGTCTATTTAAATTAAATAAGTTAAAACATAGATATAAAAAAATGTAAGTTGAAATGTATAACGAAAAAAGATACAACAAAGTTGATACGGTATTGCGGTGAGACAGTTAAACCGAAAACTAAAAGTAAAAATGTTAAACTAAACAAATGCTTTAACTCGCAAAATTTAAAGCGAATGTAAAATATTAAAAGGAATAACAAGATTGAAAGGCTAAAACACAAAAAACATAAATAACTAAGTGGAAACGTTAGTGTAGTATCTAGAAGTACCATGTAAAATAAGTAACGGTGTACCTCAAGTAGTGATGAGAATGATCCAAATTCCAAAGAGGAATGTCAATTTGCAGTTGTTTTAAACTTAATTACAGAAAGTTCTGTGATGTTCAATGAATCTCGGATGTTTTTGGTAATATTAAACTTCAACTTGTTTTACTTTGAAAATATTCTTCTTTTTTACCTAATAAAGCCTTTTTTTTGTTATTTTAATGACAAAAATAATTTTCAAATAATTTATCCTTTACTAGTAATGATATATAGGTAAAGGATGGAATACGAAAATCCTTTATCGTATATTACGTACGCGAGTTTCTTCACCATCGATTTTCAAAAAACACGTGACCGTTCTGATCCTCTGCTCCATCGATTCCGTACGCCTTCACCGTCACCGTCCAATGATTGCATCTATCGTCGCGACCGTCGACGGTACCGTCGTGAACACCATCTTCCTCGTCACGCCTTTTTCACAGGTCAGTTGATAAAATTGATCAATTAAAATTGAAATTGTTGAACTAATTGATCAAATAAACTTTGAAATTTGTCCAATTAATCATCAATTTGGAGTTTCAATTAATCAATTTTGAGTTTTGAGTAAACCCAGTTGCAGACGTTCCATTTTTTGTTCATATGATCTAATCAAAGATCAAATTAACAGTCGATTGATGATTGTTTGATGTTTATGAGATTATATGAAGTGATTTCAATGTTCAATTTCATGTTTACAGGTGTTTTTTTTTGTGTTAGTTTTAGAAGTTCTGAACACCCAGAACTTCTTAGAACTTCTAAACTTTATCAGTTTTGAACACCCAGAACTTCTTAGAACTTCTAAACTTTACCAGTTTGAACACCCAGAACTTCTTAGAACTTCTAAACTTTATCAGAACTTCAATACTTTTTTGAACACCCAGATCATCTTATTTGAATGTATTAGAACGTTTAAAGATGTTCTTTTTTGGTCAGAACGTTTAAAGGTATTCCGTTTTGTTTCAGAACGTTTAAACACAATATTTGTACTGAACTTATAAACAACATTATTTATAAACGTATAAACAGAACGTATAAACCTTTTGTACTGAACTTTTAAAGTTTAATTGATTATGTTCTGAACGTTTAAACCAAACGTATAATATGTTCTAACAGAACGTATAAACAGATCGTATAAACTTAATGTTAATACGTTCAATGTCAAAACCCAGAACTCAAAACTCAAAATTGATCGACGAAAGCTTCAAATTGATGATTAATTGGATCAATTTCAAGGTTAATTGATCAATTAGGCTCATCAACAATTTCAATTTCAATTTCAATTGGAAATTGCTTAACTGACATGTGACCAACGATCGATGGTGGTGATGGACGATGGTGGTGCTCATGACAGTAGACGACGGTCGCGATGGTGGAATTTGATGGGTATGGTTAATTACAATTATGCCACTAAGCAGTTTTGATTTCAATTAGAATCGGTGGTGCAGGAATTCGCGCATGTAATGTACGATAAGCGATTACTGTACGTTAACTCACCCCATGATATATATATATATATACTAGACGGGTTTCACACCATGTGACATGTGCTTGAACATAGACATTGGTAATCATGCAATAATTATGGGTGTTCATATTTTGATTTGAAAATTTAAAACCGATTAAACGTCGTCGGTTAGATTTCATGATTGGTTCTTTTCCCACCAAAATCATTTCAACAATCACTTGAGATGTTAGGAAGTATATATTGTCTTTTGGTTTTGGACTTTGGTACTCAAAAGATTATTAGAATAATTAATTAGTAGTCATTGTTATGAAAGGTATATACATGGGTTACAAGCAAAGAACAAAACACATAGGATTTATATGTCAATATGTGTATGGTCAAATCAGTGCCGTTATATGCAGAATTATTTTTAAGTGCGTATCGGCCTTGAAGTGCCATTTATGTCTTTATGACATGAACGTCTATCGAATTCTTTTAGGTAACGTAAAAAAGGAGAGACAATTTTCAAGGCAACCAAAATAGAATGGCAATAATGTCTTCAGCGGATGTTACGAGCCATATTGTAGTTTGTACATGATTATGGTTTTGGTTCTTGTGATATAGCTTTTAGGGCGTATGTCACAAAAGCTTAATTAAGCAGTATCTATATGATGGAAAAGCAGTATTACAAGAAGGGTATGTGCGAAAAAAAAACTATTAGAACGAGCACTAAGTATACATGACAATAGAAAAACGGATACAACAATATACATATATATATATAGTATTACAAGAAGGGTATGTGCGAAAAAAAAACTACTAGAACGAGCACTAAGTATACATGACAATAGAAAAACGGATACAACAAAATATATATATATATATATATTGAACCCCAAACAACTTAATGACCATATATATTGTTGGCGATTTTAATGTCGAACAATAACATTTAAGTGTAAATGGATTGACTTTGTTAACCAAAAGGAATTAATATATACATCAAACATGTCGGAAGTTGTGGAGTACACACTTGTGTAAGTTTTATTTTGCTTTTAAGTATTTAGAAACCTTATTCGCTTTTAAGGAGGAGACCTTAATCAATGGGAGGTTCCACGATGGCACCATCCCCCTGGTGGGGGTCCGAGGCAGCTCCTTTAGGAGCGGGGTCCAAGCCAGGAAATTCATCATATTTAAAAAAGAACATGAAAATCAATATTTAAACAGAAATCCGTTTTCCCCTATAACCTGACCCGAAATAATTGTTTTTGAAATAGTTTTCACAATAACTAATTAAATATGAGATCTTGCTTATTTTACAAGGGTACACTACACAATCATATACACATTATTTATTCTTGAAAACTCGTTGAGTCTTATCCAATGAAAATCCGTGCACAGCACCATCAAATTGTATCAATCTGAAAGTGAATCATGATTCTTAGACAAATTAAGGGTTATCGAATTACAAAAACACAATATACATATGCCACAAAAGAAATATATCAATATCACAAGAAGCCAAGAACAGTAAAAAACAAACAAATAGCTTCACAAACAAGCAGATATGTTCTAAGAAGGAATGCAAATCACAATTCCTTGTTGCTTCATTAGAGTATTTCATTAACATATCAAATATATTTTTGTTATAACTGAAAAAGAAAATATAGAACATATAACATATTAGGGGAAGGTTCATGTACATTTTTTCTTAACATGAGAACGTATGAAATAATATTAATTTATAAAAAAAATGTAAGAAATAATACCAACTACAATACCAATCTACATAAACAATGATTTATAATAAATAAGAAAAAAAACTGAGAATTACAACAAAAAAATTAAATCAAAAACAAGATAATAACAGCAAATACCAACATATACTTATAACAATAAAAGCAAAAAAAAAATATTAACGACAAAATATAAATCAGCAAATACTTATAATGTACGTCCCATAATAGAAAATTAGCAAATACGAACAAAAAATAACAGCAAACACCTAATGATAACAACAAATTGATTGTCACTGTTTTCATGTTAAGAATAAAACGTATTTAATCATTAGTGTTCTCAAAACCTCGCAAAGGGACATCCCTATGATTTAAATCCTGCAGGTTTCATATATAAATGGTTAATAAAAGTACGTTAGGATTAAAAACCTTTCTTAAAAAAACCGTTCTATTTACTTTTTTTTATTGTGTCCTCCGTTGCAATTTCAATTTATATTTACAAGTAAATATATATAATAACTAGACCTTATTAATTATCCGCACGTACGTATGGTAGTATCTTTCTTTGTCTTCATGATAAAACGTTTGACAAAATTAATAATCATGAAAGTCCCATCAATATGAAACTTGTCAACCAATAGCATTAGCACATTTAAGATTAGAGTCACCAAAACATCAGTTGCGTCCATCTATTTGATTAATTCCGTCTTTGATACAACAGCAGTAATTAAACCATCACCATCAAAAATGTTTAGCATCCCAAAATTTTAATATTTATAGGGTGTTGCTAAACATACCCCCATTACATCATTTTTACTAAATATACACCCCCTTTAATTTATTAGATAAATTTATTAGCAAGTAGCAAGTAGTCTTTTAATGTCAAAGTTGTAATTTTGGTTTTCTTGTTTTTTTCCCAATACATGCACTTTATCCATCTTCAATAATAGTGTGATCATATAGAATTTGCTAATTAGGATTGTGCAACGGGTCGAAACCGAAATCGAAAATAACTGAAAAATAAAATAGGAACCTTGCCCTATTATAGTAAATGGGTTTGGTTTTAAAACCCCTAAAATTAGCTCTGGGCCAGAACCGGTTAAGTTGGTAATATTATCAAATGAGTTGTGTAAACTATGCGAATTGCAACAATCAAAAATTAAAATTTAATCAATTTAAACAATAAAAAGTAGCAACATTCAAACTTCAAAGTTCAAATCATCCAAACTAAGTGCCAAAAATGGAAGACTTGCAATCGATCGGTCTTTGTTAACAATTTGGATCACCATTGTTTGTTGGCAATTGCAAGAAAAGATTGGGGTTTTAATAAGGTTGCAAGAGAAGATTAGGGAGTTTGTTTTATAGGCTCGTGAATCACAAATGCGGTATATGAAAAGCCCATTAAATAATAGATATTAAAATTATTCAATTTTTTAATAATTTGGTTCTTCGGGTCCACATATTGAGCCATATGGTTTTACCCGAAACCGAAAAGGGAACCGTTTAATGCAAAAGATAAGAAGCGGAAACCATAAGGCAACATACTTTGACGGTTCTAATAGACAAGTTCGGTTTCAAGTTCTTGATTTGACGGTTTTGAATCGTTTCTTGCTCACCCTATCAGTAATTAACGCAACCATTAGTTTTTAACTTTCATTTATTAAATAATATTAAAGCAAGATGATGTGTAATTTTATCTATCAAGTGGGACAAGTGTCATCTAGAATTACAATTTAAAATCCTTGTTGGGGAAGCTTTAATGATTCAAAAAGAACGCATAAATCTTGTGTTATAGCATGTTCAATGGATTAATTGCAAGAATTACGAACTTTATAAAGGTTATTTCTTTATCTTGGATTTTTCTTGATTACAATGGTCTATTCATAATGAACATCACAAAATTATTATTTTATGCAAAACTATGTTTTGATATCTAATAATTTTTAAGATAGTTAAGTTATTAATGAGTATGAAAACTTCATAGCAAATGTTGGTAACTAGCATAATTAACCATACATGTAAACAACATATTGACAGCAAAGACTCAAACACCTGAGATCACTTTGGTAAACAAATCATCCTTCTGTTCAAATAATAGTTGGTGATAACCCGGCTCATCCATTTAAGAGAAAACCCACAATTAAAAAAAATACCATTGGTTAACCAGGAACAAATTGCTAAATGTGTGACTTCAACTTGAAATCATTGTTATATGATGGAAGGACAACGTATATGCAATTAATCATCTCCATTAATTTAATATTTATCCTTTATAAATGTATAAATGTATAGTTGGATTTATATACTTGTAAAGTTTTATCAACTAAGAATACAAAAAAGGTTGCAATAAATAAGTAAATACAAGAGCATTTCCAGCTTACTCCTTATAAATATATGAATAAGTTTTGTAAATTATATGTTTAAGTTTTATAAATTATATGTTTATAGATGATTGTGAATAGAGAAAAAAGGAAATATGATGTATGAAAGATAAATTTAGGTTTACACTGTTCACAACATCACTTTTTAATATTTTAAGAAAGTAGGTATGAATGATGGAGTGAGCTAGAAAGATAATGATAGATTTTTTTTATTTATTTATTTTTAATTTTTTAACTTGTACTTTTTATTATTATATATTGCTTTAATTTTAGAAACAATGATAGATGTATAAAAAAGTATTATTTAATTAAAAGAAATTATAAATATATATATATATTATATATATATATATAATGTATATAAATATGGACATAGAATAGGCTGGGAATTCTTTAAATGTATAAAAACATAAATATCATACTTTGTATTGGCATATAAATACTATAATTTATTATAGAAAGAATATCCAACATATAAACAATTTATATAACTTTGCCTCATGGAAGGGAACATAACTGAAGGGGGTGGTTATAAAGAAGAGGAAGGTATATGCAAGAACGCTAAAAGTTTTTGGCCATTTTGCCTTAGGCTAGACCGCTAGAGAGTTAAGTAAATTTTTGGACCAGTTCATTCTGGTTTTGGTAGCTTGTCGATCCGTTTATAATTTGTTTAATACAAAGTTCACCCATTTGTAGAGATTCGCTCAAGGTTTAATGTTGTTTGAGAAAATCATGGTTGATCTATTCGGTTATCTGCTTTCAAGAAAATCACGAAACTAGTCATTATCTTGAGTGTGTCATACCTTGATCATATAAGAGAGTTGGTACGTCCAAACCCAAGTGATACGCAAATTTACATGATTAATTGTTGTGTTGTTTACTTGAGTCATAGCTGACTATCACTTGGAATGAACGATTTGATGAACTGAAAAATGTATTAAGTAAAAAAAAAGTTATTTATTTTGTGGCCTTCACTCTTTATCTTAGCTTTAATTATGACACTTGCTTTCGAAAACCGACGTGTACTTTTTCAGGTTACTTAAGATGATTAAGCGTGAAGTTGGTGAAATGGTAGAGGAACTTCGACACGATCAACTCATCAGCATATTTATCATATCAACGCTCATAATTTTGTATATATGATATGGATTTATTGTATTATATACTTCGTTGCAATGAACAAGTACAAACCAACAACAAAACTAGCTTATGATGAAAAGCAATTAACCAAGTATAAAATTAGGATCACAAGGTTTATACATAACTGTCATACAATTTTGGAGATACATGAATATATTATAGATCATATCCATCATAAGCTAGTTGGTGTCAATATGCTTGCTTTTCGCTAGGTTCATAGCTTGTATATTAGTTCTGGGCGTACTTATTAATTAAGTGATAAGTACGTTTAACCAAAAAACGAGGTATTGTGGAAGAAGACCATAACTAATCACTCTACTTGGTCTTTAATTTATATCCGCATATTTTGACGATATATAAACTCCCAATGAAGCGATTATTTTTTGTTTTCTCCATAACACATTTGTCTGTTAGAAAAATATATACCAAATAGGCATTATAGGCTACTTGTGTTGTAGTATACAGTTAAAACTAATCATTGAAATATTGAATTAATAAGGTCCAAAACCATCTAATGTGTGCTGCTACAACATGAGAATAGTGGTGCTCTAACTTTTTGATAAGTTTTTAGTTTTAATTTGGACACCCAATTTGATGCATTGTGTGTGATTTGAGACACATGGAATTGAACCATGGAAATTGTTCATGAGCATGAAAAATGGCGCACTAAACTAGTTATGGATACCACCATTATCTCATGATAATCTCATGTATATGGGGCATGTTTTATCCTTTTGATAGGTTGATAAAGCCACTTGACAACAAATCACAAGCATGCACTTTTTGCATCAATGTGGTACGTATATAGAAAGATAAAAGAAACACCATCATAATGAAGACCTCTCTCACTATCGATGTATAATGTGCCTAAATGTACGTATCATGAAATTGGTAAGTAGACACGTGAATATTTTGTGTCAAATGTGCGTATGACTTGAATTTCACTAGAAAACATACGTTTATTGACGTTATCTTTTTGATAGAGATTGATGGCATCATGTAACCGACATATCACAAAATGACACTATGGATCAGATAGAAAAAGAAAAACACACCCCTAATGAAGATATATCGCGTTCTTTATGCATTTTGTGCAAAGATCAGTAAGAAATTGATTTTCAGGCTCCATGCATTAAACAATAGTTTGATACGTTAATATCACGGAATGAGCGTAACGCTTATTCTTCTGTGATGTGAATTTTACCGGAATATGTACGTTTTATTGTCATGATCTTCTTTTGATAGGTTGATAATATCACATGATGACAAATCACAAAATTGCAGTTACGATCACTAACATATGGGAAAACACACTTATAAAGAAGATTATTTCGCTCTTCATGTGTATTGGTGCTTAAATGCATTATGAAACTAATTTTCAAATCCCATGCTTTAATAGTAGTTAGATATATGAATATTCTAGGACATGCGTAACGTTTATTCATGTATGGTTTGGATTTCACCATAAAACGTATGTTTTATTTAGAGACGGATTCAAAGCTTCCAACATATGTTTGTAGGCTCCACCATTGGGATTCGTCAAAACAATAACACATTCCCAACATATGTTTGTAGGCATCTTCATAAGTATCACAAAGCCCCTGCCAACGATCTTAGAAACTAAAGGGGCGTGGGGAGGGAGTTCTCCGGAAATTATACAGTTTTTGGCGTTTCAAAGTTTGTTTCTATAACACACACACACACACAGAGGGTGGGAGATTTGATGGTTTCAACATATAATGAATCACATTAAACATATTCAATTCAATTTAACTTAGGTCACGCAAATTGTCTTATAATTCTCAAAGCCGAAGGAAAAAATGTGATGATGTCACACTACAATCCCATAAATTGGTTGAATATCGAAGAACTTTCACTAGTGTAGGAGAAATGCAAAGAATAAAACAAGCAACCTAGAGAAGGAATCGGGATTTGAAATCTGAAAAAATGGGACCACGGTCCCAGAATAAAAAAAATGAAATTAATGTATAAACGATAAAAAATCATTACTCATTAAATTAAATATGATGATTTGTTTTAGTGTTTGATTAACAATTTAATTTGTAAGTGTTTTCCCCTACTCTTGTTTGTTTAAGTTTGATTAAAAATTATTCCATTTATCATTTAATAAATCAGTATAAATTGCATCTACCCAGCTATTTTAAAATACCAACATTGACCTCACTTATTTTTACCCTATCAATTTTTCCTTCAATCACAAAATATATATATCGTCTTTTGTAGTTTAATTCGGGTGACCCGACCAAACCCAAAAACCCGAACAAAACCATAATGTGTGGTGGTTCCAACATTCGACACTCGAAGACAATCAGGTTCGACCCCGTGTGCTTTTCTTTTCACTTTCCTTTTATATATTAATTAATTTATTCAAAGACAAATTAAAACTAAAAGGTACTAAACATAAATTCCCACACATACTCCTATATTAACATCTTCAAAATTCTAATTCACTCTAAAGATGATACATTTACATTTACATGGGTCGGGTCGGGTCGGGTCATCCTTATTTGCTCATTATAGGTTTTATTAAGGATACTTAAGGTATAGCTTTACTATAAGATGCATGGGCGGATCTACGGTAGTAACGGGTGGTTCCGCGGAACCACCCGAGTTTCGAAATTATAGTGTATTTATATATAGAAAATAATAAAGGAACCACCCTATAAATTATACAGGAACCATCTTAAAAACATATAAAGTGCTTGCCCGGATGGTAGTTTGTGGGTTTTGTAACCCGGAGGTCGCAGGTTCTATTCCCGTTTTTAACAGTTTTTTTTTTTTTTTTTTTACTAAGTTACCCTAAGTCCTGTTAGGGTTTTTTATAACATAAGCTGATAAGCAAAGCAGGCAAACCCCTGAACCAATCCGTGTCCTCATGGTCCTCAGCAGCTGCAGCCGCCTCTGTCCTCTGTCCACCGCTCCACCCTCAGGCTCAGCTCAGCCACTCCGGCAGTGGCACACCGCCGTCCGCCTCCGCCTCTGATTGAATCAGTCACTGGTTTCAAACCCCTGAACCAATCCTTGCCCCCATAAAAATCAATTCCAACAAAAACCTTTTTTTGCTTGCTCTGCTCACTAGTCCGGCAGTGGCACACCGCCGTCCGCCTCCTGTTAGGTATTTTTTTGCTTCTTGTATGATTCATTTTATTTAATCCATTCGAAATGATTATTGAAAGTAGTTTGCTTTGTGAAAATCTTTTTGAAAGAGAGTGTTGTATTCTAGTTATCCGATTCATATTGATCCAACCCAGTCCTTCTTAATTCTTATGAGTTATGACGATTCCCGAATCCAGGGATGCCGTCCACCTGTTCGACGATTTGTCTGAGTGAAAATTTGTTTTGATATTTGTAATTGTAACTTTATTTTTTATTTATTTCACTAAATAAACTTATGTGAATACCTTTATTTTTTTTATTTATTTCAAATAAAGCCTTAATGATTATTGGTTTTAATTTGTTAGTTTGTTAGTTTTTGTTAGTTTCTTAGTTTTAAATTTGTTAGTTTGAAATTGTTGATTTGTAGGTATTTTGAATATGAAGAGAATGTTGACCCGAGATTTAAAAGAAAGAAGACCGGTATCACCAATCGTCATCATTATGTGGTTAATAATTTCAACACGGTTCTCGACATGCAAATTCAAGAGATTGGAAGCCGCTTTAATGAGGTAACCACTAAATTGCTTACTAATATGAGTTCTTTGAGCCCGTCTTGTAATTTTAGTGCCTTTAGTAAAGTAAACTTGATAAACTTGGCCGAGATGTATCCATGTAATTTTGATTTTGATGAAAAGGAGAAGCTTGTATATGAACTTGGCCACTACATTACTAACGTGAAAGAAGATAAGCGGTTTGCCAACTTGAGTGGCTTAGGCGATCTTGCTAAAATGATGGTGAAAACAAGATTATGTAATGAACTTTTCCCGAACCATCGAACCGACCCGAACCTCAAACCGACCCGAAATTTTATATACCCGACTCGGTGAAATTGAAACATATAAAAGTAGTGAACCACCCAAAAAAAATTCCTGGATCCGCCACTGATAAGATGAATATTAGATTCATGAAGCTTTTTATGGAACACAAAATATAAAAGATTTAACACGACACCTTACAACATTATAACATTAACACACAACATTTACTAGCATCTCTCTCTCTCTCTCTCTCTCTCTCAAACATGTGTTACATATATATATAACAACCATTGGAATTCACGAACAGCAACAATACATCCTCAGACATTACATGCAACAACAGACCTGTAGGGAAATTATGGTTTTGGCTACATTTGACCAACCCGACAATGACAAGAAGCCTGTATCAAAGTGGAGTTTTGAGTTCAAAGCATTGGTGGCAATGGTGTTGCTAACGGTGTCATTGGTGGTTCTTACATTGGTGTTGCCACCGCTGCCGCCACCGCCGTCGTTGCTCCTTTTTATCCCGGTGGTTATTATGTTGGTACTTTTTTCTCTAGCATATGTGCACCCGGAATTACCACCGGTGTGTGTCAACTCCGGTTGAATAATAATAATAATATTAATAATAATAATAATGTTGGAATAGGTGCAATGAATTTGGATGGTAAGCGGTAACAAGTAGTTTTATTAATGGAAAATTTTGAGATTTTTTTCTTCTTCTTTTTATTTAATTAATTAATGGGGTTATGTTACATTTAGTAATTAGTATGGCCATCAGTTTCATTTGAAATGAATTTAAATGTGCTTAGTTTTAGAAGTTTTAAAATGCAAGGGTTCTAATCTCGTCCACTAGTTAAATGTGAATAGACAAATGACCGGTCATCTTTAATTTCTTTAATCACATTAATTATTTTGTTTATGAAATGAAATTAATTTGAAGTGATTGTAAGTTGTAACGGTTGTTTTAACCCATTTTAAAACCGACGGTTTGGATAGGAAACTAGCTACATAACCGGTCGGCTTAAATTGATTTGAATCAATTTTATTCGTTCGATTATCTGTTGAACTTAAACCGCACCAATGGTTACTGTTTTTACTTTGGGCTTAATTTTTCTTGAGGGCAAACTCGTACGCTAGAACCCACGACTTCTTGGGAAGGAGACGCCTGACTTTACACCTAGATACCGTTGGACTAGAGGCGCTTTGGTTATTTTGGGCTCAATGTTTTATTTATTCTAGTCTTCATATTTTGTTAAATTGCAAAAACCATACAAAAAGTTAAAATAGTTTGAAATTTTGTTTTAAATTATTATCTTTGTTTAGAATGTCATACTATTAAAGAAAAACGAAAATGGATGACTATAAGTAGCAAGAAGCTCAAACATACAAGTAATGAAAATACATACTACAAATTTTGAAACATGTGACCAAATTATATGAAGTCACGTGATCTTCTACTACCATGTTTAACCTTAAGTATGAGGTCGGTTTGATATCATTCACTACTTTAGACAACGAAAATTAATAATTATTGAAGAGGTAGGTCCCAGCAGAGACCAGTTGGTCCCGCAAGACTCACCTTGAACAGGGACGTCTGCGCAAAGGCCATCTGCTCCCGCAGGACCCACCATGCTCATAGAATCTTACGGGCAGTACGCAAGCTGTACACGCAGGGAAAGCCTCCCAATGGTGAAGTACCCCGCCTGTTCCCGCAGTTGCGGATACAAGCCATCAGGGAAGGCTACCCGCAGACAGCAGGGCTACACGCACAAGACACTAGATACTTCAGTAGTCACATGAAGGAATGAGCAAGGCGGGAACAATCCCGCCTAAATGAGCCAGTCTGTATGATTCTGAAAGATCTTTTGTACTATACTTACCAAGGTATGGATAGGACAGACGATCTGACCAGAACAGCCCATGAGCCAATCACAGGGTGACAGCTCACCGACAACAGTACGAGGAGGAGCACCCTCTAGTACTGTTTCACTATTAGCCGCTGCCTACTCACCAACCCTTACTGTGGGGCATGCGCAGCCTACAGTTGGTGGAATAGTGTTACTGTTGGCCGTAACCTATTCACCAACCAGCATGGCCTGCGTACAATCCACAGTAGGTGGGACGTGCATAATCTGCAGTTGGTGGAATAGTGCAGCCGACTTTGTTACTGTTGGCCGTAACCTACCCACCAACCAGTATGGCCTGTGCATAGTCCACTGTTGGTAGAACAGGAATACTATTCAGCCGGCTGTACCTTCTAGGAAACCTACCTTCGGCTATAAATACTCCAACATCTTGGAATGGTAAGATCATCTGCTATCCAGTTACCTAGCAATCTCTTAATATACACTTATATTCAGAGCAATCTAGTCTGATTCTCACGCCGGAGGGTGGTCACAAGGAGGAACCCCCCCTTCTCAGTGACGAGCTTACGGTGTTTGTTTTGCAGGTCCCCTGAAGAACAACCGTCTCTGTTGGACCTCATTCTCGTGGGAAACATTACTTAACCCCCAGATTATCTATAATCTGTGCCGGGTCACTTAGTGTTTCTTCATTGGCGCCATCCGTGCATAAAAGCTAGAACTATTTTAGTTTTTTCACAATTTCTGAAGAAATGGTTAACGTTACTCCGGTCCAAAGGCCTGTAACCGACCAAGATACCCCGGTAACAACCCCAGCAACTGGGGGGAACACCGGCGGTTATACAATCCTTACGAACACTACCCCGACTACCCAAGCCGAGGCAAGTGCAGTAAATATTCCACTGGGGTTCACCGATACCCAGCTGGAAAAACGAACGAGGGTCCCTCGCCAAACACTAGATCAAGTGAAGGCGTGGGCCGAAGCACGGCAAAGAGAATTCCAAGCCGAATTGGATGAACGCTTGCGTTCAGCTCAACAGGCTGACGAATTCGGCAGTACTCGCCAACACCTCAATATGGGCAGTGACTGCGAGTACTCAGACGACGAGTTGGAGTCCGATACCGACGCGAACCCTCGCCATAAGGCGAAAGGGAAGCGTAAGGAAACGGACGTCCAACCAAAAAGGAATTTTGGGGAAGCTTTTAAACCAATCGCGGAGAGAAACCCGCGTGACTTCTCCAAAACCTTTAGACCAACTGCTACAAATGCAGGAAAGTCAAAATTCGCAAGGGACATTGCGGAAGCAATCGCCCCGAGAAGTGCCAAACAAATGTCCAACATTGGCACTTATGATGGTCTATCCGACCCAGACGACCATTTGAACAGGTTCATTGCGGGGGCTACCGTCAGCAACTGGACGGAACCCACGTGGTGCTACATGTTCCAGATGACTCTGGTCGGAGCGGCCAGGGCATGGTTCGATCGTTTACCGATCCACCACATATATGACTGGGCGGACTTTCAGAACAAGTTCAGCCAACACTTCAGCCAACAGAGGAAGTACACTGAGGAGCAGTGGACGATCCTCAACTGCGTGAGAGAGGAGGATGAATCTTTACTAGACTTCATCACTCGTTTCAACTCTAAAAAGCTAAGTCTCGGCAACATAAGTGAGGATCTGGTTCGCGCCGCCTTCATCCAAGGCGCCGAATACCCAGAACTTATCCGCACATTGACGGGTAAGGATGGCATGCCATCAACATGGGATGCCATCATGACGGCGGCAAAGCGCTTTGCCGAGACGGAAAAGCAACTGGGAAGGGATCTTCCCCAGAGTACACACCTCTACACGCAGAGGACAAGATAAAATAATGTCCGGATCGCCCGGCAGAACAAAAAGAGGAGGCTAGGTATTTGGCAGTCAAGGGTAAACTTTGACACCTCATCCAGCTCTCGCCCTCTTGTTGGCGGAAGGGACAACACACACCCTTCAAACCGAAAACACCGGTGGACGCCACTCACGAAGAGAGTCACGGAGATATTTGCCACGGAAAAATTGCCATGGCCAAAAGCCCCATTGATCCGGCAGAAACCTAATGCGGATCAAAGCAAATCCTGTGATTTCCACGGGACAAAGGGTCATGGTACTGAAGAGTGCACATCCTTGACGGATATTATTGAGACATTTGTCAAGGATGGAAGACTTGCACATCTCGTGGCATCAATCATGAAGGGAGGAAGGAATGACAACCGGTACAGAGGTAACGGACGAAAGCCCGTCGACATCAGCATCAACATGGTTCATGGCAAGGTCAGAGGAAGAAAAAGACGAGTGACAGAACCATGAGCGTGGAAGGAAGCTGAGGTGCGCTTCCCGCGAGTGCCAGGAGGCCCCAGCAAAGAAGGCCCCATCGTCATCAGAAGCCAGCTGGGGCATTACATCACTTCCCGCACTCTTGCTGACAACGGCGCTTCGTCGACAGTGATGTACAGGCAGTTCTTTGATAAGCTGGATGATGAAGACAAAGAACGCTTGGAAACGGTCTACGCTTCAATGGAAGGGTTTGACGGCAGTACAGAAACCCCCCTGGGTATCCTATCTTTCCCCGTTACTCTTACTGATGGGAATCATTCACGCACAGAAGACGTGGATTTTGTCGTGATGAAAAAGCCACACCACACGTACGACATCCTATTCGGAAGAGACGGGATGGCAAGATTCAACGCCGTGGTATCTTCAGTCCACGGCATGATGGGATGGCCAACAGCTGGGGGTGTAGCGATGATCACTGGCATTCCCCAGGTATGCATCGCATCTGTCTCATCTAAACCCAAACCGAAAAAGGCTAAACCAACCATCACCGAACCGGAAAAATGGGCCTTCAATGGCAAATACCCCGACCAGGCCGTTACCATTGGACCAATAATTGTTGATCCCACCCGCACCCTACTCAAACGCTTACTGCAGAAAAACGCTGACATCTTTGCGTGGGCACCAGCTGACATGACTGGTGTACCCCGAAGTAAGGCGGAGCATAAGCTCAAGTGCGATCCGGCTGTTACGCCAGTCGTACAAAAGCGCAGAGTAATGGGGCCTGAACAAACTAACGCGTGTAGAACCCAAGTCAAGGAACTCCTTGACGCAGGCATCGTACGCGTTAGCAGATATCAAACATGGGTTGCAAATCCCGTAATGGTACCGAAGAATGACAAACAATGGCGCATGTGCATAGATTTCAAAGATTTGAATAAAGCATGCCCCAAAGATTGTTATCCGTTACCAGAAATTGATCTTAAGGTGGATTCGTTGGTACCATTTCGCCTTAAATGCTTCTTGGATGCGTATAAGGGGTACCATCAAATCCACATGGCCGTAGATGACCAGGACAAAACCGCATTTCGGACGCCCGATGGTACATTTTGTTATAAAATGATGCCATTCGGGCTTAAGAATGCAGGGTCCACGTACCAACGACTGATGGACAAAGAGTTTCATGCCCAAATCGGGAGAAACTTGGAAGTCTATATGGATGATTTGGTCATCAAAAGCCCCGAGCCAGAAGCGATGTTGAAAGACATTGAAGAAACTTTCAACACGCTCAGAAAGATAAACATGAAGCTCAACCCGAGCAAGTGTTCATTTGGGATGGAAGAAGGGAAGTTCTTGGGAGTCATTGTTACTAAAGATGGCTTCAGAGCGAACCCTGAAAAGGTCGAAGCCATTATTAAAATGGAATCACCTACCACCATCAAACAGGCTCAGACACTGAATGGACGACTAGTCGCACTTAATCGCTTTTTGGCAAACCATGCGGATAAGTCGTTTCCTTTCGTATCAACATTGAGAAACTGCTTAAAGAAAACGCACTTCCGCTGGACACCAGAAGCGGAAGCAGCTTTTCAGGAGATTCGGTCACGCCTGATCGAACTCCCAACACTTACAGCACCACAAGCGGGAGAGGAGTTAATCCTATACCTTTCCGCAACAGATAGAGCAACCGGGGCAGTCCTGCTAATAGAACGAAAAGGCATCCAGATGCCAATCTATTATGTTAGCCGTGTACTAACAGACGTAGAAACCCGGTACTCTACCCTCGAAAAATTGGTCTTAGCACTTATACACGCTTCACGCAGGTTAAGACGATATTTCCAGGGCCACCCAATCACCATTCTCACCAACTTCAAACTCTCAAACGTTCTAGGCAAACCCGAATTATCGGGACGTCTAGCCAAATGGGCAATTGAATTGGGAGAATATGCAATTAAGTATAAGCCAAGACCAGCCATAAAGGGCCAGGTCCTGGCCGATTTTATTGCAGAAGTCCCCGCTTCGCGGGAGAAAGAGTGCCAGGAGGAGGCTCAACCCTCCCCAGCACAAGACATCAATGATGTCTGGCGACTCTACACTGATGGAGCAGCCAGTAACGAGGGTTCAGGCGCAGGGTTAAAATTAACCAACCCAGCAGGCCAAGAATATACTTACGCTATTCGGTTGGATTTTCCAAGTACGAATAACGAAGCCGAATATGAAGCATTCTTGGCCGGTTTGAGAATTGCGCGTAAGATGGGAGTGAAAAACTTGGAAGCCCACGTGGATTCCATGCTAGTGGCCAACCAAATAAATGGGACGTACACGGCTGTGAACGACACAATGGCCCTGTACCTCGCCCAGGCAAAAACCCTTATGCGTGATTTTAGTGATTGTAAAGTCATACACGTCAAGCGCAGCGAAAACAAATCTGCGGATGCGTTAAGCAAGCTTGCATCACTAGCCTTCACCCACTTGGGAAAGGACATCCGCATTGAACTCCTCGAAGCACCATCAGTCCCGCACAAGGAAATTTGTGTCATCCAAACCGGTACAGAAACGTGGATGACACCAATAATAAATTACCTTGCAGCAGGAACACTACCAGAGTCAAAAACACAAGCAAGAAAACTACGCTGTAAAGCACTGAATTATCAGCTCGTCAATGACATCCTTTACAGACGTAACTTTCTTGGCCCACTCTTGAGATGCGTGGACAACCAAGATGCTGACTACCTCCTAAGGGAAGTACACGAAGGCATCTGTGGAGTACACGCAGGTCCTCGCGCTGTTGTAGCCAAGCTAAACAACGCGGGATACTTTTGGCCGGGGATGCATACGGATGCACTGGCATACATCAGAAAATGCAGGTCTTGCCAGCTTTACGCACCCAACACACACCGCCCGAAGAATGAACTTGTTCCAGTCACTTCTTCATGGCCATTTCAGAAGTGGGCCATCGATGTGACAGGCCCATTTCCTACAGCAGCAGGAAATGTTCAGTTCCTAGTGGTAGCCATCGATTACTTCACCAAGTGGATAGAAGCAAAACCTTTAGCCCAAACAACCGCGAAACATATCAAAAAATTTATTTGGGAATTTATTATTTGTCGTTTTGGACTTCCACAGAATTTGGTGAGCGATAACGGCACCAACTTTGCTGACAAGAAGCTACAACAGTGGCTAAAAGAACTTCAAATCACCCACACCTTTACCTCAGTGGCACACCCGCAAGGTAATGGTGAGGTGGAAAGAGCAAATAAGAGCATCGTCGAAGGCATCAAGAAGAGACTATCGGAACACAGATCCGGCTGGGTGGACGAGCTTCCGCACGTCCTTTGGGCAAACAGAACGCTGAAGAAGGCCAGTACGGGAGAAACCCCGTTCAGCCTCACTTATGGCACTGAAGCCATGGTCCCGGTCGAAATTGGTCTACCCTCGCCAAGGGTCTTGATTCAGCCAGAAGACAATGATGCGGAAAGACGGTTGGATCTCATGCTAACCGAGGAACGCAGAGACTTAGCCGCAGTGCGTGAAGAGAACTACAAATGACAAATGCAAAAGTACTACAACACGCGGGTAAAACTCTGCAACTTCAAGATAGGAGACTACATATTGCGTAACAACGAGGCTTCAAACCAAGAGCGCCCGGGAAAGCTGGCCCCGGTTTGGGAAGGGCCATACATTATCAAAGAAGTCCTGGGAAAGGGCGCATACCGGCTCGAAAGGCTCGATGGCACTCCCATCCCAAGAACATGGAATGGAGCTCAATTACGCAAATGTTATATGTAGATCAATTCCAAAACTTGTAAAAAAAAGGCCTAGAGCCACTTCTAATGGAAATGATTCTCCTTTCATAATGTGTTTACCTTTATACTTATGAACTTCCCACTGGTCGGTATTTACCGCATAAACGGGAAGAAGTAAGTCGTTACGTGTGGAAGGCGGCAAAATCCGCATAAACACAACGTTAAAAATAAGGGAAACCTACACGCAGGACAGATGTAAGTAAAGTTTAGCCATCCTTGTAAGTGCAAGTGACGGTCTTACCTGCACAATCACGAACAAGGAAGCAAAACTTCAACCTATCATCTACCACGTTCAAAGGTTATCCTAAAAAAAAAAAAAAAAAAAAGATGAGGAAAACCTACACGCATGTCAGATATGGGTAAAGTTTAGCCATCCTACTAAGTGCAAGTGACGGTCATACCCGCACAATCACGAAAGAGGAAGCAAAACTTCACACCTATTATCTACCACGTTCAAAGGTTAACTTATCCTCAAATAAGGTAAACCTACACGCAGGTCAGATGGTAAAGTTAGCCATCCTACTACGTGCAAGTGACGGTCCTACCCGCACAATCATGGAAGAGGAAGCAAAACTTCACACCTATCTACCACGTTCAAAGGATAACTTATTCTAAACACTTGGAAAATTGCTAATTTAAACTTAAGTAAGTCATATAACGTTTATAAAGCAAGGAATCCAATGAATCAAGCGGTCTTAGCCGCGCAAAGATTTACATTTCATAAATATTCGTTACAAGAATGGCCGGGTAACTACCCGCCTACAAGAAAGTAAATCTGTACAAACTAAATCTATCCTAGCAGCGGGAAGGGATCTTCAGGATCAGGCTTCAGGGCCACTTCCACTTGGACCAGCGCCGTCAGTAGAGCGTGGCTATTCAAGGTAAGCCTTAAGGATAAGTAGCCCGTCATCAGCAGGAGCAATTTCATTCACCTTCTCCACCACCGGATGCGGGAAGGCGGCGTATTGATTTACTGCTTGGTCATATATGGCTTCAGTATCTACATTGTACAAAGGGAAGTTGGATGGCGGGACGCCTTTCTCAACAAACCCTAGACCAAGCAGGAAGCCGACCCGTTCCCCATCCTCGTGAGAAGCGTTGAGGGCTGCGCTCATTGCATCGTCGTAAGATGTCTCTGAAAAGACCCGATGCACAACCTGCATAAGAAAATATACAAGTGTCAACACCCTATCTACAAAGAAAAGCGTGAAGACATGAAGATAGACATACCTGAGACAACGCTTCTCGAAGAAGCCATTCCTTGGCAACCAGAGCTTCTTTAAGGGCGGCTTGAGCTTGGGTGCAGGCGCGTTCGGCTTCGCTTTTGTTAAGGTTGGCAAGTAGCACTTCCTTTGCGGCAGCCTCTTCGACGCCCTTAAGCTTCCGCTCGGTTTGGTTAAGCACGCCCCTCTGGTCCAAGATCTCCTGGAGCTTCTTGGCATCTTCCATCGCCAAGGCATCATGAGCACGTTGGAGAGCCTCTAATTTGGCCTTGAGCTCCTCGTTCTCCATGCGTAAAGGCTCAGCAACGGCTTCAGCCTTGGTGGCCCTCTCGGTCGCGTTCCTCGCAGTCTCCTTAGCTAGCTGAAGCTGTTCGTTAACAGCTTGGGCAGCCTTGGAGCGGGCCTCGAGTCGCGCTTGAACCTCAACCTCGAGGGCCTTGAAGGCCTTCTCTTTCTCCGTAGCAGCTGCGGACAGCTTTTGGTTCTCCTCCCGAAGAGCCCGCGCTTGAGATACTTCTTTGGCGCGAGCTGCTTTCAACTTGTCGTTTTCACGACAAAGCAGCTCGACGCGCGGCTGCATCCGGGCTTGGAGAACCCGAAGCTCGTTGGTTAGCCTACCCTCCTGGTAGCTAGCCATGGCTTCCCCCAACGCACCATGGGGAGCAGCGTGGCGAGCCCATTCCACGCACTCCACAGGGGTACGAAGGGTTGTTCCTCGGCGTATGTTCCATCGCGGAACATACACTTCATTGGAATCCGACACTGCAAAAGAAACAAAAAGCAGTTAGGAAAAGATGATAAAATATATATAGAAAAATGGGCCAAAAGAACCCTACGCACCTGTAGGGTCAATTACAGGCCGATAGCCGCCGAACCCATCACCTGAACCCAATGGAAATCCGTCCAAGAGGTCAGGCAGATGGGAAGGTGGCGGAAAGATGCGAGAAGCCCCACGCGTACCTGAAGGACCGGCCGTCGTTGCCGATGACGGGGGCAGGGTAGCAGCCGCCGTGGTTGCCGCCGCGGTCGCTGCCGCAGAATCCGCGGCAAAAGTAACCGCCGGCTCTGTGAAGGATGCTGTAAAAATCGCACTCACAGCCGGCGGTGACGTCATCTCGGCTGGAACAGTCGGCTCAGAATGAGCAACTGAACCAGCGGAAGCAGGCGCAGGCGCCTGGGTCGACGCCTCAGGTAGGCTGGCCAAACCTACCGTCATTGGCGGAGAGGTAGTACTCGGCCCCTCACCCTGGAATGCGCCAACATCCACACCTGCGTAAAGAAGAAAAGTGTTAAAAGACTTGGAAGATTAAACTACGAAGATAAAAGCCAAGAGTTGTACTTACGGGTTTTCTTGAGCTTGAACGTACGGACGGGCGGGGACGAACCCGATGGAGCCGGTCTCTTGATGCCGGTCACCGTCGTCGCCATTGGTTCTCCGGAGGTAACAGTCGTAGCCTCCGGAACAGTGGTCTTCTCACCACCGGGGTTCCCCGCCACCTCTTCACTATCTGACTCAGTGTCAGATAGGAGCACTGGATCGGCTGTGGAGGCCGCCTTCTCCTTCCCTTTCCCGCCGGCAGCCCTCCTCTTCCGCACTAACGGAGGACCATCTGCGGATTCCTCAGAAGAAGACAGGATGTCAGGAATTCCAGCAGCGGGTACAGCACTGAGGGGTGGAGGAGAGAATAACGCCTTACCTGGCCGCCGGTGGCTCAGGATCTCGTGGCCCAGCGGATAGATCTCCACGAACCGATCCGCTGTTTGCTCCAGGATGGGCAACTCGTTCTCGTCAAGAGCACGAGTACCCACCCGCACGGGACCGTCAGCTTCCCGCGGGTACAGGAGCGACTCCAAATTGTTCCCCTCTGAAAGAAAAGAAACAGTTAGAAGACAAACTCATATCAGCAAGAAAGACAAGACATACCATAAGGAGTAGAGTTCAAACCGTATTCGAGAAGGATGGGAACCTGAGACGCCTCCTTCCATACCCGGCTCATCCCCAGCATCACCATCCCGGACTCCGCAAACCGGTAAACCGGAGATTGGACCCGGGATATCTTCGCAAACCATTCCGCCTCCTGGTAGTTGGTGGCGTGGTGGCTCGGAATTGCTTGGCCATTTTTAAACTTCATGGCAATGGGGACGGCGCGGACAGAAATGTAGAAGAACTCCTGCTTCCACGATCGGAGACTGCGCTCGGTCGTGCAAATCTTCAAACCCTTGATCCGGGTTGTCAGGGTGTACCACCCCTGGATGCACCTCCAAGTATAGAAGGTCATCAGGCGGTCCACATAGGGCTCAATACCCAAAATCCGGCACACCCACTCGAAGTGGCGAATCTTGGCGATCGCCATGGGGTGCAACTCGGTCAAATGCACACCGTGCCTCTCCAGGACACGGTACACAAACTTTGTCAATGGGAACCTAAGGTTCCCATAAACAAAGAATGCAGCATATACCCCGATCTTGCCACTGGGGGCATCGTACACGGTCTGATGGGGTTCAGGAAACTCAGGCTCGAGAGGATCGAGCATGAACTTCCTAACAATATACCTGTACTGATCGCCGGGCAGAGCACACTGGCACTCGCCAGCAATACTCTTATCATCGACTACAGCTTCAGTATCATGTGAAGACATATTGCAAAGGAAGAAGAAACGATTTCGGAGGAATGCTCAACTGAATAAGAGAGTATTCACCAGAAATCGCCTTAAGAGATGAAAGAGAAGAGGTGAAGATGTGAATTACAAATGACCCTCTTCCCCTTTATATAGTGATCGCAATTAATGCGGTGAATTTAATGCGAAGGAGAGAGAAATCGAAGGTGCAATGAAACTATGACACGTGGCAAAGAGCAGGCTGGCAACAGCTGTTGACAGGACGCGTACCATTAATTTCGCAGCCACGCGCCCGAAAAATCACGCCCACGCGCCTGAAAAAGCGTCTGGAATGACCATGTACTGTCACGTCACCATAACTTCCTGCACGTCCTGACACAGTCAGAAGAAACCGTCGCACGACGTTTCAGATGTTTGGACTGTTCTTATCCTCACCAACCTTTCGAATTTCAAAATTCAAAATTCAAAAAGATTCAAAAGTAAGCGGGAAAATACCCCTTACCTTGGCAACCAAGTAACTATAAGACGGGTGCGGGTACAGTGTTAAGGCAAAACCCTTCACATACCTAGCACCCGCAGGGAATTGAAGCCAAGAATACCCTGGCAACAAAGTAACTATAAGACGGGTGCGGATACAGTGTTAAGGCAAAACCCTTCACATACCTAGCACCCGCAGGGAATTGACGCCAGGGGTACCTTGAAAGTAAAGTAACCGTAAGACGAGCGCGGGTACAGTGTTCAGGCAAAACCCTTCACATACCTAGCGCTCCGCAGGGAATTGAAACCAAGAAGGATCTTCTGGGCAATGCTTGCGGAAACGGAATTAACACCCCCGCAAAGCGGGAACGTCGAGAACTACATTGTTTGAGGCTCCAGGATGGAATTGGTGGTTTAAACATAATTGATCACTATGTTTAAAACTACCAAAACCTCAGGGAGAATCCACACAAATGAGACTCAACGCTCCTGACTTGCGAGAAGGTTACATACCTACCCGCATCATACCCAAAGATCAAGAAAAAAAATCAGGAATTTTTGCAAGTGACATTAGGAAACCCGCGGGAAGAATCCCCACGGAGAACCTTAAAACTAAAAACCCTTTTCAAAACCCCTTGCTTAAAGTCCAAAAGTCCACCTCACTTTATTAAACATTCATGAGAAGAACATTGGACTGGGGGGACTTGAAGAGGTAGGTCCCAGCAGAGACCAGTTGGTCCCGCAAGACTCACCTTGAACAGGGACGTCTGCGCAAAGGCCATCTGCTCCCGCAGGACCCACCATGCTCATAGAATCTTACGCGCAGTACGCAAGCTGTACACGCAGGGAAAGCCTCCCAATGGTGAAGTACCCCGCCTGTTCCCGCAGTTGCGGATACAAGCCATCAGGGAAGGCTACCCGCAGACAGCAGGGCTACACGCACAAGACACTAGATACTTCAGTAGTCACATGAAGGAATGAGTAAGGCGGGAACAATCCCGCCTAAATGAGCCAGTCTGTATGATTCTGAAAGATCTTTTGTACTATACTTACCAAGGTATGGATAGGACAGACGATCTGACCAGAACAGCCCATGAGCCAATCACAGGGTGACAGCTCACCGACAACAGTACGAGGAGGAGCACCCTCTAGTACTGTTTCACTATTAGCCGCTGCCTACTCACCAACCCTTACTGTGGGGCATGCGCAGCCTACAGTTGGTGGAATAGTGTTACTGTTGGCCGTAACCTATTCACCAACCAGCATGGCCTGCGTACAATCCACAGTAGGTGGGACGTGCATAATCTGCAGTTGGTGGAATAGTGCAGCCGACTTTGTTACTGTTGGCCGTAACCTACCCACCAACCAGTATGGCCTGTGCATAGTCCACTGTTGGTAGAACAGGAATACTATTCAGCCGGCTGTACCTTCTAGGAAACCTACCTTCGGCTATAAATACTCCAACATCTTGGAATGGTAAGATCATCTGCTATCCAGTTATCTAGCAATCTCTTAATATACATTTATATTCAGAGCAATCTAGTCTGATTCTCACGCCGGAGGGTGGTCACAAGGAGGAACCCCCCCTTCTCAGTGACGAGCTTACGGTGTTTGTTTTGCAGGTCCCCTGAAGAACAACCGTCTCTGTTGGACCTCATTCTCGTGGGAAACATTACTTAACCCCCAGATTATCTATAATCTGTGCCGGGTCACTTAGTGTTTCTTCAATTATCAATATATTTTATTACTAAATTGTTTATAACCATATCTGGATTTTTAAACCCATCTAACAAGTAGACCGATAAGACAGCAAATGACTAGTTCGACAATCGACAGTTTATGAGAACATTCATTGTTTTATTGCATAACAAGCTTTATAATTACACGCTTCAAAAAGTCTTTTTTTTTTCCTTTTTGTTAGTTGGATTTATCATGACTAGAATGATTGATTTGTGATGAAATGAAAATCACAATCAATTATATATCATTATAGTTCAAATATAAATTGTTTTATTGTGAAAATTTATTACTACTCTCATATAGGCAACATTTTAAAATGTCTATGGTTGTTTAAACTTTCAATTAATCAAGCCGGTCGTCGTTTGAAGCACTATTTTGTGGTAAGTCTTTTATTAATCAACCCGTATCATCCTTTCAATCAAAATCCTAACACATCAGTTTAAAATTCGGATATAATGTAATGGATTTAAGTTTTTTAATGGGAGTCTAATGAGAATAAATAGTGAAAAAGATGGACTGGTGTCAAGAATATTCTCAAATTAGATTATTATCGGTCAATTGTAAAATTAAATAGATTATTAAAATCCAATGTCCTTAATTTGGGATTGGAGTTAGTTTAAAATTGGCTTTTTTTTTTCTAATTTGGCATGAAAAATCACTTGATCTAATGTTCCTATATTAAAGTGATAAAGCATACTAAAAGCTATCGGGACCAGTTTTAAAACTAAACTTGTATATTAGGCCATATGTTATGAGTTATGATTTATGAGAAAGATGAAGACGCTCCGCCACCTCAACAACAATTTCATGGAAAATTGAAGTAGACCTGGCGCAAAGGGGCTTGGTGTGGGTGGGAATTTTCTTAACCTCCCATCTTGTTTCACATTTTACAATACCATAGCACATGTTCTTGGGTGTAAAATGTGAACTACCTACTTCACATGTAATGTCTACGCAGTGTCACTTTTGTTTTCACATTTTACTATACCATCGTGAATGGCCTTATAAAATTAAGTTTACTTAAATACCAACCTAAATTTTACAAAATTATATTAAGATCTCAAACACTACAAAAAAAAGATTAAAATTTATATATGTTTATTTACGGATTTATTTAGCTACATCAAAATGTATAATTAAAAACTATGATGAGTTTATTTATTCCTGCGAGTTGGAAAGCAACTAAGCAAGCATGGAGAAAATAATTACACTCTTTACACGGTCAAGACAGGAAACCATGTATAGAATGGGTCTTTTAAGTTATTGAACTTCTCTACATTTAAAGTTTTGAACTAGTCCATTATTGGTTGAACCGCTACACTAGTTAAACTTGAACTAGTCGGTTATTGGTTGAACCGGTAAACTGGTTAAACCAGATGAATGGTCAATTGTTCGAATAAAATTTTATTTTTTTCTATATTTCATTTTGAGTCATTTATTACTATAGATTTGATATACTTTAGTTATTTATTAAGTCTTAATATTATATTAAATTACAAATTCACATTAAAGCATAATATATATATTTTTGTATTTTGTTTTGTATTATATATTTGTATATATAAATATTTTTTCTATTATTTATGAGTGTTGTAAAATTTAACCGACCTGACCAGTTATGTGATAAAACAACTATCAATGTAATATCAACATACATTGAACGATAAACAAAGGCCAAAGAGAGCACATAGATTCTGTCATTGTGGTTTTGACACCTCATTTGTTGTGAAATAACAAAATACAATGTTTATTTTAGCTTCTAAATTCTAGTTGTAGTGATTTAAATTTTATGCGTTATAATATAGGGTTACGTATAATTCAACGGACAAATTAAGATGTGACAAGACGTGTAAAAGTTTAGTGATGATGTCCTATCTAATTTCATATATTAAAACCAAGCCAATAATCAATGCAATATTTTATTTTATTTTTTTTTGGTGGATTTCATCATTGATGGTGTGTTTGTTGAGTCAGACCAGGGCCGACTCCGAAAAGGCGAAAAAAAAATTGGGCCAATTACGAACTTTTTTTGGGCTTTAAGTAAAAGAAACATTTTATTGGGTTTAAATAATTTAATTATAAATGGGCTTATTTGATTATGATTTAAGTTGTGTAAAAAACTTTTGTATAAAATAAGCTTAAAATTGTCTCAAATAAGATATTCATAACCTTTTGGTTAGATGTCATACCTCTTTACTATTAGACCAAGCTAGTGGTTATGTAATTGTGTTGAAACATTGATTATACACATATTTTTGATAAAAGTACATATACTTTTTTTTTGAAAAAAAAAAAATTTCAGGCCTAGCAGGGTGTCGGGCCTGTGGCCGTCGACTACCCTGCCATGCCTCAAAGATGGCCCTGAGTTAGACCTAGAACACCAATTCACTAAAATCAGTATAAATGATTAAAATTTAGTCTTAAAAAACACATTGGGATATTGATATAGTTTGAAATATTGTTTTAAGAAAATAATGAAAAAAATAATGATTGACAATCACATGACTAGTGGAGTATCTCCAGTCCTTCCACGTGGAAGGTTATTGGTGACATGGAGGTAGAGAGGTAACTATGGGCGGTGAGAGAGAGAGAGAGACTGTTGCATGTGTAAGTGGCGAGAGAGATAAAAGAAGAAAATAATGGGGAAAGAGATGAGGTGGAAAGTCATATTTTTAAGGTGATGGCATGAATGTGAACAAACTAATTGACTGATATAAATGTATAATTAATAACAACAAAGATATAATACAAATATAAATAGAGAAATAAAAGAGAGAAATGTGTGACAAGTGACTAAATGTCTAGATGCATACACAAAATTTTAAAACATTATTTTAAAACTAAAATTGTTGTCTTAAGAAATTAGTTGCAATCTCAATAAATAAGTTGTCTTATGAAATTGCTGTGTTAAGAAAAAGTGACTATATAATAACTTTGTAAATTGAATATTAGTGTCCACACTATTACATATTGATTGGGAAATTAGTATGCAAAGTAGCTTGAGCCGAATGCCCGAAACCCAAGTTGAAAAAATAAGTTTGTTTTATAAATAGCATTGAGTCCAAGCTTTACTTACATAGAGTAATTATGTAATTATTCTATGATATAATTACATAATTACTCTACTTTTATATATATTATTTTATTTAATTTTCACAATTAACATGTTAATTTCATTTATATTTGATTCAAATTATATATATAATATCTACTTAGAATTATACATATATTGTCATTATATGTAAAACACATTATCATATTTAATGATTAAAATTAACTGGGTTATGGTCAAATGATAAATATTGTTAGATATATAAACGTAAAGGATAAAACAATGTGTGTGTAACAAATCGAGTTTCAGCCAAGCTCGAGCTTAAAAGGCTAAGTACGAGCTGAACTCAAGTATTTTAAATAAAAAAAAACTCAAAACAAGATAGCTCACTCTCAAATTCTAGTAAGTTAAAATAATTAAAATCAAACTTAAACGAGCTCCAAATTGACAAAACTCATTTACACCTCTATTTACCGCTAATGGTGTGATATACGTGGTTGCTAGTTAGTGTTAGATCTAGGCCCCACTATTTCACTTTCTATCGGTTCAAGATGGTTAGCTTTTATCTAACCTTTGTTTTCTTTTTAAATTTTTTTTTAATAACAAATACTACTCTTACTTTACTTTATAATAACAAGTATAAACCATTCATTTGTCAATGTTTAAACTTTGGACATTTCATCTAATAGTCATGAGCAAGTGAAATAGCCCACCCAAGTTGGTTGTTTTCTTTCTAAATGAGTCTCACATTTAATAATAAAATTTATAATAAATCTTTTGTTTGATAAACTATTAATAAATGTATTAATATTATGTGAAAAGGGAGAATATACTATCAACACTGCTTTTTATTTATTATTATATTAATTTTTTGTGTTGCTTTTTTATTTAAGAAAAAAAAAGATTAGGGAAAAAAGCATTGGAAAAATAAGTTTTCTACTGTTTAAGGACGAAAGAAGAAGATAAAAGAAATAAAAACCCTGATTTGATACTAAAATTATGTGTAAGCTAGAAAAAAAAAGTAACTATCACGTCACTGTCATATAGGCATATAGACTCTCAGTAATTCTTCTCTAAAATGAGTAATAGTTTATGTAAAAACACTATTATCTTTTAACTTTTTTTTAATAAAAACTGTGACTGAGTAATTTCATCAGTTAGAACAAAGTTGAGATTGTCATTGACCTTTAGGTCCAACGAGACATAGTGGTGATGATTAAGGTTTGAGATCTTAATGTCTTATGTTCGAAACCTGACTCAAGAGGATTTTCTTACAATAGTGGGTTTTCTCCTTGATGGTGTTTCCGGGTGAGTCAGAATCGGTAGACCTAGAGCGATAAAATCATTATGAATGGTTGATATCTCGTCTCAGAAAGGCTCACTCTTGTATTGAGATGGTTCCAAACCTTGATAAAAAAAAGAACAAAGTTGAGATTATTAATATTCAAAATGTAAGAAACATATATTACTGACTTATTAAATTAAAAAAGTTAACCATAAATGTTATATAATATAAAATTTATCATGTTATGGTGCCCGTTATGTGAAGATTCTAAAGAATCGGTAGAACATATACTAATATCATGTTATGAGGCCTCGACCATTTGGCAATGTTATTAGTTGATGTGGTATACCTCTGATTTACGCATTCGACGTGAATGTTTTGTTGAATATTCATCTTAGTTTAAATGGACATGAAAGCAAACAAAGTGTGTTTCAGTCGATCATTCTCACAACATCCTGGAGCTTATGGAATGTGCTCAATGAGAACACTTTCAATAATACACGGATGTCAATTAATAAAATTAAGTAAGATATCAAACGGCTTTCATATATATGGGTGAAGATTAGGAAAAATGTATTCGAATTAGATTGAGAAAAATGATGTTTCTTTTTAGTTGAGTCTTTCTTTGTAATTTTTGTAGGTGGTTGTTGTAACGGGTGTATTTTCAGTCTGTTGTTTTTATAGACCGCGTGCTTGTTAGTCACTTTTTTTAGCAACGAAAATTTGTGTTAAAAAAATATAATATAAAATTTATCATTGGGTCATGATATTGGCACACCCTTTATCTATTTATACACACTCAATATGCTCTATATTGGTCAATATGAAACATATTTTGTTAGTTTGATTTTGAGTAATATGATCCATATTAACCAATATTGACCATATTAAAAATGTGTAAATAGATAAAAGGTGTGTCAATAGACATATCCTTTTCTATAAACTATGTGAGAATATGTTCCAAAATTTAATGTGCCTTGGGAAGAGGAGACCATAGTTTTATAAGTAAAACCTGTTGCTGTTTTGGGGTCCTTGAGACTCGAGTGACTCATATCCACCGGACATATGTACGGTATCCACGATTCGAATTTCGTACACAACATCCAATCATATTTTTTTATTAATGAGTAAATGTTATTAGAATCAAATATATATAAATGGTTTTGAAAGAGGTCTAAGGATTAGGATGAGCGTGGGACAATACTTGTATTTTTACTTGTATTTGTACCCGATTGTACTCGTACCAATAATCAATAAAAACACGTACTAATACTCGTATCAAATTTTTCTGTATGGTACGGATACGGGTATTTCGGTACAATACCCGTTTTTGTACCACTTTGCTTGTTTATTTCCAAATATTCGACGATCTTGAAACATAACAAATAACCTGAATTAGTCTGGGTCAGGTACTTTCACAGGTACGTGATGGGTATCAAATTAGTACATGTACCAAATTGACCGTCGATTTAATGATAAGATAGTATTGAAGAACCCTAATTCGGTCGCCGATTTTAAGTGATTTGTTTGTTAGTTTGAGTCTTGAATGTTTTATTATTTAATTTTGAAGAAACGTTTGGTATTTGTTCAATAATAACATGACTGAATAATTTATTTTATATATTAAATATGAAGAATCTCAATCAACCCTTTATATACTCCAAACAGGTACAAAATTTCAAATGTACCCGATTATACCTGTACCAAATATCAACAAAAATGAGTACCAATACTCATACCAAATAAGCTAAATCGGTTGGGTACATGTACATATACGAATATTTGGAACAAAATGATAATCCCTTAGTCTACTAAGGAATATCTAGCGATAACAAATTGTTGAATAAAGTTTGTCTTTATATGAGACGAGGGTTCATGTCCCACTGTCATTATCAAAGGTTTGTCACTTTATATATAATAAAATTTGAAAGTCTAAAATTTGAACATTAGATGTCTGACTTATCTAAAGCTGAAAAAGTTGATGTTTCGAACATAAAATGTTCAATTTCGTTTAATGGATTGTTAATGAATCTTAAATGATCTTTTAAGTAACATTACATGCACATGTATAAAATGCATTGAAAGTTTTGGATGGATCATAGCCCACCTTGGTATGGAGTAACATTATCCATGAATGTAAAACATAATTCAACAGATGTATGTTAATAGATGACAACACGGTTATCAAAATCGTTCTTACTTCTTAGTTCTAACTCCTAACTACTCATTGCATCTAACTTAAGCCATTATATTTAACTGGTAATTACGTGAGTTGGACAAACACGCGTCTCTCATTAGCGAGCTAATCATTATATACGTTAATACGTTATATACGCTCATACTTGATGCTTGTCAATATGTTCTATTATTAGTGGGCTGGGCTTCTCTATCTAAAAACTTGAGCCAAGGTATATCTGTATAACAAATTCTTGTAGTATTATGATAAACAAGAATTATATTAAACACAAATGAAATAAATGCGCTAAATGTGATAATCAAGTAGAGTAATTATATATTCAAGTAGAGTAATTATGTAATTACAATGATGTAATTACATAATTACTCTATTTGTTTCTAACAATTAACACGTTATATGATTTGGGGTGCAGACAATCTGTGCTACTAGTGAGGCACTTGACTTTAGATCAGTAAAAACTCAAAGTTAACCATGTTTTTTTTTGAGCTTGAACCCATGCCAAGTCTTCTTGTATGGGTAACTTGTTTGGGCTTGTTGAACCTTAACAAGTCTTGTGTATATGTAAGTTTTACCTTTTACAAATTTCTATATATTATTGCTCAACCGAGCATTGGCTCATTGAAGGTACTACATAAGCTCAAGCTAAGCTTAGGCTTGCTTAAGATTTTTCTCAAAATATATAAAAATATTAAAAGTATATATAAATTAATTAATAAATAATAAACAAGCTGAACTTGAGCTGAACCTAAGCTTTGAAAAACAACACACAAGCCGAGCTCAAACCTAATCGAGCTCGGCTCAACTCGTTTACACCCCTGTATATGATAAATACAATCCACCACTCTTTTTTAAATTTTAATATTTGGACCGTTGCTTTACTTTTTATTTGTAACACGCATGTCACTATTCATGTAAATCAACCAAGTGAACCCGAACGTAGGTTGTTTGAGTCCAATCGTCTACCTTAAACCGAATAAACGAAAGAATACGTACATGTAAACAAACTAGTTTTCTTGTTCACGTTCTTCCATTAAGAATAATAAAAAAAACGTTCATAGTTTGTTTATATTTTAAGTGAACAAAATGACCAAACGTAAACGAGAGAACATATACAGACTTAAATGAACATACATAATCGGTCGTAAGTGAACAAAGAAAATGAACGTGCTCTTGCTTGTTTGCCTGTTAACCAACTACCCAAGACACGATTCTAACACTTCATGTCAGTCCGTTAGTTAAATAAACGAACTTTACACACTGAAACGGTCCACGGACATTTCACTGTCAGTGTCGGTACCGATTAAACAAACTAAAAGAGAATGGGAGATTAATGCAATTTTAACACCTGTACAAGGTAGCAACATAAAACTTTATATATTATTATGTATGTATATGTATATATAAAAGCAAAGCACTATTAAACAAGCTAGGGTTTAGTTTATCTGTTAAGTGTTATCTCAGTTCATTCAATCGACGCAACGGTAAATCGATTACTTCTTCAATTAATATTTACAGTCATTGGGTTTGTGTTGTTAATGTGTAAATTGATTTGTTCTGAAATTAATATTTAATTTGAGATTTTATAATCATTTGATTTACTGTTGTTAGATTAACAGGTTTTTAGCGAATTAAGGATATGGGTTTGGTAGTTTGATAAGTTATTGAGATGAATTAGCTTTGATTTTGATTATTATGAGTTTATAGGTGTGCACGGTTCGGTTTGGGTCGGTTTTTATACTAAAAACCGAAACTTTGGTTTTTGAATTTTTGAAAAAATCATAGGTTTTGGTTTTTCGGTTTTTGATCGGTTTGGATTGGGTTTGGGCTAAAATCAAACAAAAAACCAAAACTTTGGTTTTTTATTTTTAAAAAACGGGTTGGTTTCGGTTTTGGGCCGGTTCTGAAACTAATATTCAATATGAGATGTTTACAATCATATTTTGGTTTCTGTTATATGACGGTTTTAGCGAATTAAGGATGAGGGTTTTGTAGTTTGATAAGTTACTTGACTTGACTTAGTTCTAATTTGGATGATTCTGAGTTTATAGGTATGCACATTTTGGTTTGGGTCGGTTTTGGGCTAAACCAGAAACTTCGGTTTTTGATCATTTGAAAGCCGTTCGATTTCGTTTTTTTTTTAGTATTTGATTTGGGTGGAGTTCGGTTTCGGTCGATTTTGGGATAAAACCTAAACTCTGGTATTTTTTGGTTTTCGATTTGGGTTGGTTTTGGGCTAAAACCGCAACTTCTGTTTTTGATATTCTGAAAACTGTTTGGTTTGGTTTTTTATTTGAGTTCAGTTTTGACGTGTGATCTTAAATATTTTGGGGCACATTTTTTTTTGGCCAAAAATAATGAATATGGGCCTAAATCATTTTGTTAATTAAAAAAAAAATTACTTAACATAAAAGATGAAAATTATATAATATGTTGTGTTTTAGATTGGTTTTTTGGTCTCATGCACACCTTTATGTTATGCAAAACCAAAACAGAATCGTAAGTTCGGTTTTTACAAAATCATATAACCAGACCGTCAGTTTTTGTTTCAGTTTGTTTTTTTCGATTTCAGATTGGTTTTTTGGTCTCATGCACACCCCTAGTTTATACAGCATAATTTGCTTAACAACAGCTGTGTTTACGTCATTGTGTTTGTGTTGATGTTGTCTATTTTAGCATTTCTGAATGTTTTTTAACCTCCCAGTTTGATATTGGGAAATAATATGTTGTGTTGTTGTTATGTATGTGTTTATGGCAGATGAATGTGGAGAAGCTAATGAAAATGGCTGGTGCTGTTCGCACTGGCGGGAAGGGTAGCGTGAGAAGGTTTGTTTCCTTTATGGTTGAGTGTTTTAGATCTCTGTTTGTGTGTGTGTGTGTTTCGCTGTTTTGTGCTTTGTGATATATGTTCTTGATGTTTAAGCTAGAGCCTTAGATTATGCATGTACACGTAAGAATGTTGTTTTTTCAAACATTTCATATGATTAAGAGGTCTATTACATAATAAATGAATTGTTGTTGGGATCATATGAAAATTACTAGCAAAGATAAGTTTTTTACCCCAAACCTTAAAATGTATTACATTTTTTGTTAGTTCTTGATTTTTAAAGACGGGGAAATTTAATGCTTTTGTAACTTGTTTTGGATGAAAATTATATGCATGTACACGTAAGAATGTTGTTTTTTGAAACGTGCCTTATGATTAAGAGGTCTATTACATAATATATGAAGTATTGATAGGATTTTATGTAAATTAATAATACATTATCATGGCTATTATCATGCTATATACTTGATATTTCTTGCAATACAATATATGATCACATATGAAAGAAGTGTGATTTAATTTTTTTTTATGCAGGAAGAAGAAGGCTGTTCATAAAACAACCACCACAGATGACAAAAGGCTGCAGAGCACTTTAAAAAGAATAGGAGTAAACGGAATTCCATCAATTGAGGAAGTTAACATTTTTAAGGATGATATAGTCATCCAGTTTTCGAATCCCAAAGGTGCTCAAAATAACACTTTTTTAAATCTTTTGTTTAAGTATTTTTTGTAACATGCTAACACTTATTTTTCAGTTCAAGCCTCTATTGCTGCCAACACGTGGGTCGTTAGTGGTTCGCCGCAAACCAAGAGTATGCTCAGAGTTCCCTTATTTAATTATTCCTTAAGTTTTTATTTTTTATTTTTCTGACGTATTTTTTGTTTTTTCTTTTTATTTCCAGAATTGACGGATATTCTTCCAGGCCTTATTAATAACCATCTTGGTATGTTTATAATTTTATTTATTTATTTTTATTTTTTATTTTTGTAAATGTGGTATCAATTAACCATTTATATACAAACGGCCTGATTTGGGTTAAGCAAAAAGGTTGGTCAAGCGGTTTAATTTGCAATGGTTAACTATAAAGAAGGTGTATTATACGTCATTAGTTTGTTAAAAGTTGCTTGAATTTTTAAAACAATTAAGCTTGTTATAGTAATAATATAGTTGTCATTTATAAAGTTCAAATTCAACCAATTTAAATAAAAAAGTGTTGAGGGTGATCAAACTTAACTTGACCGACATAACCGATTGTAACCTAGACACATTTGAGACGTTAAAAATCAGGTTTTGTTATTGACAATTATAATTTGAATCCTTTTTTTTTAACAAAACGGGCCCAGTCAAATCATGTTGAATCTGTATGATAGCGGATGAAAACTGAAAAGTATCGACCAAGTCAAACTTTGCCTAACGTGTATTCAAATGCTCATGCTCTAAATCGTTTTATCCGGAAGAAATTATATAATTTTAACGATAGTCTTTTAATCATCCGTAATATGGGCAATAGAGTCATGTGATCCGTTAGATAAGCTGCTTGTAACGTCACTTGAATGAGTTGACTTATTTGGGTTAACTTTTGACAGGAACGGATAACTTCGACAGCTTGAGAAAGCTGGTAGCAGAGCAGTTTCAGAAGGAAGCATCAGGCGGTGGTGAAGGTGCTGCTGCTGCCACATCAGCACAAGAGGACGACGATGATGTCCCGGAGCTTGTGGCCGGTGAGACTTTTGAAGCTGCTGCAGAGGAAGGGCAAAAATCTTAAGAAAAATTAATATTTAAGTGTGCATTGTTTTGCTCTTTATTATTGAAAATGCTCTTTTTGCATAAAAAAGTATTTTAAATTCTCAGTTTTGATGTTATTTGCAACTTGTGGGAATGCTGTTTTTATGGTCAAATAACATTTTGCAGCCATTATTGCTCTTTCAATTGACCATTTTGTTTGTTTTTTTTTAATGCTCAAACTCAAAGTCACTGTCGTCGACGATATCCATCTCTACAGCCTCCACTTGTGGATCCATGCCTCGAGTCCACCTTTCCAAAGAGTTAAATAGCAAATCCTAGCATCAAGTCCTGCTAAATGAAAACACCGTAAGCCTTGCTACAAAAGGCGAAGCGTGAGAATTGGTATTGGCTTTTCTCTAACAATCTGAGTAGCTGAGTGAGATAGCATACACGTACCTCTTTTTACCTATCATATTTTATAAAGTTATGGAATTGGACTAATGTCATTAACGACGGCATTGTCCCTTCACTAGCATCGACCTTAGCATGTTGCGATAATGACGTCTTTCATTCCATTAATAGATCATAGGTTTTTCCTTTGTCCCCTTAAGGGACCGCATGAGATTTATATCATTAAATACTATTTGGGTTATTCCTATTTATCGTGATCCGACCCATTCCTCTTCGATCACCAACTGTAAAACTGGTTATTGATCAAATAGTTAAAACCGGTAACCCACTTGGCTTATTTATAGCACTAGCAACGACCTGGATACAAATGCTATTATTTTTACTATAACAATAATCTTACTTTTATGGAAATAGAAATAGAAATAGAAATAGAAAAAGACAGAAGTTTATGCGATTTTACCATAGTGCAAGGTAACAAAGTGAAACTACTTATCTTTATATAAGTTACTACCACTCTCAAGTAACTCGACGGTTCATTTCTCATTTATCCTCCCAATGGTAAACAGCAAACTCATTCTACAAATCACTTTATTTTTCAGCACATCTTATGCAATTTATTTGATAATCGAGTTTTATGAACTAAATTTGCGGTGATAAGTTGATTCACACAACACATTTTTTATCGTAACAATTTTTTTATTTTTTTGGGCATTTTTTTGGGCATTTTATTATATAATGTCCGGATCGCCCGGCAGAACAAAAAGAGGAAGCTAGGTATCTGGCAGTCAAGGGTAAACTTTGACACCTCATCCAGCTCTCACCCTCTTGTTGGCGGAAGAAATCACACACACCCTTCAAGCCAAAAGCACCGGTGGACGCCACTCACCAAAAGCGTCACGGAGATATTTGCCACTGAAAAGCTACCGTGGCCAAAAGCTCCAGTGATCCGGCACCGACGTAATGCGGATCAGAGCAAATCCTGTGACTTCCACGGGACAAAAGGTCATGGTACGGAAGAGTGTACATCCTTGAAGGATATTGTTGAAGCATTCGTCAAGGATGGAAGACTGGCACACCTGGTAGCATCAATCAAGAAGGGAGGACGGAACGACAACCGGTACCGAGGCAACGGACGAAAGCCCGTTGACATCAGCATCAACATGGTTCATGGTAACATCAGAGGAAGAAAAAGGCGAACGCCAGAACCATGTGCGTGGAAGGAAGCTGAGGTGCGCTTCCCGCGAGTGCCAGGAGGACCCAGCAAAGAAGGCCCTATCGTCATCAAAAGCCAGCTGGGGCACTACATCACTTCTCGCACTCTTGCTGACAACGGCGCCTCGTCAACGGTGATGTACAGGCAGTTCTTCGACAAGCTAGATGGCGAAGACAAGGAACGCCTGGAAACGATCTGCGCCTCGATGGAAGGGTTTGATGGCAGCACAAACACCCCCCTGGGTATCCTATCTTTCCCCGTCACTCTTACAGATGGGAAACACTCCCGCACAGAAGATGTGGACTTTGTCGTGATGATGAAGCCACACCACACATACGACATTCTCTTCGGGAGAGACGGGATGGCAAGATTCAACGCCGTGGTATCCTCAGTCCACGGCATGATGGGATGGCCAACAGCTGAGGGTGTAGCGATGATCACCGGCATTCCCCATGTATGCATCGCATCTGTCTCATCTAAACCCAAACCAAAGATGGCTAAACCAACCATCACCGAACCAGAAAGATGGGCCTTCAACGGCAAGTACCCGGACCGGCCGTCTCCATTGGCCCAACAATTGTTGATCCCACACGCACCTTACTTAAGCGCTTATTACAAAGGAACGCCGACATCTTCGCGTGGACACCAGCTGACATGACTGGTGTACCCCGGAGTAAGGCAGAGCATAAGCTCAAATGCGATCCGGCTGTTACGCCGATCGTACAAAAGCGCAGAGTAATGGGGCCGGAACAAACTAACGCGTGTAGAACCCAAGTCAAGGAACTCCTTGACGCAGGCATCGTACGCGTTAGTAGATATCAAACTTGGGTTGCAAATCCCGTTATGGTACCGAAGAATAACAAACAATGGCGCATGTGCATAGATTTCAAAGACTTGAACAAAGCATGCCCCAAAGATTGTTATCCGTTACCTGAAATTGATCTTAAGGTGGACTCGTTGGCACCATTCCGCCTTAAATGCTTCCTGGACGCGTATAAGGGGTACCATCAGATCCACATGGCCGTTGATGATCAGGACAAAACCGCTTTTCGGACGCCCGATGGCACATTTTGTTACCAAATGATGCCATTCGGAGTTAAGAATGCCGGGTCCACATACCAACGCCTGATGGATAACCAGTTTCATACCCAAATTGGGAGGAACTTGGAAGTCTACATGGATGACTTGGTCATCAAAAGCCCTGACCCAGAAGCGATGTTGAAAGACATCGAAGAAACTTTCAACACGCTCAGGAAGATAAACATGAAGCTCAACCCGAGCAAGTGTGCCTTTGGAATGGAAGAAGGGAAGTTCTTAGGGGTCATCGTCACTAAAGATGGCTTCAGAGCGAACCCTGAAAAGGTCGAAGCCATTATCAAAATGGAATCACCTACTACCATCAAACAGGCTCAGACACTGAATGGACAACTAGTGGCACTTAATCGCTTTTTGGCAAACCACGCGGATAAGTCGTTTCCCTTCGTGTCAACGTTGAGAAACTGTTTGAAGAAAACGCACTTCCGCTGGACACCAGAAGCGGAAGCAGCTTTTCAGGAGATTCGGTCACGCTTGATCGAACTCCCAACACTCACAGCACCAGAAGCGGGAGAGGAGTTAATCCTATACCTTTCCGCAACTGATAGAGCAACCGGGGCAGTCCTGCTAGTAGAGCGAAAAGGCATCCAGATGCCAATCTATTATGTCAGCCGTATCCTAACAGACGTAGAAACCCGGTACTCTACCCTCGAAAAATTAGTCTTAGCACTTATACACGCTTCACGCAGGTTAAGACGATATTTCCAGGGTCACCCAATCACCATTCTCTCCAACTTCAAACTTGCAAACGTTCTAGGCAAACCCGAGTTATCGGGACGCCTAGCCAAATGGGCAATTGAGTTGGGAGAATACGCGATAAAGTATAAGCCAAGACCAGCCATAAAAGGCCAGGTTCTGGCCGACTTTATTGCAGAAGTGCCTGCATCGTGGGAAAAAGAGTGCCAGGAAGAGGCTCAACCCTCTCCAGCACAAGACATCAATGATGTCTGGCGACTCTACACTGATGGGGCAGCCAATAACGAGGGTTCAGGCGCAGGGCTAAAGCTAACCAACCCAGCGGGCCAAGAATACACTTACGCTATTCGACTGAATTTTCCAAGTACGAATAACGAAGCCGAGTATGAGGCATTCTTGGCTGGGCTGCGAATTGCGCGTAAGATGGGAGTGAAAAACTTGGAAGCCCACGTGGATTCCATGTTAGTAGCCAATCAAATCAACGGGGCGTACACGGCCGTGAACGACACAATGGCCCTGTACCTCGCACAAGCAAAATCCCTTATGCGCGATTTCAATGACTGCAAAGTCATACACGTCAAGCGAAGTGAAAACAAATCTGCGGATGCGTTAAGCAAGCTTGCATCATTAGCCTTCACCCAATTAGGAAAGGATATCCGCATTGAACTCCTCGAGACACCTTCGGTCCCGCACAAGGAAATTTGTGTCATCCAAACCGGCACGGAAACGTGGATGACACCAATAATAAAATACCTTGCGGCAGGTACACTACCGGAGTCCAAAACACAGGCAAGAAAACTACGCTGTAAAGCACTGAATTATCAACTGATCGATGACATCCTTTACAGACTTAACTTTCTTGGCCCACTCTTAAGATGCGTGGACAACCAAGATGCTGACTACCTCCTAAGGGAAGTACACGAAGGCATCTGTGGAGTACACGCAGGTCCCCGCGCTGTTGTAGCTAAGCTAAACAACGCGGGATACTTTTGGCCGGGGATGCATACGGATGTACTGGCATACATCAGAAAATGCAGGTCTTGCCAGCTTTACGCACCCAACACGCACCGCCCGAAGAATGAACTTGTTCCAGTCACTTCTTCATGGCCATTTCAGAAGTGGGCCATCGATGTGACAGGCCCATTTCCTACAGCAGCAGGAAATGTTCAGTTCCTAGTGGTAGCCATCGACTACTTCACCAAGTGGATAGAAGCAAAACCTTTAGCCCAAACAACCGCGAAACATATCAAAAAATTTATTTGGGAATTTATTATTTGTCGTTTTGGACTTCCACAGAATTTGGTGAGCGATAACGGCACCAACTTTGCTGACAAGAAGCTACAACAGTGGCTGAAAGAACTTCAAATCACCCACACCTTTACCTCAGTGGCACACCCGCAAGGTAATGGTGAGGTGGAAAGAGCAAATAAGAGCATCGTCGAAGGCATAAAGAAAAGACTCTTGGAACACAGATCCGGCTGGGTGGACGAGCTTCCGCACGTCCTTTGGGCAAACAGAACGTTGAAGAAGGCCAGTACGGGAGAAACCCCGTTCAGCCTCACTTATGGCACTGAAGCCATGGTCCCGATCGAAATTGGTTTACCCTCACCAAGGGTCTTGATTCAGCCAGAAGACAATGATGCGGAAAGACGGTTGGACCTTATGCTAACCGAGGAACGCAGAGACTTAGCCGCAGTGCGTGAAGAGAACTACAAGCGACAAATGCAAAAGTACTACAACACGCGGGTAAAACTCTGCAACTTCAATGTAGGAGACTACATACTGCGTAACAACGAGGCTTCGAACCAAGAACGCCCAGGAAAGCTGGCCCCGGTCTGGGAAGGGCCATACATTATCAAAGAAGTCCTGGGAAAGGGCGCATACCGGCTCGAAAGGCTCGATGGCACTCCCATCCCAAGAACATGGAACGGAGCTCAATTACGCAAATGTTATATGTAGATCAATTCCAAACTTGTAAAGAAAAGGCCTAGAGCCACTTCTAATGGAAATGATTCTCCTTTCACAATGTGTTGATAGCCTTACCTTTATACTTATGAACTTCCCACACTGGTGCCGGTATTCACCGCATAAATGGGGGAAGAAGTAAGTCGTTACGTGTGGAAGGCGGCAAAACCCGCATAAACACAACGCTAAAAATAAGGAAAACCTACACGCAGGTCAGATGTAAGTTAAGTTTAGCCATCCTTGTAAGTGCAAGTGACGGTCTTACCCGCACAATCACGAGCAAGGAAGCAAAACTTCAACCTATCTACCACGTTCAAAGGTTAACTTATCCTAAACACTTAGAAATTTCAAAAAAGGATGAGGAAAACCTACACGCAGGTCAGATATGGGTAAAGTTTAGCCATCCTACTAAGTGCAAGTGACGGTCCTACCCGCACAATCACGAAAGAGGAAGCAAAACTTCACACCTATTATCTACCACGTTCAAAGGTTAACTTATCCTCAGAAAAGATGAGGAAAACTTCCACGCAGGTCAGATATAAGTAAAGTTAAGCCATCCTACTAAGTGTAAGTGACGGTCATACCCGCACAATCATGAAAGAGGAAGCGAAACAAACTTATAATTTACCACGTTAAAAGGTTAACTTATCTAAGTACTAAAGAAATTACTAAGTTAGATCAAAACATGCGTAAAATAAACAAGGCAAAGAACAAACACAATCTTTATTTCATCAAATTCAAATATTACAAAGCTATACAAAAGCAAAAATCTATGCTAATGGTGGAAAGGGATCTTCAGAATCAAGCTTCAGGACCACTTCCACTTGGACCCGCTCCATCAGTAGAGCGTGGTGGTTCAAGGAAGGCTTTAAGAATAGCTAGCCCATCATCAGCAGCAGCGACTTCGTTCACCTTCTCCACCACAGGATGCGAGAAGGCGGCATACTGGTTCACTGCTTGGTCGTAAATAGCTTCAGTATCCACATCGTACAAAGGGAAGTTAGAAGGCGGGATGCCTTTCTCAACGAACCCTAGACCAAGCAGGAAGCCGGCCTTTTCCCCATCCTCATGAGAAGCGTTGAGGGCTGCGCTCATAGCATCGTCATAAGACGTCTCTGAGAAGACCCGATGCACAACCTACAAAGAAAAAATACAAGTATCAGAACCTTTTCTATTTATAAAGAAAAGCGTGAAGACATGAAGCTAGACTTACCCAAGACAACGCTTCTCAAAGAAGCCATTCCTTGGCAACCAGAGCTTCTTGGAGGGCGGCTTGAGCTTGGGTACAGGCGTGTTCGGCTTCACTTTTATTAAGGTTGGCAAGCAACACTTCCTTTGCAGCAGCCTCTTCGACGCCCTTTAGCTTCCGCTCAGTGTGGTCAAGCACGCCCCTCTGGTCTAGGATCTCTTGAAGCTTCTTCGCGTCCTCCATCGCCAAAGCATCATGAGCCTGCTGGAGAGCCTCTAATTTGGCTTTAAGCTCTTCATTCTCCACGCGTAGAGGCTCGGCAACAACTTCAGCCTTGGTGGCCCTTTCAGTCGCGTTCCTAGCAGTCTCCTTAGCCAGCCGAAGCTGTTCATTAACAGCTTGGGCAGCCTTGGAGCGAGCCTCGAGACGGGCCTGAACCTCGACTTCAAGGGCCTTGAACGCCTTCTCCTTCTCCGCCGCCGCGGCGGAAAGCCTCCTATTCTCCTCCCGGACAGCCCGCGCCTGAGCTACTTCCTGAAGGCGAGCTGCTTTTAACTTGTCGTTTTCACGACAAAGCAGCTCGACGCGCGGCTGCATCCGGGCCAGGAGAACCCGAAGCTCATTGCTTAGCCTACCCTCCTGGTAGCTAGCCATGGCTTCCCCCAACGCACCACTAGGAGCAGCGTGACGAGCCCACTCCACGCACTCCACAGGGGTGCGAAGGGTTGTTCCTCGGCGAATGTTCCATCGTGGAACATACACTTCATTGGAATCCGACACTGCAAAAAACATAAAGCAGTTAGGAAAAGATGATAAAAATATATATATATATATATATATAAATGGGCCAAAAGAACCCTACGCACCTGTAGGGTCAATTACAGGCCGATAGCCGCCGAACCCATCACCTGAACCCAACGGAAATCCATCCAAGAGGTCAGGCAGATGGGAAGGTGGCAGAGATTGGCGAGAAGCCCCATGCGTACCTGATGGATCGGCCGTCGCTGCCGATGGCGGGGGCATGGTAGCAGCCGCCGCGGTCGCCGCCGCGGAATCCGCAGCAAAAGTTACCGCCGGCTCGGTGAAAGATGCTGTAAAACAGCACTCACAGCCGGCGGTGACGTCATCACAACTGGAACAGTCGGCTCAACGGAGTGAGCAACTGAACCAGTGGAAGCAGGCGCAGGCGCAGCCGCCTGGGTCGTCGCCTCAGGTAGGCTGACCGGGCCTACCGTCATTGGCGGGGAGGTACTCCTCTGCGCTCCACCCTGGAATGCGTCAACATCCATGCCTGCACAAAGAAAAGTGTTAAATGATATTAAGCTATGAAGATAAAAGCTAAAGGAAATTTGTACTTACGGGTTTTCTTGAGCCTGAAAGTACGGACGGGCGGGGATGAACCCGATGGAGCCGGCCTCTTCACGCCGGTCACCGTTGTCATCCTGGGCTCTTCGGTGACAGTTGTCACAGCCTCCGGAATGGTGATCTTGTCACCACCGGGATTCCCCGCCACCTCTTCGCTCTCGGTCTCCGAGTCAGACCGAGGCGCTGGATCGGCTGTGGAGGCCACCTTCTCCTTCCCCTTCCCGCCGGCAGCCTTCTTCTTCCGCACCAACGGAGGACCATCTGCGGATTCCTCATCAGAACATACGATTAGAGGAATTCCAGCAGAGGTTTCAACATTGAGGGGTCGAGGGTCGAAGAGCGCCTTACCTGGCCGACGGGCGCTAAGGATCTCATGGCCTAGCGGATAGACCTCCACGAACCGATCCGCCGTTTGTTCTAGGATGGGCAACTCGTTCTCATCTAGAGCGCGAGTACCCATCCGTGCGGGACCGTCAGCCTCCCGCGGGTTCAGGAGCGACTGCAAGTCGTTCCCCTCTGAAATAAACAGGAAAAAAGTTAGAAGAAATTCTAAATCAACAAAAAGAAAGAAAGCATACCGTAAGGAACAGAGTTCGAACCGTATTCGAGGACGATTGGGATCTTATGCGCATCCGCAGCCTTCCACACCCGGCTCATCCCCAGCATCACCATCCCGGACTCCGCAAACCGGTAAACCGGAGATTGGACCCAAGATATCTTCGCAAACCATTCCGCCTCCTGGTAGTTAGAGGCGTGAAGGCTGGGAAGTGCTTGCCCATTCTTGAATTTCATGGCAATGGGGATGGCGCGAGCGGATATGAAGAAGAACTCCCGCTTCCACGAGCGAAGACTGTGCTCGGTCGCGCAGATCTTTAAACCCTTGATTCGGGTTGTCAGGGTATACCACCCCTGGATGCACCTCCAAGTGTAGAAGGTCATCAGGCGGTCAACATAGGGCTCAACGCCCAAAATCCGGCACACCCACTCGAAGTGGCGAATCTTGGCGATCGCCATGGGGTGCAACTCGGTCAAATGAACACCGTGCCTCTCAAGGACACGGTAAACAAACTTTGTCAATGGGAACCTAAGATTCCCATAGACAAAGAATGCAGCATATACCCCGATCTTGCCTCTGGGGGCATCGTACACCGTCTGGTGGGGTTCAGGAAACTCAGGCTCGAGAGACTCGAGCATGAACTTCCTGACGACGTACCGATACCGATCGCCAGGCAGAGCACACTGGCACTCGCCAGCAGTACTCTTGTCATCGACTGCAGATTCGAGATCACGAGACATCTTGTAAAAGAAGAAGAAAACGATTTCGGGAGAATGCTTGCCTGAAAAGGTGAGTATTCGCCGGAAATCGCAAAGAAGATGAAGAGAAGAGTGAAAGTGTGGATTACAAAGAACCCTCTCCCCCTTTATATACTAATCGCAATTATTGCGATGAAATTAATGCGGAAGAGAGAGAAAACGAAGGTGCAATGAAACTATGACACGTGGCAAAAAGCAAGCTGGCAACAGCTGTTGACAGGACGCATACCATTAATTTCGCGGCCACGCGCCCGAAAAATCGCGCCCACGCGCCTGAAAAAGCGTCTGGAATGACCATGTACTGTCACATCACCATAACTTCCTGCACGTCCTGACACAGTCAGAAGAAACCGTCGCACGACGTGTCAGAGGTTTGGACTGTTCTTATCCTTCCACCAACTCTTCGAATTTCAAAATTCAAAATTCAAAAAGATTCAAAAGTAAGCGGGAAAATACCCCTTACCTTGGCAACCAAGTAACTGTAAGACAGGTGCGGGTACAGTGTTAAGGCAAAACCCTTCACAAACTTAGCACCTGCAAGGAATTGAAGCCAAGAATTCCTCGGCAACCAAGTAACCGTAAGACGGATGCGGGTACAGTGTGAAGGCAAAACCCTTCACATACTTAGCACCCGCAGGGAATTGACGCCAGGAATACCTTGGAAGTAAAGTAACCGTAAGACAAGTGCGGGTACAGTGTCAAGGCAAAACCCTTCACATACTTAGCACTCTGCAGGGAATTCAAACCAAGAAGGATCTTCTGGGCCATGCTGGCGGGAACGGGAATAACATCCTCGCATGACGGGAACGTCGAGAACTATATTGTTCGAAACTCCATGATGGGATTGGTGGTTTTAGCATAATTGATCATTATGTTGAAAACTACCAAAACCCCACGTAGAATCCACACAAGTAGGACTCAACGCTCCTGACGTACGAGGAGGTTACAAACCTACCCGCTTCACACCCAAAGATCAAGCAGAAAAGTCGGGAATTTCTGCGTGACATCAGGAAAACCGTGGGAAGAATCACCACGGAAAACCGAAAAACTAAACCCTTTTCAAAAACTCCTTGCTAATTCCAAAAGTTCACCTCACTTATTAATAATTCATGAGAAGAACATTGGACTGGGGGGACTTGAAGAGGTAGGTCCCAGCAGAGCCCAGTTGGACCCGCAAGACCCACCTTGAATAGGGACGTCTGCGCAGTAACCAACTGCTCCAGCAGGGCCCACCATGCTCAGAGAACCTTACGCGCAGTACGCCAGCTGTACCCGCAGGGAAAGCCTCCCAATGGCGAAGTACCCCGCCTGTTCCCGCAGCTGCGGATACAAGCCATCAGGGAAGGCTACCCGCACTAACAGCAAGGCTACACGCACAAGGCATTCGCTACTTCAGTAGTCACATGAAGGAATGAGCAAGGCGGGAATACTCCCGCCTAAATGAGCCAGTCCGTATGCTTCTGGAAGGTCTTTCGTACTATACCTACTAAGGTATGGGCGGAACAGACAATTTGACCAGAGCAGCCCATGAACCAATCACAGGGTGACAGCTCACCGACAACAATACAAGGAGGAGCACCCTCTAGTACTGTGTGTCACTATTAGCCGCTGCCTACTCACCAACCCTTACGATGGGACGCGCGCAGCCTACAGTTGGTGGAACAGTGCGTAGCCGGCAGTAAAGCAACAGTATACAGCCGACCTTTACTGTTGGCCGTAGCCTATCCACCAACCAGCATGGCCTGTGCGTAGTCCACTGTTGGTAGAACAGGAATACTATTCAGCCGGCTGTACCTTCTAGGAAACCTACCTTCGGCTATAAATACTCCAACACCTTGGAATGGTAAGGACATCATCTGATATCTCAATCTTATCTAGCAATCTCTTAATATACACTTATATTCAGAGCAATCTAGTCTGATTCTCACGCCGGAGGGTGGTCACAAGGAGGAACCCCCCCCCTTCTCAGTGACGAGCTTACGGTGTCTGTTTTGCAGGTCCCCTGAAGAACAACCTTCTCTGCTGGACCTCATCCGTGGGAAACATTACTTAACCCCCAGATTATCTATAATCTGTCCGTGGGTTCACTTAGTGTTTCTTCATCCTCCCAAAGGTAAACAGCAAACTCATTCTACAAATCACTTTATTTTTCAGCACATCTTATGCAATTTATTTGATAATCGAGTTTTATGAACTAAATTTGCGGTGATAAGTTGATTCACACAACACATTTTTTATCGTAACAATTTTTTTATTTTTTTGGGCATTTTATTATATAATGATTGTTGGTGTAAACGAGCCTGAGCTCAACTAGGCTCATTGTGACTTACGAGACTAGCCTGAGCTCATCTAGGCTCGTTGTGACTTACCGACTTTTTTAAGCTTTGTCTCGGCTCGAACTTAACTTTTTTATTATTTATTAATTAGTATATATACATTTTTAGTTATTTTTATATATTTTGATAAAAACCTTAAGCAAGCTTAAGCTCGGCTCAAGCTCATGTAGCATCTTAAATGAGCCGAAGCTCAACCATGTAATTGTAATTGTAATTGTAAAATTAGTACATAGTGGTCCAAAAACGGTAAAACTTAATAACACACAAGGCTCGATGAGCCTAAACGAGCTTTCCATAAAGCTTGGGCCCGATTAATAAACGAGCTTTGTTTGAGCCTAAGCTCTAAAAAGCTCACCTTGTTTCAAGCTTGAGTATGAGCAGCTCGGGCTCGTTTGCACCCCTAGTTGTTAACTCTGCAACTTTATTCGTAAATTTGTTTTGTTAGCCGCTGTTGAGAATATGGCAGAAGGTGGTGAAGCTTCGAGTCAGTTGGAATCTGGAGTCGAGTTGATAATGCTCGTCCCGGGAACTCAAGACGACGCAGCAACGGAGATCATCCACACTAGTGTAGTTGAATGCAATAACTCTACTAACACTTCGCGCAGCATTCTACCTTAGTGCTCTTGTAGGTTTATTCCCCGGGTTGCTTCCGTTGGCCAAAGAAATGTTCCAAGAATTAGGATACACAGTTAGAGAGGTCACCGAAGATACATTGCCCGAATGCGCCATAACACTTCAACCTTGGATTGACAATTGCAGGGCTTTCGCAATTTTCGGCCAGTTGGCATTGATCATTTACAAGAATATATGAACACATATTAAAAATATATGAACAAGTTGGCAAACTAATCTATGTGTATTAAGGTTTCTGATATGGTTTATAACATATATGGTTTAAAATAGGGTGTAGACGAGCCGAACCCGAGCTCGACTATCATTATCATAGAACTTGTTAACTTAAAATGGGCTATGTAAGTTAGCACACCACTTATAACCATGGTCTCCTACTCGCAGTGGCGCTGCTGTCACTCCACATGTTGCGGGGGTAAATAATAAATAATCGGGTCAAATTATATGCCAAAAAGGTCTGGTTAAAATAGGTTAATTATTCATAGTTATATCGACGAAAATGACAAAACTAATACAACCGAATCATGTATCGTAAGCTTTCAAAACAAGTCGGTTTATAAACCCAAACCAATTCCGGTTATAACCCATCTGGGTTGATCAAAGTTTGGTCAAAAACGGTTTGGCCCAAACCTAATCTGGTTGGGAATCTGTTTGGAGGGGGGAAGGGAATGTTCAGCATTATCCGGGGAAGTTTGGATCGGGTTGAAATTGTTTAGAACAAAAAAATCATTTTTGGCATGTTTTTCGAAACTGTTTGGGTTCAAAAACGAGACCATGAACTGGTATACGAACCAGCAAATTGGGTCTGGTCCAAACCGGTTTAAGCCAACCCGATTTTTTTGGTTAAGCAGGTCGAGTTATAAACCGGGTTGGTACTTGGCATGTCCTAAATGTATTTTTTTTGAACTTCTACCTTTGATATGCTTCAAAGTTCAAACTGGAAAATTGTTTTATAGCAAATAGAAAAATACTAACATATGCACTAGCTTGTCTCTGTTTTGTGTTACAACTTACAATTATGGGTTTTAAAGTAATGGACCTTGTTATTTATATTCTTTTTAATGAGACTTCTCCTTTTTTGGGCTGAACTCTGGGTGACCCAAACACACCTTGACGGCCTGAGAGACTTGCAGGAACGAAGCATAGCTTAGGCTTAGGCCTGCCCCCTATCTCTTTATTTATTTATTTATAAAATTTACCCGTTTCATCTGTAATTTTTTATATATGGTGTAAGTTTACCTGTTTTTGTCTAGAAATTTAAGTCTAACTCCTCTGCGTTTTCGTCCAAGTTTCGCCACTACTAACTTGGACTCAGGATTAACAATTTAATCACATTGAATAATTATAATGTACATAAAATCATGATTAAATGTACATAACAATATATATTACGCTACATATAAAAGTAAAACCGAAAAGTATATACAAAAGTAATAAACGAGCTCGAATTCTCTGTAAGTAAATCGACTTAAGATCAAGTATAGTGAAGCTCGTGCTATTACTTAGATTTTACTTAAAAACAATTATTCATATTTGACTTAAAACAACAATGCTATAAAAAAGAAAGTTTGTGTTATTATACAGGGAGGGTAGCTACATGAAACTAGATATGTTTCAGATATATATATAAGACTCTAAACCACTGTCTGCTAGGGTTTTATCTTTATCTATATCTTCACCCACTCTCAACTCTCGCTTATCTATCTATCCACCGCAAAGGTATATTGATTCAACAAATCTCATCAATTTATCAGCTTTATTGATTTTTAACTTCTGGGTGTTTGATGGGTTATCATTTCAGTCACTAATTGAGTATTATGAGATCAATTTGTGAGCTTTATTCATTTTTAACTTCTGGGTGTTCAAGGGTTTGATAATATTATTATTATTGGTGCAGATGAATGTGGAGAAGCTGATGAAGATGGCCGGTGCTGTTCGCACTGGTGGGAAAGGTAGCATGAGAAGGTAAGCTTAGTTATTATTATTATTATTATTATCCGGGGTTGGGTTTTGATTAATAGAGGATAATCACAGTTTATGGTTTGTTTAATTTGTTCAGTAAATGGTTGGGTTTATTAATTTCAAGTTAGGTTTGTGTTTATGGAAGCTAAAATAACATTAAGCAACTTATGACTTATTGCTTTTATGTTATTTATTTTGGTAATTAATTGGGTGTTTGGGATTGCTTATTTTAAGCAACTTATGACTTATTGACTTTTGAAAAAGTTGAAAGGTGTTTGAATCTACTTTTTTATCAATCAAAACCCCTTCCCAAACTGTACAAGCTTCTTCCAAAGCATACGGCTTTCTGGATGTAGATGGTGATATTTATATAGATGGATCTTATATATATGGTATAATGAAGTACCACATGGGTGGATATATAGGAATCAAAATCTGCCGAATCACTCATTTTATGATCTTCTACATCCTAGGTCTTCCCGTTCCATCATCTGGCTTATGTTCTTCATGTAGCATTCAGAGGGTTTTCCTGTACGTTCATCACAAAATATTTCGAGATCCCAATATACCCAATGCCAGATAGCTGCCAAAAAGCACAACCCAGAAAACAAAATATGCGCTCCAGCCACACCTTCGTAACTCCAAATACCCGGATTAGTTATAGAAAAGGCTGGTTTTGGGCGAGGAGGGATTCGAACCCCCGACACTGTGGTTCGTAGCCACGTGCTCTAATCCTCTGAGCTACAGGCCCCAATGCGTCTCCGCTGGATCTGTTCCCGAAAGTACCCTCAAAAAAAGGAACCTTTGCTCTCCCCAGCCATTTCGGGTTAAGATGTCAAAGCGCCTTTATCTCTACTTTATCTCTATTTATCTCTACTTTATCTCTGTAAGAACGGCGCGTTCCGGGGTGTGAAGTGGGAGAGAAGGGATGTCATAATTGGGGTTTTGAATAAGACGACCTTTTTATTTTTCATTTTTTTTTCATATTGAAAAAGTATGAAGTTGAAAAGGTATGAAGAACGGGAGGTGTGAAGTTTTTTATCATCCTGACGTCGAGCTATTTTTCCGCATGACCTCCCCTACAGTATCGTCACCACAGTAGAGTTTAACCACCAAGTTCGGGATGGGTTGGTGTGGTTCCTCTACGCCTAGGACACCAGAATATCGAACCATGAACGAAGAAAGGTATGAGATAAAATAGTCATTGCGAGGCCCCAATTCTTGACTGGGGGGGGGGCACCAAAGGACTCTGCCCTTCCATCCCTTGGATAGATAGAGAGGGAGGGCAGAGCTTTTGGTTTTTCATGTTGTCAAAGAGTTAAACAATGAAAATAGATGGCGAGTGCCCGATCGAATTGATCGGGTCATGTAGGAACAAGGTTCAAGTCTACCGGTCTGTTAGGATGCCTCAGCTGCATTATGTGTTATTGTGAGTGGATGAGTTAATAAGTTGCAAAGTTGTAACTTATTAACTTATGGATAAAGTTATAAGGAGCTAAAGTAAGGTATCCCAAACACCCCCTAAGAACCAATTGTATGTATTTACAGGCTTGAGACACGTGTACTATACGAAAAGCAATGAACTTATCATACATTGTTAAGAGACCATTGTTGTATACTAGCGTTTAAAAAGATTTTAAGTATTTATTTAGTTTTTTTCTTTAGTCAAATTGGTATTTAATAGTAATCAATTGAGAAATAAATGGTAATGAATGATTCCGACCGGATTTTCCCAGGGCAAAAAAAACCTGTCGTGCCTTCGGGCGGGGTGAGCCAACTGGGTTTTACCGGGAACGGCCAAGCCAAACTCGGATGCCAGCGTGGATACCGATTATGTCAACATAGTCTGGCCCGAGTGGGGTGGCGGGACTCCTCCTCTTGTTGGACCGAGGAGTGTGATATATCTTAACTGCGAAAGTCACCGTTCAAAAAAAAAAAGTTGGTTTTTAAATTGTAATAATTAATTTTTGAGGATAAGTATGTGAGCAACAGGTGTCAAAACATACTTGTAATTTGTCAAGTTCTTTACCAAAATGAGTATTATTAAAAGTATTTACCAAAATAGGTTTTTTGGTAAGGTCAATTTTCTCACTTGTTAATATTTATTTTTCTTTTAAGAAACTTAATTTAAAAAACATAGACCAGAAAAGTGAGCTGAAAATTAATAAATCTTGCATTTTTATTTTTCTCTATTCTTTTTCAAAACTACTGAAGAATGTGTTTGGAAAACTGTTTTAGAATTTATATTTTATTTATTTAACAAAACCGATTTAAACAAAAGTTATGTATTTTTTGATAAGTTTTACGAGTGTCGGTATCATAACCGGTGACGAACCGAACTGATTTTAATCGAACATCGACACCAATATCGGCATTGTCGAAACCAGAGCCTTTTTTTCCAATAAACTTTCATTACTTATATTAGCAATTCTATTAGTTTTTTCTAATTATTAAACAATTTTATAGTTTGATTGTTGTCTATAATTGTGATAGTTGTTTTTTCGATCGATTGGAAGAAAAAACAACTATTCATAATTATAGACAATAATCAAACAATAAAATTGTTTACTAATTAAAATACAGATAAAATTGCCAATAAGTATAGAAAGTTTATTGAAAAAAAGGCTCCGGTTCCGATATTGGTGTTGATGTTCAGTCGAAATCAGTTTGGTTCGTCGTCGGTTATCAAACTAATGCTTCGTCAAACTTACGATATCAATAGATATATAACTTTTGTTTAAATCGGTTTTGTTAAGTAAATTTAAAACACAGTTTTCAGAACACATTCTTCAATAGTTTTAAAGACAGAGAAAAATAAAAATGCAAGATTTATTATTTTTTTGGTCTGTGGTTTTTAAATTAATTTTCTTAAGAGAAATAAATAACAAGTGAGAAAATTGACCTTACCCGAAAAAACCTATTTTGGTAAATAGTTTTTCCTCATAACCCATTTTGGTGAAAACAAACGCGTCATTTGTCAAAAGATTAACACTGTAGGTTATTATTATATAGTAAGTATAGATAGATTTGAAGTATAAAAGCCAAGTTAATGATAATTGAATGTTAATGTGACAGCATTAAACGGTTCAGCCCATTTAACATGTTAAAAAAGATTGGACCAGCGGCCCGTTATAACTTATAACCCGAATTTTTTTTTCTAAACTTGGTCCTGAGAATTGTTCATTTTTTGGTCTCGGGCAGGTCTGGGTCTAGACCTGACCTGACGGCAGCAATTAGGGCCGAGAGCTCCTGTTTAAAAAAAATAGACCTGATTTTCCTAAACTCTATTTTGAGAATTCATAATTTATCAGTCCTGGGCTGCTTTGGGCCCACACCTGACGCCCTGACGGCGGCAACTAGGAAGGTTCGAAAAATAAAAATCTTATTTTTCCTAAACTCTGTCTGGAGAATTCTTAAATTTTAATTGTCTCGGGATGGTCCAAGCGCAAACCTGACTTTTTTCTTTCTAAATAATTGGGCCTTATGGATAACTTACGGCTGAACTAAATATAAATAAACCAAAAGTAAAAAATCAAATTTGACAAACAGCTTTTGAATTTTAATTGTTTCTGTGTTAATCAAGTCAGACGATCATGAAGTTCATGTAAAACTTTTATTTTTGTTTTGTTGTTTTGTATTGTTACGGATATTAGGGTATCTATCATTTTGGATGCATATTATGATTCATTTGTAATATGATATAATTTGTGATTTGCAGAAAGAAGAAGGCTGTGCATAAAACAGCAACCACAGATGACAAAAGGCTGCAGAGCACTTTAAAAAGAATAGGAGTAAACGCAATACCATCCATTGAGGAAGTTAACATTTTCAAGGATGAAACAGTTATCCAGTTTGTAAACCCTAAAGGTACCATCTTTTATAGGTTCTTTATGGTGTCTTTAGTGGTGTTTAATTGTTTGTTTAAGTTAAGTTTTGTTTGTTTGTTTGTTCTCAGTTCAAGCATCTATTGGTGCCAACACGTGGGTAGTTAGCGGTACTCCTCAAACAAAGAGTATGTTACCCTTTTCTTTATTTTCATTGAAGTTGTGAAGTGTATTTGTGATTCTTTGGTCAAACAAATTGTTTTATGTTTTCATATTATGGAATTTTGTTTGGCAGATTTACAAGATATTCTCCCTGGTATTCTCAACCAGCTAGGTATGTTTAATTGTCCATATACTTTCTCTTGATGTAGCAATCTATACATGTTTACTTTTAAAGTGTCAATTCGGGTTATCTTTCATCTAAGGGTGTAGTCGAGCCAAGCCTGAGCTCGACTAGCCTTGGCTTTGTCTTGCTTTGACTTTCTAGTGCTCAGTTTCTGGAGCTCAAGCTATGCTCCTGAGTCATTTCTTTAAGCTCGGGCCGTTTATTATTTGGTAGCTAATTTATATGCAATTGTAGTTATTTATGCATGCTTTTTGCCTACAATTTGTATATATAACAATATATAATATTTAGTTATATTTATCATAAGTTTGTATATAATAAATTTATAGCTAATACGATTAATAACATTTATATAAATAATAATAAGCTTGTTTCGAGCTCTGATAAGGGAAAGGTTGGGCTTGGGTTAAGCAAGCTTATTTTTGGCTGGATTTGAGCTATAACGAGGCGATCTCGAGTTGCTAATGAGCTGGCTTGGCTCATTTATACCTGTAGTTTCATCTCTAATGGGTCGTGCGGGTAAGGTTAAACGGGTCATATAAGTCAAACTAGTAAGGTCAAACGGGTCTTATTGGTTCAGTTTTTGGAACTGTAACATTTTGTAAAATGGGTTGTGTTTAACAGGCCCGGATAATTTAGAGAACTTGAAAAGGTTAGCGGAGCAGTTGCAGAAGCAGGCTCCAGGGGGTGAAGGTGCTGCAGCCACGTCAGCACAAGAGGATGATGATGAAGTCCCAGAGCTTGTTGCTGGTGAGACTTTTGAAGCTGCTGCTGAGGAAGGACAAAAGTCATAGGTGGCAATCCGAGGTTGCATGTTTTGTTGTTTGTTATATTTGCATCACTGTTGTCACCCTTTTTTATTCGAAAACATGTTTCGGTATCTGTTGTTTTATGTAACTTGTAGGGATATTTTTGTTGTATTACTCGCCTTTTTGTACTCGTTTCTAAAGGTGTCGATTTCAAACCATTAATGTTACGAATTGGTTGCGTCGGGTTATGGGTTATGATTTATTTTTAGGAAATAAAAAGAAACCAGTATGCTAACAAGGTAACATCAATATCCAACAAATAAACTATATATAATAATAGTAAATAGCCAGTATTGAGTATACTAACTTCATCTAACAATCAAAAAAATAATAAAGAAACAAGAATGTTATATTATATTAGATACGTTTCTTTTTTCATTACATACGTGATACATGTCATTAGGTCATGTTAGCTTTTTTCGTACAAAAAAGTTGATCAAACTAACTGAAAGTTTTAGTTATGTTTCATAATGTCATAAAAATGGAATAATTATCTTATTATTTGAAAAATATTTATTGTATAAAGTGTTACGAATATGATTGAACTTTTTTCATTAAATGAAGTTTGAATAAATAATTTCATCAAAATATCGTATATTGATTTTAAAAAAGAATGCGCCACGTATGTGTGTATGCGCACGCACGTGAGAGAGCAAAATTAGTTTATCTTCAAAACAAGATAACACCTCGATCAAAAGGGACAAGGTTGTTAAGCTAATTGTTTTCTAAATAAAAACTTTTTCTAGACGACTGAAGAATTCATTAAACAAGCAAGATGTTAGGAAGCTACCACAACGTCAAAAGCAGTACACTGAAACATAGTTCACAATCAAATTTAAGCCAGTCTTAACCATACTAGAGAGTTTGGTTTTTCCATATGCTTGATCCACATGAAACTTATGTATTTGGTGTCTTCAAAAAGCTTTGTGATGGATTATCTTTTGTTATTTAGGATAATCAAATACATTAACATAAGTTAAGAATGACCGCACGACAATTGATCTAACTGGGTGGAAGGTTTATATGAATGTTGAGGAGGTCTTGGATGAAGATGACAAAGGCATAAATACTCAGTAGCTTACACCATTGGCCAACCTTTTGCCAATTTTCCAAAGAGAAACCAAACTATGCTTATAGAAACTTTATAAGAAAACTATACTTTTACTTTCCCAAAATGGACAACCAAGGACACTTGATGATATAGTGTATTCTGTTTCTATGATTCTATCACTAAATCATGTGAAAAAAAAATCCAAATATAGAAAGAACAATAAATTGTTGGACATAGGGTTTTAAATGAACCGAACGTTCATCGAACAGGTTTGTGAACCATTCGACGGGAAGTTCTTCGTTTAATAAATGAACGGACATGAACAAAAACTAGTTAAGTTAAATTAACGAACATGAACAGAGGTAGTGTTCGTGAACGTTCGGTGATGTGATCATTTTTGTATGTTTATATGGCCGTCACCGAGAATCCGTCAAAATTTAGGGGTTTGAGAGAACTAAAAAAAGACCCTAAAATCACATTTTTATTTATGTGACAAATAAATGGACAATTTTACCAATTGGTTTGCATTTCCAAATAAATGCTATTTTGGTACCCGTGGTTTGTTTAATTACGCAACTTTAATACCAATTTTGAATTTTTTTGCAAATGGCTACTTCACTTTTATAAAACTTGCAATTTTAGTACTTTTTTCTAACCTCGTCTAATTTTGTCCGTTAAGGCAAGGACAATTTGGTAATTTGTATTTTTTTTCTTTTCATATAAGTTAATTAATATTTATAACGCATCGTTTCAATACAACAGATCTGAACTTTTGAAAGGCATCATTTCTATAAAACAAAAATGAATCACCCACCGCCATTGTCACCGGTTTTTCGGTGTAGATCTACGGCGGAAAACCAGCCCCAAATTAAAACACCAGTCATCGATTTACGCTACACAATTCAATTCAACAAAAACCGCACACAAACACATCGATTTAGATAATCGATTTTTCAGATAATTGGCGGCGGTGGTGACCAGAGCTTTCAGATCCGCGGCGGACACCGTCAACGAAGCGACGTTCTGATCGGGTGCGACAATAGTTGGTTGCCGATTTCCTATATGTTAATTTGTTGAAGGAGGAGCCACCAAAGAATGAAATCGACGAAGCTATTGGTCCAATTCCGATGTCAAACAGTCAATTGACGTTGGCGACGGTTTGCTATGTAAAGTGGGATGTGGCCGGAAAGACGATTAAGTGGTTGTTGGAAGCCAAAGATTAAGTTAATGGTCCAAAATGTTTTTGATATGTAAAGTGGTTTTTTTTAATGTAGGTTTGGGATAGGGTTTGAGTTTTGAAGGGAGGAGGAGGAGGAGGAGGATGTGGATGTGGAAGATGAATTGGTGTGCAGGCGGTGTAGTAATTCGCTGGTGAGATCTCCGGCACGACGGTCGGAATCCATGGACGGCGTAGACCACCACTGGTGTTGATGAGGGTGTCTTACATGATATAAAAAGGAGGAAAATCTTTAAAAAAATGAAAAAATAAATAAAATAACAAAATTATCAAATTACTCTTGACTTAACGGACAAAATTAAAATTGCATGTTTTATAAAAGTGAGGTAGTCATTTGCAAAAAATTCAAAATTAGTACTAAAGTTACGTAATTGAACAAACCACGGGTACCAAAATGACATTTAAGGCTTATATTTTATTTTGATGTAGCAATCTAGACATGTTTACTTTTGAAGTGTGAATTCGGATTATGTTTCATTTTGTGTAAATGAGCCAAGTCCGAGTGTGAGTAGGCTCGGGCTAGGGTCGTTTTGACTTACTATGGCTTGTTTCAAGCTCGGCTAGTGAGTTGTATTTGAAGCTTGATCTTGGCTTTGTTTTGGCTCGTTTATTATTTGTTAATTAATTTATATACAGTTTCAATAAAACTTGTTACTTAAAATTTAGTTCTAATCATTTTATATGGCATATGTATTAATTAGTTATTTTTGTTATAAATTCATATATAGTTAATGGTATTAATTAAATATCTAGTTAATACATTAAATAAAGTTTATACATATAATAGCCTAATAGGCTCGTTTAAGCTTGTGAGCCAGCTCGAGCTCATTAAGTGAAGCTTGGGCTTAGGTCTGCTCTTTAAACAAGCTTATTTTAAGGTTTGTGTTCGTTTAAGTGAGGTGATATCGAGTTGCTCACGAGAATGATTAGCTCGTTTACCTCTCTAGTTTAATTGCTAATGGGTCAAACGTGCCATATTAGTCAAGTGGTAAGATCAGACCAGGCGCATAAGTCAAACGGTTAAGGTCAAACGATGTCATGTTAGTCAAACAGGTCATATTGGTTCAGTTTTTGGAATTGTAAAGGTTAGCTCTTTGTGAAATTGGTTGTGTTATACAGGCGCGGATAATCTGGCGAACTTGAAAAGGTTAGCAGAGCAGTTGCAGAAGCAAGCTCCAGTTGGTGCGGGTGAAGGTGCTGGTGAGACTTTTGAAGCTGCTGCTGAGGAAGGACAACAGTCATAAGTGATCTAAGGTTGCCTGTTTTGTTGCTTGTTACATTTGCATTACTATTTTGTTTTGTCACTCTGTTTGTTCGAAATCATGTTTCGGTATTTGTTATGGTTTTATGTAACTTGTAGGGATATTTTTTGAGTAAAGGTTTTATGTAACTTGTAGGGATATTTTGATGTTTTACTCGTCGATTTGCACTTGTTTCTAAAGGTGTCGATTTTAAATCGTTAACTTACTAACGGGTTGCTTTGGGTTATGTTTTAAGTTTTATAAACGGGTCAAGTAATCAGGATAAAAGGATGATCTACTTGGATTGAATTGTTTTGAAATTTAAACTTCAAAAACTATCTACTATTTAGTTGGTTGAGTGAGGTGAATTTAGTTGTAAGAAGCCATTTAATATATTATATATGTACTAAAAATCTAAAATTATTATGATTTCAAAATTTGATTCATATGTTTGTTCAATAGTAGGAACTAGGAAGCCCAAATCACCATTGTAGCCTTGCAAGCCTAGTCGAACTCGAATCATAAAACCTAGGCTCTAGCCTCTTACCTTTTTTATTAAATGAGCTCCAATATAATTTCCAGCTCGGTTTTAAGAAACCAAGTTTGAGTTATTTTGTAGTGACTAGTCTGACAAACAAGACACCGGATTCCATGTTTGTTTGTTCAATAGTCGGAGACCAAATCAACATTGTAGTCTTGTGAGCCTAGTCAAAGTCGAATAATGAAACGTGGGCTCTTGCCTCTTAGCCCTTTTATTATGTACGTAAGCTCTAAACGGAATCTCAAGCTCATTCAAATTCGAATAATGCTTTAAGAAACCAAATTTAAGTATTTCAGTAAAACATTGGATTCTATGTGTTAAAAAAATCCCATAAAACTGTTCACATTAGTTTTAGACATGATCCTTTGACCTATATTAAAATTAGCCGTACTATATTTAATATCTTGATACCCTTTGATTACTAAATACTTTTGTTATCATTGTCCTTCAATCTATATTTTTTATATTATTTTTGTCCAGCTTACCCCTTTAATCCATAAAAGGACTACTAAATAATAATAGCCATCGGCCCACCACCCATATGCTAAAGTACCATAAAGAGTTAAAACACTAGAATACTAGAAATAAAATGACAAATGGAGCTACTTGTTAACTATTCTATATGGTTTTTCTCAAGTTATTAAACTGTATTGAGTTTAAACGAGCTCAATCCAAACTAAATTTAATACGCAACTCTTTTTATGAACCAATATCAGTCAATTTTTTCTACAGGCTCACAGGTCAAAAGTTTATAGATATAAATCATATAATAATATTTTTTTACAATTAGACTAATAAACAATTGTACAAAACCAGTATGCTAACATCATCCAACAATCAAATAATAATAATTAAAGAACCAGCATGCTATGTTAGATAGCTTACTTCCTTCCCACCTACATACAGTAGTTACATGCACATCACAAAATCATCAGTGATGCTAGTTTTTTTGCGTATAAAAATCTTTGTGTGTGTCGACGGGGGGGGGGGGGGGGGGGGGGGGGGGGTCACGCCTCGATAGATAAGGACAAGGTTGTTAAGCTAATTGTTTTGTAAAAAAATAAATTCTTTGGACAACTGAAAGATTCATTAAACGAGCAACACTAGCAAGAAGTTAGAGAAACTACCGCAACACAAAACATTGTACAATGAAACATAATTCATATACCAAATTTACACCGGTCTAACCATTTTAGAGAGTTCGGTTTTGCCATATGTTTGACCCACATGAAACTTATGTATTTGATGTCTTCGAAAAGCCTGTTGACGGTTGATCTTTTGTTATTTAGGATGGCCTCTTTTGTTCTCCATATGCACCAACATAAAGTAAGAATGACCGTGCGAACAACTTTTCTTTTGATTGAGTTGGGTGGAAGGTTTATATGAATGCTGAGGAGGTCCCAGATGACAAAGGCATAAAAACTCGGTAGCTTACACCGTTGCCTAACTCTTTGCCATTTTTTCTATGAAAAAACAAACTATCAAACTATACAAATTTGCTTACAAAAACTTTTATTAGAAAACTCTATTTTTTTACTTTCCAAAAATGGACAACAAAGGACAACTGATGAAGAGTGTATTGTTTCTAACTTTCTATCACTAAATTATGTGAAACAATTCCAAATATAGAAAGAACAATAAATTGTTGGACTTGGACATGTACCAATTTTTGTATTCAAGTAATAATGCTAAGGTCAAATATCCATGTTTATGAATCTCAAAAAGTGTAATATGTATAAGTTTTTTTTAGATAATTAATCAACTTTAACTAGAAAAATGTGAGAACAAATAAATATTTACTTATTACCTATAAATTTAAATATGATAATATGACGGTTATTTAACTGTCAGTGTCTCTCTCACCACTTATGAATTGTCATTCATGCATTAAGTATAAGTGTTTATATGATTCTCATGGTCTCTGTTCAGATACTAATTATGTGTTGAAGATGTCCCCATATATGTATTCAAAATACATGAATTTAAACTAAAAGTTTGAAATATATAACTGCAATTGATTAAGTTATCCTTTATGTTAATAAATGACGATATTACTAGGTTCCAAACAACCTATTTAACATCTAAAACGACAACGTAAACGATTAGTTTAGACCACATAAATCCGAAAGCATGAACCGGCTATGATTTTCTATTGATAATAAATCATTATTGGGAATTGAAGTATCACATATATTATTTGTTTACTTACTTTCGAAGCTAGGCTGTTTTTATAACATGTCACACAAAATTATACAACCGAGAAGTGTAAATTAAAATATTGAAGTTCTTAAAAACCTTTTTTTCTTAAAAAAAATCCAAGCTCTATATAAAAATTTCATCCTAGTTATTGTCAATGATTCTTTGACTCAGTTGCCAAATGCGTTAGGTTAAGTGTGAGACAAAGAGGATGTATCGGGGTTCAAACCACACAGGTGACGAGAATTTTGCGGAAAACTTATGAGGTCCCGATTCGATTGCAACAAATGTATATCATTGATAGGGGGAGAATACCACTCTTTTATGATTCGAACTCAGGTAAGATAGGTTGTAGGATGGTAAGCTTTTTGGAGTATCTTAAGAACCGGTTTCACTATCGCCATTCAAAAAAATAAATAAGGTTTCTAATAATTTAAGTCTTAAAAGATTAGGTAGAATCTCAATTTTTGAAATAAATGGTGATGTGAAAACGAGTATAACTAATAAATGGACTTCCAAGTTACAACGCATTAAATTCGTTAAAAAACACAAATGAGATCCTCATTCTAAACACTTCCATACCATTTTTGGAATCACCTACTTTCTCAAGTTATTCCTCTTTTAACCTACAAATTAACACTTTTATAGCACACATGACAAAAATGGTATTTTAATTGTTGTTATGTTCAATAGAATAAATACTATATTTGGGTGAAACGCATAAAATATTTTTATAACAAAACTTATAGTTTAATTTGTTGTTTGGTAATATTGTGCTAAATCAATAAAAAGGTTAGACTAACTAAGAGATAGTATCCGAATTATTTAACATGTCTTTAAAACTTAATCATTAAGAGATAAAAGACATATTTTTAGTTAACCAAACAAACTAAGCAATTCAGAGATAGTCTTTTAATTAAATTATCAACAGACTACCAAAAATTTATATACGGTTGAAAAAAACTCTAATTGATGAGTGTGTACAAAAAGTCAGAATGATATTAAAGAAAACAATGAATTACAATTTTCATCTATTAGTCCATCTTCTGATAATACTAACCCAAATCAATTTGCTCTATGAACGCTCACAAACACACCACTCCCTCTCACAAACTCCCTCCTCTACCATGTATGTATTTTTTCTCTCTCAACCACATTATATATAAGAATATGATATATCCGAGGTTGGTCAGTGAAGAGGTATGTACCCGCCTCAACACCGAGCAAGGCGGGTCAACCCACAAGATAAAGACATTATGAAGACACAAAGCCAAAACCTATGCGCATGGCGCATACAAAACATCCTCAGGCATCATATGCCCAGGCACACATATGCTCGCGCATCACATATGCGCGCGGCGCATCAGCGCGCGGCGCATATCACATGCTCGTGCATATCACATCTGCCCAGACACACATGCTCGCGCATCACATATGCGCGCAGCGCATCAGCGCGCGGCGCATATCACATGCTCGGCGGGTCAACCCACAAGATAAAGACATTATGAAGACACAAAGCCAAAATCTATGCGCATGGCGCATACAAAACATCCTCAGGCATCATATGCCCAGGCACACATATGCTCGCGCATCACATATGCGCGCGGCGCATCAGCGCGCGGCGCATATCACATGCTCGTGCATATCACATCTGCCCAGACACACATGCTCGCGCATCACATATGCGCGCAGCGCATCAGCGCGCGGCGCATATCACATGCTCATGCATATCACATCTGCGCATGAAATATCTGCGCGTGAGAATAAAGAGAAGACCTCGCGCATCCTCAGGATGGGCGCATATCACACGTGCGCATAATCAACCTCGTCCTTATCCCAATCAGGATTAGGGCAACCTTGATTGTGCACGTCAGACAACCTTCCAGAAGGCATCTTTTTAAGGAGAAAGAATATGCTGATGTTGATAGCTGCCAAATGAAAGGTCGACAACTCAGCATGACACATGTGTTACCACGTGATTACAACCAACGAGAAAGCGCCAGGTGTCCCAGAGGACACGTGGCGCAGTGCGATTGGAGGAAGCCAACGAGGTTGAGCCCAACCGGTGGTAACCCTAGCACTATAAATACAGCATCAACTCCACTTTGATGGGACATTCATACTCAATCATTGACAGTTACAAGCAGTGATCACACATTCAATCATATTGAATCACATTCATTCACAGTCAGTTACATACAATCACACAGTCTCACAACCAAAGGGTATTGAGCAATTAAGCAAATACTCTTGAGATTCTCTGACACATTATTATCTTCTCCACAAATATACTGATTCTCACGCCGGAGGGTTACCCCAAAGAGGACCCCTCTGTCCCTTTCTGAGGGGTAAGTAACGGCGCTGTTCATTTTGTAGGTGGAAGAACACTGATCCAGAAGAACCGTCGGTGAAATAGTATAATCACACCCGAGGAAAGTAGATCTGCTACCAGTGAGTAGATCCACGTTTCTTCATTGGCGCCATCCACTGTTACAAACGGCAATCAGATCTCATCAGATCTATAAAAAAAAAATAAAATCAATCACCATGGTTTCTGGAGTTCGTAACGTTGATCAAGCTCTGGAGGATATTGAACGTGAGGGTGTTAACAACGGACAGCAGGTTCTGAGGGTTCCGCGTGATTCTACGCGTACCACCAGCAACCGTCCCTTCGTCACAACCCCTCACGGCCAGACTGAAACTCCTCCAGACGATCTCACGTTACAAAATATGGCCGGCGCGAAGCTGAAAGGACCAATGGGTCCAGAAGATGAAGCAAATGATCCGAATGAATGGCTCATAAACGAGCAGCGGCGTCTGATTGAAAAGTACAACGAAATGGTCAAGCAGAAGAAGCTAGCTGACCAAACACAAAGGCAAGTTTTTTGATAAGCAGACTACAAAGAGGCCGCGCGCGCCGGAAGAAGGACATTCTGTTCACACTGCACACACTGAGTTCAGTGATGAAGAAGTGCATAGCATGAGGAAGACACGGGATACTCATGCAGGAGGCTCACAGCTCCGCGCGCCTGTGAACATGGCGCCTGGAGCCAGAGCAGATCTGGATCTGCACATGCCGTACAGCCCACCGGTCAGAGGGCAAGTAGACGTAACCACGCCCTACAGACCAGCCATCCTGGTAAAACACTCAAAGTTTACTGCGCGCATCGCGCAGGCTCCCATCCAGCACAAGACAAAGATGCCAAGTGGTCTGGGCAAATATGATGGCACAACAGATCCAGATGACTTTTTGCAAGGTTTCTATAACACGGGAAACCTAGAGAGCTGGACGATGCCAACATGGTGTCATATGTTTGCTCGCTGCCTCACGGGCGCAGCGCGGGTATGGTTCGAGAGCTTGTCGACAGGGCAGATTGATGGGTTCGAGGAACTATTAGAAAAGTTCCAAGCCCACTTCGTACAGCAACGCAGGCACACGCGCGATCCTGATGACATCATGCACTGCATACGCAGGAATGATGAAACGATTGAAGATTACATCACTCGTTTCAATCAGGAATCCCTGGCAATCGGGGGTATAACTGAGCAGCTCCTGCGCGTGGCCTTTATACAAGGCGCGCGCAGTGATCAACTCCGCCGGGCTCTCGTAAGCAAAGATGGTATGCCCACCACGTGGGCCAAGTTAATGGAGGCATCGCGAGTTTTCGCGAGAAATGAGAAACAGATTGCCCAAGATAGGGCAAGAGAAAGAGCGCATCAGGCAGAATCACCGCGCAGCAAAGAGAAGAGGGCCAAACAGAACTCTGTATGGTCCAGGTTGCAGCCAACAAGTTTTTCTTCCGCGGAAAAACAAGCGCAACCAACCTCACCACAGCCCCAAAAAGAAGTTCGTAATCGCGGGGAGGGTGACAAGAGGGAGAGCGGCAGAGATCCTAGCAGACCTCTGCCAAGAATATGGACGCCCCTCACTAAAACACCTTCACAGGTGTTAAGTACTGAGAATGTCCAATTCAAGCCCCCCAAGCAACTACACTACAAGGGACCGCAAAACAGTGGCAAATATTGTGAATTTCACAGGTCCCCGGGCCACAACACCGACGCATGCCATCATTTAAAGGATGCGATCGAGAAGGATGTAAAGTCAGGCAGGCTGGCTCACTTGGTAAAAAACCAAAGAATAGAAGATGAGCAACCGGAAGGAGCCTCTGCCAGCAAGAAATACAAAAGAATCTGTGTGGCTGAGGGGGGACGACAAGGGCAGACGTCAAAAAAGAGAAGCGCGCAAATCCACGGAGATTGGCGCGAGCAGCAAGTCATCTTCCCAAGAATCAGGGGAGGCCCTTCAATAAGCAGTCCTCTCGTCATCACCACACACATTGCTCATTACGAAGTGTCAAAGGTCCTGGTGGACACTGGAAGCGAATCTGACATTATGTATGAACAGTGTTTCAGAAAGTTAGACCCGGCAGACCAAGCGCGGCTCGAAATTGTGAACGCACCAATCTGTGGTGTCTCAAATGAAATCATACATCCCCTAGGCCAGATTCAGTTTGAACTAACTATGGGGGATGATGAGCACAAGCGAGCCGAAGTTGTCAACTTCTTGGTCTTGCCCACCACGTCATGCCACAATATGATCCTGGGTAGGGGAACGATTGCTCAATTTAATGCTGTACCGTCACCAGCGCACGGCGCATTGGGGTTCCCTACACCAACAGGCGTAACATTTGTTTACCGCGATCATTTGTGCGCAGTGACAAGCACGCCGCGGGAAGGGAGAATGAAACTTCCAATGGCTGACAATGCGCCAGAGAAGTGGATTTTAAACCCAAAATTCCCAGAGCAAACGGTCACAATTGGCGCTACCATTTCAGACGAAAAGAGATTGAGAATGAAAAAGTTGCTCACAAAATACACGTCGGTTTTCGCGTGGCAACACTCCGATATGACAGGGGTCCCGCGAGACTTGGCGCAACATTCTCTTAACACGTTCAAGTCGGTGGAGCCAATTGCTCAGAAAAAGAGAATCATGGGGGATGAAAAGGCGAAGGCCATGAATGAGCAAGTGGAGGACCTGTTGCGCGCAAACATCATCCGCCCGATCCGATACCAGACATGGGTAGCCAATCCTGTGATGGTAAAGAAAAGCAACGGGTCATGGAGAATGTGTATTGACTTCAAGGACCTCAACAAAGCATGTCCGAAATACTGTTACCCCCTCCCAAACATCGACGCAAAGGTGGACTCCGTTGCGCCATTCAAGCTCAAATGTTTCCTGGATGCCTACAAAGGCTATCACCAGATTCAAATGGCACCACAGGATGAAGACAAGACTGCCTTCAGAACCGACAAGGGTGTTTTTTGTTACACAAAAATGCCCTTTGGTTTAAAGAATGCGGGCGCAACCTATCAGAGACTTATGGATTCGGTTTTCAGTGAACAAATCGGAAGAAATCTAGAAGTCTACGTTGATGATTTGGTGATCAAGAGCAGGGAGGAGAGACAAATGCTCAAAGACATCGAGGAAACTCTTCAGCGCCTAACGGAGGTTAACATGAAGCTCAACCCGAGCAAATGTACTTTCGGCGCAGAAGAGGGGAAATTTCTTGGTGTAATGGTCACTAAGGATGGTTTCAAGGTGAACCCTGAAAAGGTGGAAGCCATCCTTGACATGCCTTCACCATCCACCATGAAAGAGGTTCAGAAGCTGAATGGTAGATTGGTGTCAATCAACAGGTTCCTAGCGAACCACGCCAGCAAATCTACTCCATTCGTTAACACCTTGAGGAACTGTTTGAAGAAGAGCCAATTCAAGTGGACGCCTGAGGCTGAGCAAGCTTTCACTGAGATAAAAGAATGTCTCATAAAGTTGCCAGCGCTCACAGCTCCACTTCCTGGCGAAACCCTTACATTGTACCTGTCAGCTGGAGACCGCGCGATCGGCGCAGTATTATTGGTGGATCGCAAGGGGATCCAAACGCCAATATACTATGTGAGTCGGGTGCTCACAGACCCTGAGACGCGCTATTCCATCATGGAAAAGTTAGTTTTGTCACTAACACACGCGTCGCGCAAGCTCCATAGATACTTCAATGGTCATCCTATTGAAGTTCTGACTGGTTACAACATCCAGCAAGTCTTGCGACGCCCCGCGCTCTCCGGAAGGCTGACAAAGTGGGCGCTGGAATTAGGTGAACACACGATCACTTATAAGCCCCGTCCAGCGATAAAGGGTCAAGTTTTGGCGGATTTCATCACGGAAATCCCAGAGGGAAAGATTGAAGAAGCTCAGCGCGAGGTAGACCCTCCCCGAGCAAATGATGAAGAAGATGTTTGGAGGCTATTCACTGATGGAGCCTCCAACAGCGAAGGGTCCGGCGCAGGCCTCAAACTGGTGGACCCTGATAATCATGAATATACTTATGCTATTAGGTTGGACTTCAAGAGTACCAACAATGAGGCTGAGTATGAAGCCCTGCTGGCTGGTCTGCGCATTGCGCGCAAGTTTGGAGTTAAAAGGCTAGAGGCCCATGTTGATTCTTACTTGGTAGCTGCTCAGGTCAACGGCCTATATGACGCCAAGGAGAACACAATGCCTCTATATCTAGAGCAGGCAAAAAAGTTCGTTGAGCAGTTTGACTTCTTCAGAATCATACACACCTCGCGCAGCGAAAACAAGTCCGCTGACGCGTTGAGTAAGATGGCATCAACTAATTTTGATCACTTTGGCAAAGATGTCAGGGTGGAAGTGATGAGCAACCCGTCAGTACAAACGCAATCGGTCCTTGTAATTCATACAACCCCTTCATCCTGGATAACTCCAATAATGGAATTCCTGAAGGAGGGGACGTTACCGGATGATCGCGCACAGGCGAGAAAGATAAGACACAAGGCACAGAACTATGAACTACTTGATGGTACATTATATCGGCGCTCTTATCTTGGACCGCTCATGAAATGCCTGGATGCTGAAGAAGCAAGCTATGTGATTAGGGAGATTCATGAAGGAATCTGTGGAATACACGCTGGTCCGCGCATGGTGGTTGCCAAGGCAATGAGTTCAGGCTACTATTGGCCAGGCATGTACTTGGATGCGCTAAAAGAAATCCAAAAATGCAAGGCATGTCAGAGCTACGCGCCAAACACCATGCGTCCAAAGAACAACTTGATTCCAGTGACCTCCGCATGGCCTTTCCACAAATGGGCCATTGATATTGTGGGGCCCCTGCCGCAAGCGCAAGGGCGGGTGAAATTTTTGGTAGTGGCGATAGACTATTTCACAAAATGGGTTGAGGCCAAGCCACTAGCAAAAATCACAGCTGAGGCGATGAAGCAATTTATCTGGAGCCACATCATTTGCCGTTTTGGCCTTCCTATGGAAATTGTGAGCGACAATGGCAAACAATTCACTGACAGGAAGATATCAAGCTGGCTCAAAGAATTGCACATCAACCAAATCTTCACGTCCGTCTACCACCCTCAGGGGAATGGCCAAGTGGAGCGCGCGAATCAAAGTTTGCTAAATGGGCTGAAGAAAAGGTTGGAGGGAGAATCCCATTCTTGGGTCGAAGAGTTACCTAATGTCCTGTGGGCGCACAGGACATTAAGCAAAACTAGCAATGGCGAATCCCCGTTCAGCCTAACCTATGGGACAGAGGCTATGATCCCAGCAGAAATTGGATGCCCATCCCATAGGGTACTCATGATGAGCAAAACTGATAACGAGCGCGAAAGAAGATTGGACCTTAACTTGCTTGAAGGGCGCAGAGAAGCGGCTATCATTAATGAAGCCAGATACAAGAAAAAGCTGGAAAAATATTATAATCAGCGCGTTAAAGAGTGCCACTTCAAGAAAAATGATTTTGTCCTTCGAAACAATGAAGCTAGTCGCGCAATACCCCCAGGAAAAATGTCCCCCAATTGGGAGGGACCTTATCAAATTTCAGAAGATTTGGGGAAAGGCGCGTACACTTTAAAAGATTTGAATGGAAAAAAGATACCGCGCGCGTGGAACGCGGCACAACTTAGAAAATGCTTCATGTAAAAAGTTCAAATATGTAATCAAGGCTTTTAAGCCATCATGAATGATGATTCGCGCTATCTTTCAATATTTGTCGCGCTATCTTTCAATATTTGTTCTATTACCTTTGCATACATGTTTCACACTTCCTTTATTAATTTGGAACAATATGACAACACTATATTGACTTCAAAGCAAAATAAAGCGAAGTAAAACATACATGCGCGAGCCTTAGCTCAAACGCGTTAACGAGTCTTAACTCTAAAACGCCAGGGCCTTAGCCCAAACTTACGAGCCTTAGCTCAAACACGTTAATGAGTCTTAACTCTAAAAACGTCAGGGCCTTAGCCCAAAACAAAGAGCCTTAGCTCAAAACACACACAAACATCCATCTTACATCCCGCGCAGCCTGATCATAAAAATCCTTAAACACAACTAAGGCAAAGTACATGCCATATCATGTTAAGGTCTCAGGTCGAGGTAGCGCGCGGAATCATAGTGGATATCTGAGTAACACACGCTGACATGTAATGGCTAAACTCATACTTCCATATAAAAACGACGCGCAAAAAAGAAATAATGAAAAGTTAGCGCGCATGTCAGCATGAGCAAGATACTGCGAAACCACAAACAAAATAGAACAGAGGTTAAGTGAATAATTTCCTTACAACCTTGTTCTTATTTTAACGTGCAAGCATATCTCATATCTACAAGCAAACATGAAGAGATGAATGGAAATGCGCAAGATGTGAAAAAGAGAAAACAAGTTTCATTCCATTGGATTGAAATTTACAAGTATGATGAGTTACAAATTACAAGTATAAAAAATTAAATATGTAAAATTTGATGAAGGGCTTCTCAAGTCTCCACGTCGACGTCAGCCACTTCATCACCTTCATCATCCCCCGCAGCATCTGACGCGGCCTGCTCTTCATCTCCGAACTGACCGTAGTCAAGTTCTTCCTCCTCATTGGAGTCTTCTATCACGACGGTGGCAGGAGCAGATTTATTCGCAGCGCCAGAGCCGCTGGCAGGGGCAACATCCCCCGCGCCACCATCATCGCCACCAGCCCTCTCGCATTCATCGAGCAACTTCTTTAGCGCGCCGAGGTCGGGCTGGTCAGCAAGCGCAGCTATCTGCAAAATCATTAGAAAAATATTGAGTACAAAACACTTGGAAAAATTAGTCAAGTAAAACTCATTAAGGTCAAGGTACCTGCATAAGGATGGGGATGGGAGTATTCATATACTTTTCCCCCACCGCGGCCATGTCCGCGCAGGCCGCGTCGCTCTTGTAAGGGTACTCGGATGGGTTCTTCTTCAACATGCCATAGTCATACCCATCCGTAAACCCTTCAGCTCGGCCCACCAAGCGCGCAGCGGCATTGAAGTCCATCACAAGGGCCTGAAACTCGGCGGAATATTTCATCGCCAAAGCGCAGCGAGTTATGCCCTGTGACACCAGCCATTGGCGATCCTGCGCTAGGCCAGCAACAGACGTCTCGAGGACAGGAACCTGGGAGTTTAATAACTCAACAGTTTCCTTAGTCTTTTGTAGCTCCTCCTTATCAGACGCTGCTGCCGCCAAGATTTTTTCTTTCTCCGCCTGCGCAGCACCAAGTGCTTCCTGGCTGGACGCCGCCGTCGCCAAGGCCTCATCTCTATCGGCCTGCGCGGCCGCCAACTCCCTCTTCAGGCGCGCAACCTCGCTCTCCAGTGATGATTTTTCAGTGATACTCTGGACGATAGCTTGGTCACGCGCCTCAGCCTGCTGTTCCAAGACACGCACTCTACGCGCGTACTTGGCAACTTCGGCCTCCGCAAACTGCTGCTTCTCCCGCGCAGCTTGGAGCTCATGCCCGCGCTTAATATAGGCGGTGTTGGCACTTGCTCTATTTTCGCTGAGCTCCGCCTGGAGTTTCTCAGCTCGTGCGCGAGCATCAGAAAGGTTCCAGGCAGCCACCTTAGCCTCTTGCTGGGCTGCCACAAGAGCATCGCGTACTTTAATATAATCGCGATGAAGCTCTTGGGAGGCAGCAAAGAAAGCTGACCCAGCGAAAATGTGATCGTTGAGCAAGTCAGCACGAGTGCGCTCCTCCTGATACCTCCTTTCAGTAGGAGGCACGGCATGATCCCAGAAGTCCTCGCATACGCCCATGGATTGGAAGGAACTTTCTTCATTAATATTCCATCTCGGGCGATAAACGTGGTCACCTTCCTACAAAACACAAGAAATGTTCTAAGTCATAAAACATACTTATATGGAGGTACGCGCAGCGGAGCAACAAATTAAAACATACCTGCGGGGATGAAGCAGAAAAGTCAGCGCCAGCCCCACCAGAAGTATGCGCTGCGAAGCCTTGTGGCATCGCAGGGCTGGCGCGGTCTCCCAAGGAGCCCTCAGCTTGAGCCCCCTCATCCTCCTCATCTTCTTGAATAGGCCTTTTCTCCTGCGACCTGGGGGGCTCCAAACCAGCCTCGCGGAGAGGGCTGCGCGTAGGAGGAGGCGAGGGAGGTCTCGACGCCGCCAGTTCGGCGCGCAATACGGCTTCCTGCTCTTTGGTAACCCCAATAAGGGGAGAATCAGCACTAGCAGAAGCAGGACCAGAACCAGCGGCGCCGCCAACGGCGCCAGGAGTGTCGCCAGCAACTTGTACGCCAGCTACAACTCCTATGAACAAATCAACAAGGAAAAATGGTTTATGACTGAATCCAAAAGAAAAATAAAGAAGACAAGTGTGCAAAACATACCTTGACGCAATTCTGTTCGCGCGGCGAACATCGCCATAAAATTCATTCTACCCTTTTCAGAGGGTAGAACAGGGGACTCCGAAGCAGCCCCCGGCGCAGCCTCAGCACCTTGTGGCGCCTGTGGCTCATCTGCAACCGTCGCCGGTTCTGCAAACATTCAAGGAGGAAAGGTTTAATAACAATTCAGCCAGATGAAGATAAATAAAGTATACCTGTTGCAGGCGCGGCACTGCTTCTCTCTTCAGCCGCGCGAAAGGAGGAGGCGACGCCACCATACCTCAAGTGGACAGGAGGTCTGCCCACTCTCACAGGCAGGGAAGCTAAAGAAACCTTTGTGGTAAACACTTGGGTTTCCTTAGGTCCCTTCGTTTGAGCATGGGGATGAGCGACAGGGGTGTCATCTTTCTTCTGTTTCTTACTGGCCCCTGCGCCAGATTTCCCCTTAGCTTTGCGCTTTAGTAGGGGCGCCTCCTCTTCCTCCTCCTCCTCTTCCGCGAGCTCTAGCTCGTAGTTTTCAAGCGCATCTACAAAAACAACCAACAGAACTGTTAATAAACTTGGGTATTCTAAAGGAATGAGCATAAGTGCGAAGGCTTACCAGGCGCGTCACTGTCAAAGTCAAATTCCAGATCCACTGGGATGAACATGTCATCGAAGCGATCTGGGAAACCAACTTCCCCAGCGCCAAGCGCGACGGAGCCACCCTCCACTTGTTCATCATAAGCGGCAAGGACATAATCCTTGGTGACTGCGCAAAAACAAATCAAGTGATATCAGCAAAAGAATTATGTTCGCGCAGAAAAAATAAATAAACCAATGAAATAAACTTACACAACCCGTCGACTTGGATAACGGGCTCAAGCGCGCTATCGGCCCAAAGCTTACTCATGCCGACCCCAACCAGCGCCTCCTCGCAAATTTTCTTCGCGGGGGATGGTTCGGCGGTCAGTTTCTTAACCCAGGCGCCAGTTGGGTTCTTGAGGACACCCTCATCCGCAGGCGCAGAAGAGATAGAGCGCATGGTCATACGGATGGGGATCACACCAGCCCTTATGTAAAAGAACCTCTCAGACCAGTCATGAAGGCTCTTGAATGAAACAGTGGAGCACTTCACCTTCTGACTGCGAGGAATGAAAGAGATCCAATTGTCCTGGATCTTGGGCTTGTAAAAATATTGAAAGCGCCGAGGAGTGGGTTCCTCGCGCTGGGATTTGCACATGAACTCAAAGTGAGTCACGCGCACGAGTCCAAACGGATGGACTTGGGATATATGAATCCCATAGAACTTCAGCAGTGCACCCACAAACCTTGTCATCGGGAGACGAAGGTTGCAGTGGGTGAAAAAGTGGCTATATAGGGAAATATAGCCGGCAGGCGGGTCCGCCGCCGTTTGCCCGGACCTAGGCAACATGCAGCCAAACAGGGTGGGAAAGCCCTGAGAGGCGATGAGGTTGTCGAGATCGGCCTGCTTCAATTTGCAGAGGATTTCATTCCACCTTTTGGTGGCCTTGGTCCTCCCTACTTCCTCCGATGTGGTCTCAACAACCCTCTTCCCTTTCCCCTTTTGCTTCAATGTCGACATCACCACAGATTTCACACGGCGTCTTCGAGAGGCAACAGAGGTGATTGAGGGGCTAGACGAGTCTGAACTATCAGACATACAACTGCAGCAGCAGATAATCGAGAAATCGAAAAGATGAAAACACTCAATTCAGAATATGAAGGGCAGAAACTCGAAAATTATCAACAATGAAGATGAAGATAAAAAATTTCCTAAGGGCCTCCTTTTATAGGCCCAGGAGAGAGAAATGTGGCAGCTGATCGGATTTCACGCGCCCCCACTCGCGGGTGCAAGCCAACGAGGGCGCGACACGTGTCCCTAACACTGTTGAGGGGACATAAAATTGTAACCGACCTGCCACGGAGCAGAGACGCGCCCCCACTCGCAGGTGCTAACCAATGCGAGCGCGACACGTGTTCAAGACAGCTGTGTGAGGGGACGTGAAAGGCAACTGTAGCACCTCGAGCACACGAAACGTCTGACATGTTTACGGCGCACGTCACCACCAACTAACCACGTGTTCGACCCGTCGTTTTCAACCCTTCGTTTTCAACCAAATGGATAGAAATTCGCGCAACGATGGAAGCAACCAGGAAAACGACAAAACCCCGTTTAAAGACAAAAATCAGTAAGTCTAATATCCATCTTACCGCGCTCGCGCGAGATAAGACACACATTAGACTGGGGGGGCTTGAAGAGGTATGTACCCGCCTCAACACCGAGCAAGGCGGGTCAACCCACAAGATAAAGACATTATGAAGACACAAAGCCAAAACCTATGCGCATGGCGCATACAAAACATCCTCAGGCATCATATGCCCAGGCACACATATGCTCGCGCATCACATATGCGCGCGGCGCATCAGCGCGCGGCGCATATCACATGCTCGTGCATATCACATCTGCCCAGACACACATGCTCGCGCATCACATATGCGCGCAGCGCATCAGCGCGCGGCGCATATCACATGCTCATGCATATCACATCTGCGCATGAAATATCTGCGCGTGAGAATAAAGAGAAGACCTCGCGCATCCTCAGGATGGGCGCATATCACACGTGCGCATAATCAACCTCGTCCTTATCCCAATCAGGATTAGGGCAACCTTGATTGTGCACGTCAGACAACCTTCCAGAAGGCATCTTTTTAAGGAGAAAGAATATGCTGATGTTGATAGCTGCCAAATGAAAGGTCGACAACTCAGCATGACACATGTGTTACCACGTGATTACAACCAACGAGAAAGCGCCAGGTGTCCCAGAGGACACGTGGCGCAGTGCGATTGGAGGAAGCCAACGAGGTTGAGCCCAACCGGTGGTAACCCTAGCACTATAAATACAGCATCAACTCCACTTTGATGGGACATTCATACTCAATCATTAACAGTTACAAGCAGTGATCACACATTCAATCATATTGAATCACATTCATTCACAGTCAGTTACATACAATCACACAGTCTCACAACCAAAGGGTATTGAGCAATTAAGCAAATACTCTTGAGATTCTCTGACACATTATTATCTTCTCCACAAATATACTGATTCTCACGCCGGAGGGTTACCCCAAAGAGGACCCCTCTGTCCCTTTCTGAGGGGTAAGTAACGGCGCTGTTCATTTTGTAGGTGGAAGAACACTGATCCAGAAGAACCGTCGGTGAAATAGTATAATCACACCCGAGGAAAGTAGATCTGCTACCAGTGAGTAGATCCACGTTTCTTCAGTCAGCTAAGGCGACAGTCGAGAAATAAAAGGCTAAACAACATCGAATATTTTTTCAATTACAAGATCAATTAATTATGGTATGATATTTATCGCATATTATGATTAATTGATTATAACATTCTTGCCCAAATTATATCGAAATAGAATAAAGCAATTATGAGGATTAATGACTATTTTGCCACACACTTCTTATTCTCTCTCCTCCACGTTGTGTTCACACAAAAGACTACATATTCTTCATAAATGAGCGTTTAAGACACCATTAGCATCACAAAAAAGATAACAGAATAGAGGCAAGTCAACATTCAACAATAGATTAGAACTAGGCATGAAAATTTCTAAACTAAACAATATCGAATACTCTTTAGTCACAAAATCAATCAATACCGGCCATATATTACACCGCATATTACAATTATAATATTCTCTATCAAAAAGAGAATATTAAACCAATTATGATTATTGACGACGTCTTTTGATGCATGTATGCAACCATTATGTCACATTATATACACTATCGATAGCATCATAACAAACTAATTTAAACTAAACTCATATATCAGAAAGATAATATAACCAAGGCTCATCAGTTAAGTCTTAATCACTAACATTTTTTTAATCACAATATCATGGGTGAGCAAGTGAGTCTTACAAGCAATACCCGACCCGGACCCAGTTAATGGTATTATCAAGACCGGGAAATCGAATCGGGTCTTGTTGGGTTTATGATCACACTTATAGGAGCAAACAAGTCTTGTCCGACCCGGACCAGGTTAACGGTAATCTCAGGAGCGGGAAACCGACCCTATTGTAAATAATCAAGTATGAGTTGTTCAGGTTTTACTAGGTTTAATAGAAGCGAGTGTTATCCGACTCATGCTGTAAGACCCTAACCCGTTTATAACAATTTTAGGCGTAAACATATAACACGATTAGCTAATTGAAATATATAACGAAACATACTCACTTCTTTTTTTTATATGAAAGTGGTCTCGATTTGTCATTACGACCAAACCGGACCATTTCAAACGTTGAGTATTACTCGACTCACACCACCAAATTCCCTTTTCGGCTATTTTAACTTTAGAGGTTACTCTCCCATTTCTCCCGACCTCAGCCTAAGTTAAGGTTGGATTTTATTTTATTTTATTTTTTTACCTTTTTGGTGTCGTTTAGGGTAAATACCCAACTTAACCCATTGATTCACCACGGCCCATATCCGTCGTTCTTTTTTTTTTTTCCTTTTTTTTTATCTGACAATACCTTGGTGTCTATGACCCCACGGGTCATTAATACTTTGGTTTTACGTGCCTTCTTGTCAATCATGGCCATCTAGACCATAATCGACTAATCCTTTATATTCTTGAATCATTTATCCCTACGCGTGTCACACGCCATTTCTATGGCTCCCACAAGAGCCATTTATCCGAGTGTGCCCATAAGGCTTATGACCCCAAAGATCCATTCGACACTCCCACTTACCTACTCCTTGCTACATGAGATATATATGTACTAGTTATAAGAAACCCATCGTATCATGCGTTTAACACTTACCTGGCTAGGGTAAGTAATCCGCATATGGTACACATGGACTTATTATAAATACTACACTACCTCCCATGTAAACAGATTTTCAGTTCGTGTCCATTGTTTTATCTGGTAAAGACCTTATCTTGTTACATTTAGCATTATTAGGTTTTACCTTCAATCATTCAAAACGAACTAGACGTTTTCGTTTCATAAAACTCTTTATGCAATCACATTCGCTGATGTGATCATTTTATCTTTTGCATTCTTTTGTTTTAGGACGTTTCATTGGATGATTACCCCCGTCCTAATTTCTGAGTCTAATTTGTATTTGTGCATTTTCTATTCACTATTATGAATAATGCACCTTACCAACTTATTTTCTCATGGGAATATCATACTAGATAAATATCTCATTCAGGTTTCCCAAGCATTACTCGTTCATATGCAACTACTATTCACCACATTAATGTCGCATACTGATAAGCATATCATAATTTGGAGCGTGTACCTGATTGATACCCGCCCTGATGAATCTTCATTGTTGTTTTGCCAACATATTGAACCATCACTTGACTTAGGTCTTTAGCAAGCATGCTCTCTGTCATGTTTTTGAATCCTCCAACATCATATTAGGTGGGTCATCTAATTCCCATCATCTTAGATGTGGTCATGGTATCACTGAAACATTCACAATTGATTAATAACGATTCAATATAATATTAGTTTGTATTATAATACAAGGAATTATATAACACTTGTTAACACAAGTTATTCCTTTTCTAAACACGTCTTTGGTTAAGCCTTAGGCTACCATAACCATCTTTTACCGATTTATTTGAGCAACGTGTGTTCCCATGATAGCCCAAATTATTGATTACAACAATCACATATTAATTTGGATTGTTTTTTAAGAATAATACTTACTGGATTCCATGATCAAGCCTCAAACTGAACATCAAACTGTTAACCTTTAGCTCTGAATACCACTTGTAAGACCCTAACCCGTTTATAACAATTTTAGGCGTAACCATACGCTCGTTAGGACTTAAAAACCAGGTCTAATTAAAACTTTTGCGGATGACGTGATAACATGGCACGACATGCATAACTAGTAATAAAAATTTATACAAATTTTATATTTATGTGATACGAAAACTATATTAGACTTTATATTCTAAAATGAATCATTATAGCGGAAGCTTGTTCGGTTCGGTTGTGTTCAGTTCTTCAACAGCTTGACCATCAATCCACGTCCTTCAATTAAGTTATATCCTGTAATGGAAATTCACCATAACAATTAGTCATACATACTTTATATCTACTTGAAATAAATTCAAGTATCCTTAACCCATTCCATAATATTTTCACTATCAACGTCTTTATACATTTTTTCTTTTAAAACATTAAGAGGGTCTAAGTGTCCTCACTTAGTGTAACCCCCCCCCCCCCCCCCTTTTGTCCTTTTATATATGCCATTTTAGTATTTACAACCAAAAATTAGGATTTGCACGTTCATGCACAAAAGCCTAGCCTCTACGACCCCATGAGTCGTTTATACAACAATTTATTTATTCGGATTAATCGTAAGAGTTAAACGGTTTTAAAATTACAGATTAAACCCAACAAGCACGAACTCAGTAACTGTGCACTGGCACCAGCAGCCCATTTACACCCATTTCCCGTTTCCCTGTTATCCCGTTACCCTTTTTCCACTACAACCATATTGTAGCCGGTAACTTCATGGTTCGTAAATCTAATCATCACGATCCCGTTATTCAATTTTAAGACAATTTTTACACTAACCTTTTCATTTGACTCTTTATGCCTCAGACGACTAGGTAATATCAAATGCACCCATACCACTGCCCGACGGGCGTTTTTGTCATGTTAACATTTACCGATATCATGATTTAATTCACGTACCTGGCAGGGCTAAAGTTGTGACCCATTACCAATACCTTGTAACTCCTTTTAGAGAACTCGACAACGCATTCTATTACCATCATGCTTACCTGTAAGACAATTCTCAACAGGACAAGCGTTATATGTCAACTTCAAATGGTGATAGTTTCACCATTTGACATGTATGACCCGTTCACGCATATACCCATTCTGGGTCACTCTTTTTTTATATCTTAATCTTACAACGGGTTATTACCAAAATAGTGATTTAACACCAATTTATCCATAGTACCCGTTTACGACTTGGTCTATAAACCACACCCGATAACCATTAAAATCCTTGTCCCATATACTAGGATTATTAGTTTTCAATTCTCATTTGACCCTTTTGGGCCAATTTGAACCAAGTCTCGAACATTAAAGATTACAACCCAATCCCGGGTTGTACCTTAATACCCCCAAACTACCATTCTTTAGTTTTCTTAACATTTCAATCTATTGTTAGTCATTTAAGCAATATTACAATTTGACAAGAAACTTTAGCTTATAAATTGAAGTGAACAAAGTCACTTACCTTTCTTTGCTAACAGAACTCCCATGCACTCCATTAGCTTGTTTGACCCGTTTCATCCAAGCCTCCACGTAGCTTGACAAGATCAAACTTATGTTCACCAAGTTAAGATGAGCACAACCTTGCTCACATGCACGGTTTTATCACCCGATTTGCCTTCCAATTTGAACAATTTGAAGAACAAGGGTTCCCCCCTCTTGTTCTTCCCCCTGATCATCATCGATACACATACACACACCTAGTGTGTGTTTTAATGTATTTTCTATTTTAATGTTTATACTTTCCAACTTGACAATTTTAACCCCTCATGATTAATAAGTTATTTAGTTTAAGACTTTTTGAAATATATAAATATTTCATAATTATTAACTTAAGTACTGACTAGGTTGAATATTATCCTAGTTACGTGTTTCAAACTTTTCATGTTTCAACTCGACTCGATTAATATAATATTTTGGGGTGTTACAAGTCTACCCCCCTTAATGAGGTTTCGTCCCCGAAACCTAGATTAGGTAGTTCTTTGGGTGAAGCCGGAAGAACTTTAGTTTTCCATACTCAATTGAGCACCGGTCAACCTTTAATCATTTTATCACCTTACCATTAAATAAATGATATATTGTTATATAGCATCTGCTACTATACCCATAGCAGATATTCTAACTACGTATTTTCTGAAGGTTTATTAGTCGTAAGGGTTATACCCCCCTCTTATTGACCTCCCGTCACTGCTTTTTTTTTGGTAGACCATTCTCTGTCCACTTTTATCCCGAATAATATGTTGATCAATGATCCTTTCTATCATGCTCTTTCATTCAAACGATTAGAAATCAAAACATTTGAACAAATATATGTATATATATATATATATATATTTGTTATTTTATTTATTTATTTACTTTTCTTTTACTTCTTGACCCGGCCGTGTCAGAATTCAACCCGCCCGGGTCACCAGGATATGTTTTCTTTTAGAACCTTTACCCGGTCGTGTCAATTATCAACCCGGCCGTGTCACCTGGGCATGATTTCTCTCAGAACCTTTACCCGGCCGTGTCAGTTTTCAACCCGGCCGGGTCACCTGGGCATGCTTTCTTTTCACCCCATTTGCATCCAAATCTATCCAAAACTCACCCAAACTCAATTTAATCACTAGAAAATCGTGTCTAACATATATAAACCATAATCCGTTAACCGGATTCAAATTTCTTAGTTTTACGCTCCCGTTACTCGGTTTGCGTTTTCGTTTATTTAACCCGTTTTGACATTTAAGCATTATAACTTAAATCGTTTGCAATCTTTTTATAGGTTTATTTCTCTACATTTACAACCCATTACTCGGGCTCATTAATCTCGTGTTCCACGCTTCTGTTATCCGGTTTGCGTTTACACTAATTTGACTCGGTTTATGTTCAAGTACTTAAACTTGATTCATTCATAATTTTTTTTCAAGAAACTATTCTTTTTCATTTATAACCCATAATCCGGGTTTATTATTTTATGACCCACGCTCCCGTTACCCGGTTCACGTTTATATTATTTACAACCCATTATCCTGGTTCATCGTCCTTATTGATCACGCTTTCGTTACCCGGTTTGCGTTTATATTAATTACAACCCATTATACGGGTTCATCGTCCTTATTAATCACTCTTCCGTTGCCCGGTTTGCGTTTATATTAATTGCAACCCATTATTCGGGTTAATCGTCCTTATTAATCACGCTTCCGTTACCCGGTTTGCGTTTATATTAATTGCAACCCATTATTCGGGTTCATCGTCCTTATTAATCACGCTTCTGTTACCCGGTTTGCGTGTTCAACTCTTTGACCCGTTTGGTTTGCTTTTGTGAATACTATCACTTATTAGCAAACCATTCTCAATTATAAACATTTTCACGACAAATCCTTTTGAATTAACACGATTAGCTAATTGAAATATATAACGAAACATACTCACTTCTTTTTTTTATATGAAAGTGGTGTCGATTTGTCATTACGACCAAACCGGACCATTTCAAACGTTGAGTATTACTCGACTCACACCACCAAATTCCCTTTTCGGCTATTTTAACTTTAGAGGTTACTCTCCCATTTCTCCCGACCTCAACCTAAGTTAAGGTAGGATTTTATTTTATTTTATTTTTTTTACCTTTTTGGTTTCGTTTAGGGTAAATACCCAACTTAACCCATTGATTCACCACGGCCCATGTCCGTCGTTCTTTTTTTTTTCCTTTTTTTTATCTGACAATACCTTGGTGTCTATGACCCCACGGGTCATTAATACTTTGGTTTTACGTGCCTTCTTGTCAATCATGGCCATCTAGACCATAATCGACTAATCCTTTATATTCTTCCCCCCTGATCATCATCGATACACATACACACACCTAGTGTGTATTTTAATGTATTTTCTATTTTAATGTTTATACTTTCCAACTTGACAACTTTAACCCCTCATGATTAATAAGTTATTTAGTTTAAGACTTTTTGAAATATATAAATATTTCATCATTATTAACTTAAGTACAGCTAGGTTGAATATTATCCTAGTTACGTGTTTCAAACTTTTCATGTTTCATACTTGAAGAGGTATGTACCCGCCTCAACACGGACAAGATAAAGACAAGAAGCTTGAAATCAAGACATTATGAAGGCACTAAGCCAAAACCTATGCGCATGGCGCATACCACACATGCTCAGGCATCATATGCCCAGGCACCACATATGCTCAGGCATCATATGCCCAGGCGTCACATATGCGCGCGGCGCATATCACATCTGCGCATGAAACATCTGCGCGTGAGAATAAAGAGAAGACCTCGCGCATCCTCAGGATTGGCGCGTATCACACATGCACATAATCAACCTCATCCTTATCCAAATCAGGATTAGGGCAACCCTGATTGTGCACGTCAGACAACCTTCCATAAGGTATCTTTTTAAGGAATAAGAATATGCTGATGTTGACAGCTGCCAAATGAAAGGTCGAAAACTCAGCATGACACATGTGCTACCACGTGATTACAACCAATGAGAAAGCGCCAGGTGTCCCAGAGGACACGTGGCGCAGAACGATTGGAGGAGGCCAACAAGGCTGAGCCCAATCAGTGGAAACCCTAGCACTATAAATACAGCATCAACTCCACAGGGAGAAGACACTCAATCATTCACAGTTACAGCCAGTAACATACATTCATTTCACATTCAATCATATTTAATTACATTCAATCAGACAGTTACATCCAGTAACACAATCACACAGAGTATTCAGCTATTAAGCAATACTCTCCAGAATTCCTTGCTCTCACATATTATTATCTTCTCCACAAATACTTATGCTCACACCGGAGGGTTACCCCAAAGAGGACCCCTCTGTCCCTTTCTGAGGGGTAAGTTAACGGTGCTGTTCATTTTGTAGGTGGAAGAACACAGATCCAAGAGAAACCATCGGTGAAATAGTATAATCACACCCGAGGAAAGTAGATCGTCTACCAGTGAGTCGATCCACGCTTCTTCATTGGCGCCATCCACTGTTACAACGGCAATCAGATCTTAACGTTGATCTATATTTAAAAAAAAAATCACCATGGTTTCTGGCGTTCATAACGTTGATCAAGTTCTGGAGGATATTGAACGTGAGGATGTTAATGAGGGACAACAGTTTCTGAGGGCGCCGCGTGATTCTACGCGCGCCACCAGTAACCGTCCTTTCATCACAACTCCTCATGACCAGACTGAAACTCCTCCAGACGATCTTACGTTACAAAATCTTGCCGGCGCGAAACAAAAAGGACCAATGGGTCCAGAAGATGAAACTAATGATCCTAAAGAATGGCTCATAAACGAGCAGCGGCGTCTAATGGACAAGTATAATGAGATGGTCAAGCAGAAAAAGCTAGCCGACTTAACACAAAGGCAAGCGCTTGATAAGCAAACTGTTCATGGAACAAAAAGGCCGCGCGCGCCGGAAGAAGGACATTCTGTTCACACTGCACATAATGAGTTCAGTGATGAAGAAGTGCACAGCATGAGGAAGACACGAGATACTCATGCAGGAGGCTCACAGCTCCGCGCGCCTGTGAACATGGCGCCTAGAGCCAGAGCCGATCTGGATCTGCACATGCCGTACAGCCCACCAGTTAGAGGGTAAGTGGACGTAACCACACCGTACAGACCAGCCATCTTGGTAAAGCATTCAAAGTTCACTGCGCGCATGGCGCAGGCTCCCATCCAGCACAAAACCAAGATGCCAAGTGGTTTGGGTAAATATGACGGCACAACAGATCCAGACGATTTCTTGCAAGGTTTTTACAACACGGGAAACCTAGAGAGCTGGACGATGCCAACATGGTGTCACATGTTTGCTCGCTGCCTCACGGGCGCGGCGCGTGTCTGGTTCGAGAGCTTGCCGACTGGGCAAATTGATGGGTTCGAGGAACTATTGGAAAAGTTCCAAGCCCACTTCGTACAGCAGCGCAGACACACGCGCGACCCTGATGACATCATGCACTGCGTGCGCAGGAATGATGAAACGATTGAAGACTACATAACTCGTTTCAATCAGGAGTCTCTGGCAATCGGAGGTATAACTGAGCAACTCCTGCGCGTAGCCTTTATACAAGGCGCGCGCAGCGATCAACTCCGTCGAGCTCTCGTAAGCAGAGATGGCATGCCCACCACGTGGGCCAAGTTATGGAAGCCTCGCGAGTCTTCGCGAGAAATGAAAAACAAATTGCCCAAGATAGGGCAAGAGAAAGAGCGCATCAAGCTGAGTCACCGCGCAGCAAAGAAAAAAGGGGCAAGCAGAACTCTGTATGGTCCAGGTTGCAACCAACCAGTTTTTCTTCCGCAGAAAAGCAGGCGCAACCAAGCTCACCCCAGCCCCAAAAAGACGTCCGTAATCGCGGGGAGGGTGACAAAAGGGAAGGCGGCAGAGATCCTAGCAGACCTCTGCCAAGAATATGGACACCCCTCACCAAAACGCCTTCACAGGTGTTAAACACTGAGAATGTCCAATTCAAAAGCCCTAAGCCACTACACTACAAGGGACCATCAGACAGTGGCAAGTATTGTGAATTTCACAAGTCCACAGGGCACAACACTGATGCATGCCACCACTTGAAGGATGCGATTGAAAAGGACGTGAAATCAGGCAAGCTGGCTCACCTGGTGAAAAACTCAAGACCAGACGATGAACAATCAGGAGCCTCAGCCAGCAAAAAGTACAAAAGAATCTGTGTAGCCGAGGGAGGAAGGCAAGGGCAGACATCAAGAAAGAGAAGCGCGCAAATCCAAGGAGATTGGCGCGAGCAGCAAGTCATTTTCCCAAGAATCAGGGGAGGCCCTTCCATCAGCAGTCCTCTTGTTATCACTACACACATTGCTCATTACGAAGTGTCAAAAGTCCTGGTGGACACTGGCAGCGAATCAGACATCATGTATGAGCAATGTTTCAGAAAACTGGATCCGGCAGACCAAGCGATGCTTGAAATTGTGAATGCACCAATCTCTGGTGTTTCAAATGAAATCATTCATCCCCTAGGTCAAATACAATTTGAGCTAACTATGGGGGATGAGAAACACAAGCGAGCCGAAGTTGTCAACTTCTTGGTCCTGCCCACCACTTCTTGCCACAATATGATCTTGGGTAGGGGAACGATTGCCCAATTCAACGCCATACCGTCGCCAGCGCACGGCGCGTTGTGGTTCCCAACACCAACAGGTGTAACTTTTGTATACCGGGATCATTTGTGCGCAGTGACAAGTACTCCGCGGGAGGGGAGAATGAAAACTTCAATGGCAGAAAACGCGCCAGAGGAATGGATTCTCAACCCAAAATTCCCGGAGCAGAAGATCACAATTGGCGCAACGATATCAGACGACACAAGGGTGAGAATGAAAAGATTGCTCACAGCATATATGTCGGTCTTCGCGTGGCAACACTCTGATATGACTGGGGTTCCGCGAGACCTGGCACAACATTCTCTCAACACCTTCAAGTCTGTTGAGCCAATTGCGCAAAAGAAGAGAATCATGGGGGATGAAAAGGCGAAGGCCATGAATGAGCAGGTTGAGGATTTACTGCGCGCAAACATCATCCGCCCGATACGATACCAGACGTGGGTAGCTAACCCTGTGATGGTAAAGAAAAGTAACGGGTCGTGGAGGATGTGCATTGACTTCAAGGACCTCAACAAAGCGTGCCCAAAGGATTGTTACCCCCTCCCGAACATCGACGCAAAGGTGGACTCCGTGGCGCCATTCAAGCTAAAATGTTTCCTGGATGCCTACAAAGGCTATCACCAGATTCAAATGGCACCACAAGATGAGGACAAGACCGCCTTCAGAACCGACAAGGGTGTTTTTTGCTACACAAAAATGCCCTTTGGTTTGAAGAATGCGGGCGCCACCTACCAAAGACTTATGGATGCCGTTTTCAGCGAGCAAATCGGGAGAAACCTAGAAGTCTATGTGGATGATCTGGTGATCAAGAGCAGGGAGGAAAAGCAAATGCTCAAAGACATCGAAGAAACCCTTGGGCGCCTAAAGGAAGTCAACATGAAGCTCAATCCGAGCAAATGTACTTTCGGCGTACTAGAGGGAAAATTTCTAGGTATAATGGTCACCAAGGATGGTTTCAAGGTGAACCCTGAGAAGGTGGAGGCCATCCTTGACATGCCCTCGCCATCCACCATGAAAGAAGTCCAGAAGCTGAATGGTAGATTAGTTTCAATCAACAGGTTCCTAGCGAACCATGCAAGCAAATCTACCCCATTTGTCAACACATTGAGGAATTGCTTAAAGAAAAGCCAATTCAAATGGACTCCTGAGGCAGAGCAAGCTTTCAGGGAGATAAAAGAGTGTTTGATAAATCTGCCCGCGCTCACAGCTCCACTTCCTGGTGAAACTTTGACATTATACCTATCAGCAGGAGAGCGCGCCATCGGCGCAGTATTATTGGTGGATCGCAAGGGAATCCAAACGCCAATATACTATGTGAGTCGGGTGCTGACAGATCCTGAGACGCGCTACTCCATCATGGAAAAGTTAGTTTTATCACTAATACACGCGTCGCGCAAGCTTCATAGATATTTCAATGGTCATCCCATTGAAGTTCTTACGGGTTACAACATCCAGCAAGTTTTGCGGCGCCCTGCGCTCTCGGGAAGGCTTACAAAGTGGGCGCTGGAATTAGGCGAGCACACGATCGCCTATAAGCCCCGTCCAGCAATAAAGGGACAAGTCTTGGCTGATTTCATAGCCGAGGTCCCCGAAGGAAGAGTTGAAGAGGCTCAGCGCGAGGTAGACCCTCCGCGACCCAATGATGAAGAAAATGTTTGGAGATTGTTCACTGACGGAGCCTCAAACAACGAAGGGTCCGGCGCAGGCTTAAAACTGGTGGATCCAGAGAATCATGAATATACTTACGCCATCAGGTTGGACTTCAAAAGCACCAACAATGAGGCTGAGTATGAAGCCTTGCTGGCTGGCTTGCGCATCGCGCAAAAATTCGGAGTAAAAAAGCTAGAGGCCCATGTTGATTCATACTTGGTAGCAGCACAAGTCAATGGCCTTTATGATGCCAAGGAGAACACCATGCCTCTATATCTAGAGCAGGCGAAAAAGCTCATCGAGCAATTTGACTCCTTCAGAATTATTCATATTCCGCGCAGTGAAAACAAATCTGCAGACGCGCTGAGTAAGATGGCATCAACCAGTTTTGATCACTTTGGCAAAGATGTCAGGGTAGAAGTAATGAGCAACCCGTCGGTGGTAGCAAAGTCTGTCCTGCTAACTCATACAACCCCTTCATCATGGATAACTCCAATAATGGAATTCTTGAAGGAGGGAAAGGTACCAGATGATCGCGCGCAAGCGAGGAAGATAAGACACAAGGCGCAGAACTATGAACTGCTTGATGGTACATTGTATCGACGCTCTTATCTTGGGCCGCTCATGAAATGCCTAGATGCTGAGGAAGCAAGCTATGTGATCAGAGAGATACATGAAGGAATCTGTGGAATACATGCTGGCCCGCGCATGGTGGTTGCCAAGGCAATGAGCGCAGGTTACTATTGGCCTGGCATGTACTTGGACGCTCTAAAAGAGATCCAAAAATGCAAAGCATGTCAGAGCTATGCGCCAAACACCATGCGGCCAAAAAACAACTTGATTCCGGTGACCTCCGCATGGCCTTTCCACAAATGGGCAATCGACATTGTGGGTCCCCTACCGCAAGCGCCAGGCCGAGTAAAATTTTTGGTGGTGGCAGTAGACTATTTCACGAAATGGGTTGAAGCCAAGCCACTAGCAAAAATCACAGCCGAAGCGATGAAGCAGTTTATCTGGAGCCACATCATATGCCGTTTTGGCTTGCCCATGGAAATTGTGAGCGATAATGGCAAGCAATTCACTGACAAGAAGATATCCAGCTGGCTCAAGGAATTGCGCATCAACCAAATCTTCACTTCGGTATATCACCCTCAGGGGAATGGCCAAGTGGAGCGCGCGAATCAAAGTTTGTTAAATGGGCTGAAGAAAAGGTTGGAGGGAGAATCACATTCGTGGGTTGAAGAGCTACCTAATTTCCTGTGGGCACACAGGACATTAAGCAAAACCAGCAATGGCGAATCCCCGTTCAGCCTAACCTATGGAACAGAGGCAATGATTCCAGCAGAGATTGGATGCCCATCCCATAGAGTGCTCATGATGAACAAGACTGATAACGAGCGCGAAAGGAGGTTGGATCTCAACTTACTTGAAGGGCGCAGAGAGGCGGCTATCATCAGTGAAGCCAAGTACAAGAAAAAGCTGGAAAAATATTACAACCAGCGCGTGAAAGAATGCCACTTCAAGAAAAATGAATTTGTCCTTCGAAACAATGAAGCTAGCCGCGCGATACCCCCGGGAAAAATGTCCCCCAATTGGGAGGGACCTTATCAAATCTCAGAAGAATTGGGGAAAGGCGCATATGCTTTAAAAGATTTGAATGGAAAGAAGATCCCGCGAGCATGGAACGCGGCACAGCTTAGAAAATGTTTCATGTAAATGTCAAGTTTGTAATCAAGGCTTTTTAAGCCATTATGAATATTGATGCGCGCTATCTTCTATTAATGTGGATTCTATTACCTTTTGCATACATGTTTCACACCTCCCTTTATTAGTTTTGAGCAATATGACAACATTGTATTGACATCAACACGAAATAAAACGAGGTACAAACATACATGCGCGAGCTTCAAGCTCAAACGCGTTAAGGAGTCTTAACTCTAAAGCGTCAGGGCCTTAGCCCAATTCTATTACCTTTCGCATACATGTTTCACACTTCCCTTTATTAATTTTGAGCAATATGATAACATTATATTGACATCAAAACAAAATAAAACGAAGTAAAACATACATGCGCAAACGCGTTAAAGAGTCTTAACTCTAAAACGTCAGGGCCTTAGCCCAATAATGTGAGCCTTAGCTCAAATCAGTCACAACATCCATCCTACATACTGCGCAGCCTGACCATAAAACACCTAAACACAACTAAGGCAAAGCAAATGCCAAAACATAGTTGTTAAGGTCTCAGGTTGGGGTCGCGCAGAAAACTGTAATGGATATCTGAGCAACATACTGACGCGTAAGGTTAAAAAACTCATAATTCCATAAACGCGCGATAACGTCGCGCAAAAGAGGAATAATGAAAGCGCCAAGACACGTGTCAACATAATCAAGATATGGCAAAATCACTTACAATATGACAAGGGTTAAGTATAATAAATTCCTTACAACCTTGTTCTTATTCCAACGTGCAAGCCTATCTTATATTCAACAAGCAAACATGCGATATAAAGAGATAAATGCGAATGCGCAAGATGTGAAGAAGGGAAAAACAATATTTCATTCCAAAGTATTGAAATTTACAAGTTTACAAGATGAGATACAAACTACAAAAAAAAAAAAAAAAAAAAAAAAACATGAAGGGCTTCTCAAGTCTCCACGTTGACATCAGCCTCTTCATCATCCTCATCATCGCCCTCAGCATCTGGCGCAGCCTGCTCCTCTTCATCTCCAAACTGACCATAGTCAAGTTCTTCATCTTGAAGGGAGTCTTCTACCATGACAGTGTCAGGAGCGGATCCTTTGGCCACGCCAGAGCCGCTAGCAACGCCAGCATTCTCCGCGCCATCGTCGCCGCCAGCCACTTCGCACTCGTCAAGTAATTTCTTTAGCGCGCCGAGGTTGAGCTGGTCAGCAAGCGCGGATATCTGCAAATCATAAGCAAAAATATGAGTACAAAAAGACTTAGAAAATAAGTCAAGGCAATCTCATTAAGGTTAAAATACCTGCGCAAGGATGTGAATGGGAGTGTTCATGTACTTCTCCCCCATCGCGGTCATTTCCGCGCAGGCAGCGTTGCTCTGATAAGGGTACTCCGATGGGTTCTTCTTCAATATGCCATATTCATAACCATCCGTGAACCCTTCAGCTCGGCCCACCAAGCGCGCGGCAGCGTTGCAATCCATCACCAGGGCCTGAAACTCGTTTGAGTATTTCATCGCGTAAGCGCAACGAGTCATGCCCTGTGAGATCAGCCAGTGGCGATCCTGCGCGAGGCCAGCAACAGACGTCTCGAGGGCAGGAACCTGAGAGTTTAATAACTCAACAGTTTCCTTAGTCTTTTTTAGCTCCTCTTTGTCGGACGCTGCTGCCGCCAAGATTTCTTCTTTTTCCGCCCGCGCAGCATCAAGGGCTTCCTGGCTAGACGCTGCCGTCGCCAGGGCTTCATCTTTATCGGCATGCGCGGCCGCCAACTCCTTCTTCAGACGCGCAACCTCACTCTCCAGTGAAGATTTTTCAGTGACAGACTGGACAAGAGCCTGGTCACGCGCCTCCGCCTCGAGCTCCAAGTCGCGCGCTCTGCGCGCGTACTTGGCAGCATCCGCCTCAGCCGCCAGCAGCTTCTCCCGCGCCGCCTGAAGCTCATGCCCGCGCTTCACGAAGGCGCTGTTGGCACTGGCTCTGTTCTCACTGAGCTCGGCTTGGAGCTTCTCAGCTCTCTCGCGAGCATCAGAAAGATGCCAAGCAGACACCTTAGCCTCTTGCTTCGCTTCCGCAAGAGCATCACGTACTTTTACGTAATCAGAGCGAAGCTCTTGGGAGGCAGCAAAGAAGGCCGACCCAGCAAACATGTGATCGTTGAGCAGGTCGTCGCGAGCGCGGTCCTCCTGTAACCTCCTTTCAGATGGAGGCACAGCATGAGCCCAGAATTCCGCACACACCCCATGGACTGAAATGTGCTATCTTCAGTAATATTCCATCTCGGGCGGTAAGTGTGATCGGCTTCCTGCAAAAACAAAGAAATTATCTAAGTTATCAAAACACTAAGATGGAAGTCCGCGCAGCGAAACAAAAAATAACCTATACCTGCGGAGATGAAGCAGAAAAGTCGTCGCCAGCCCTACGAGAAAGCTCCGCCGCGAAGCCTCGTGGCGCAGCAGGGCTGGCGCGGGCGCCCGCGGAGTCTTCAACTTCAAACTCCTCACCCTCCTCTGAAATAGGCCTCTTCTCCTGCGACCTAGAATCCAAAACGGTCTCGCGGGGAGGGCTGTGCGCAGGAGGAGGTGAGGGAGGTCTCGACGCCGCCAAGTCAGCGCGCAAGACGGCCTCCTGCTCCTTAGTAATGCCGATGAGGGGAGATTCATCGCTTGCAGGAGCAGGAGCAGAGCCAACGGCGCTGGGAACGGTGCCAGGAGTGCCGCCAGAAGCTTGTACACCAGCTACGGCTTCTATGAAAAAATCAACAACAAGAAATGGTTCAGGACTTGATCTAAAAGAGTCAGAAAATAAGAGCGCAATACGTACCTTGGCGCAACTCCGTTCGCGCAGCAAACATCGCCATGAAGTCCATTCTACCCTTCTTTGAGGGTAAAACGGGGGACTTCGAAGCGACCTCCGGCGCAGCCTCGGCATCTTGTTGCGCTGTCACCGGCTCTACAAACGTTGAGTAAGACAGGATTCATTAGTCATACTATAAGGATCGCGCTCATAGAAACATAAAGGATAAGCAAAGTTTACCTGTCGCGGGCGTTTCCGCCGCGCGAAGGGAAGAGGTAGCGGCACCATGCCTCAGGTGGACAGGAGGTCTGCCCACTTTTATAGGCAGGGAAGATAAGGAAACCTTGGTGGTAAACTCTTGGGTTTTCCCAAATCCCCCCGCCTGAGTAGGAGGGTCCTGAACAACAGGGGCAACATCTTTTTTCTGTTTCTTACTGGCCCCTGCGCCAGTTTTCCCCTTAGCTTTACGCTTTAGTTGGGGCGCCTCCTCCTCCTCCTCCTCTTCCGCGAGCTCCAGCTCGTAGTTTTCGAGCGCATCTACAATACATGCAACAGAAGTGTTAGCAAAATTTGGTACTATAAAGGAAAATGCATAAGTACAAAGGCTTACCAGGCGCATCGCTGTCGAAGTCAAATCCCAGATCAACAGGGATGAACATGTCATCAAAGCGATCCGGGAAACCAACCTCCCCAGCGCCAAGCGCGACAGACCCACCCTCCATGTGCTCATCATAGGCAGCATGGATATACTCCTTGGTGACTGCACAAAACAAGTCAAATGAGTTCAGTAAAAAGAATTATATTCGCGCAGAGGTAAAGCAATGAGATAAAACTTACATAACCCGTCGACTTGGATAACGGGCTCAAGCGCGCTGTCCGCCCACCTTTTGCTCATACCAACCCCCACCAGCGCCTCCTCACAAATGTTCTTGGCGGGGGATGGTTCAGCGGTCAGCTTATTAACCCAGGCGCCAGTTGGGTTCTTGAGGACACCAACATCCGCAGGCGCAGAAGAAATCGAGCGCATGGTCATACGGATGGGGATCACACCAGCCCTTATGTAAAAGAACCTCTCAGACCAGTCATGAAGGCTCTTGAATGAAACAGTGGAGCACTTCACCTTCTGACTGCGAGGAACAAAAGAGAACCAACTGTCTTGGATCTTGGGCTTGTAAAAAAACTGAAAGCGCCGAGGGGTGGGCTCCTCGCGCTGGGATTTGCACATGAACTCAAAGTGAGTCATGCGCACAAGTCCAAACGGATGGACTTGGGATATATGAATCCCATAGAACTGAAGCAGTGCACCCACAAACCTTGTCATCGGGAGACGAAGGTTGCAGTGGGTGAAAAAGTGGCTATATAGGGATATATAGCCAGTAGGCGGGTTCGCCGCCGTTTGCCCGGCCACAGGCAACATGCAGCCAAACAGGGTGGGAAAACCCTGAGAGGCGATAAGGCTGTCAAGATCAGCCTGCCTCAATTTGCAGGGGATTTCATTCCACCTCTTCACCGCCTTGGTCCTCCCTACCTCCTCCGATGAGCCCTCAGCAGCCTTCTTCCCCTTGCCGGTCTTCTTCAACGTAGACATTACTAACGATTTTCTACGGCAACGTATGGGGGTGATTGTGTTGTCTGAGCTATCAGACATACAACGGTGACAAATAACAAACGATGCTTCTGAACAACAGATATTTGGGAAGCAGAACAATGATAATCAGAAGACAAAGAAAGAAAAGCTCAGAAGAATGAACAAGAAGATGAAGGATAAAAAAACTCTAAGGGCTGGCTTTTATAGGCCCAGGAGAGAGAAATTTTGGTGCTGAACGGACTTCACGCGCCCCCACTCGCAGGTCTTGGCCAATGCGAGCGCGACACGTGTCCCTGACACTGTGTGAGGGGACATGAAAGGAAACTATACGGCTGCTGCCAGAGTTCACGCGCCACCACTCGCAGGAACGGACCAACGCGAGCGCGACACGTGTCCCTGACAGCATGTGAGGGGACACGAAAGGCAACTGTAGCACCTCGAGCACACGAAAGGCCTGACACGTCTCCATCACAGAACCACGTCAGCAACAACCAACCACGTCCAGGGACGATTCGTTTCCAACCAAGAGGATAGAATTTCGCGCAACGGTGAATACTAAGAAGAAAAAGACAAAACACCTATTAACAGAGCAAACTATTTAGTCTAACATCTATCTTACCTCGCTCGCGCGAGACAAGACACACATTAGACTGGGGGGGCTTGAAGAGGTATGTACCCGCCTCAACACGGACAAGATAAAGACAAGAAGCTTGAAATCAAGACATTATGAAGGCACTAAGCCAAAACCTATGCGCATGGCGCATACCACACATGCTCAGGCATCATATGCCCAGGCACCACATATGCTCAGGCATCATATGCCCAGGCGTCACATATGCGCGCGGCGCATCAGCGCGCGGCGCATATCACATCTGCGCATGAAACATCTGCGCGTGAGAATAAAGAGAAGACCTCGCGCATCCTCAGGATTGGCGCGTATCACACATGCACATAATCAACCTCATCCTTGTCCAAATCAGGATTAGGGCAACCCTGATTGTGCACGTCAGACAACCTTCCAGAAGGTATCTTTTTAAGGAATAAGAATATGCTGATGTTGACAGCTGCCAAATGAAAGGTCGACAACTCAGCATGACACATGTGCTACCACGTGATTACAACCAATGAGAAAGCGCCAGGTGTCCCAGAGGACACGTGGCGCAGAGCGATTGGAGGAGGCCAACAAGGCTGAGCCCAATCAGTGGAAACCCTAGCACTATAAATACAACATCAACTCCACAGGGAGAAGACACTCAATCATTCACAGTTACAGCCAGTAACATACATTCATTTCACATTCAATCATATTTAATTACATTCAATCAGACAGTTACATCCAGTAACACAATCACACAGAGTATTCAGCTATTAAGCAATACTCTCCAGAATTCCTTGCTCTCACATATTATTATCTTCTCCACAAATACTTATGCTCACACCGGAGGGTTACCCCAAAGAGGACCCCTCTGTCTCTTTCTGAGGGGTAAGTTAACGGTGCTGTTCATTTTGTAGGTGGAAGAACACAGATCCAAGAGAAACCATCGGTGAAATAGTATAATCACACCCGAGGAAAGTAGATCGTCTACCAGTGAGTCGATCCACGCTTCTTCAATACTCGACTCGATTAATATAATATTTTGGGGTGTTATAAATACCCACCCAACTAAAGGTAGTCTCAAAATCAAGAGCCCATCCTAATTTAATATAACCAGGTTGATTGGTTCAAGTCTTATCGGGTTTATGCTCACCCATATAGGAGCAAAAAGGTCTTATCCAACTCGACCCGATTAAAAGGTATTATCAGGATCAAGCACAATCCTATTGTAATATAACCAGGTCTGATTGGTTCAGGTCTTACCCGGTTGATGCTCACCCATATAGAAGCAAATGAGTCTTATCCGACCCAAACCCTGTTAAAGGTAATCCCAAGACCAAACACCGATCCTTTTACTCCCCCGTCCATCTTTAGGTGTCATGGTTTGAAAACACAAAGTTTAAAGTAGATTAAATAATTATTTTTTTTAATCAAATGATAATAATGCCCTTGGAATTGAGTCCATATATATTGTTAATTAATGATAGTTGTATGCGTTTAAGGTTAAATTTGGAAACTGACTAATATATTTTGAAAGTAAACATTTATAGTGAAACAAATAAAAAAAAATAAACATTTTTAATGAGACAGATGAAATATAATGTAACCGTGTCTAATTAGTTTAGGTATCTATAAAATCTTACAACGTATATTACTAATTACTATTATAATATTCTCTCCTAATTTTCATATGGAATAAAAAGCAATTATGAGGATTGATGACGTCCTTTGGTGTAACATAAGGTCAGATTATAATATTATGTGTCACTCCATGAAAGCAACCATCAACTCATCATCATACAATACAATACAATACTATACTATACTATACACTTCTAGCTTTCATTCATTCATTTGTGTGAAAGATGGTTAGATAAACCCTCGAGTGGTTCCCAATTTCCCGTTTTATTATCTTCACATCCTTCATTCCTTCCACACGATTATTATTATCACATTTCATTTCCCCCCTTTTCTCTCTCTAAACACCACTCTCTCTCTCTAAACTCCACTACACCACATGCTCGTTTTGCTCACTCAATTGATCGTGTAATCTGTAACTAGCATGTCTCTTCAGTCTCTAGCGCATGTTAATGGCTGTTACCTAAACCCTACGTCTGTTTTCACGTCCAAACCTGACGTTTTGTTCGCTGATTTTGTTAATTTGGGCGCCAAACGGAGTAATCACAGGTTAATTGGTGCCGGTGCTAGGGTTTCTAAAGGCTTAGGGTTTCGGAACAAGAGGCTTTGGTCGTCCGAGATCAAATCGGTCCTTGACTTCGATCGCGTTGGCTCCGAACACTCGGCTGAGTCGAAACCTAAGGTTTGATTGCTTTGATTGATGATTGATTGATTATATTGATTGTGTTATGCACTGATTGAGAGTTGACTGAATTGAGTATGTAATGTAACTGCTGGTCAAAATTGAGAGTTGACTAATTTGATATTGGATAACTCATGTGATTCATTTGCCTCATATTATTATTAACTGCTAAAACCTAACTTATCAGTTCACTGATAGATTGATTTTGACTAAATTGAGAGTTGACTTAATTGAGCATGTGTATGCTACTGCATCTAGATGCTAAAAAAGTAGTTATATGCTTTTAAAAAACTTAATAAGTATATAAGTTATTATAAATTTATAATAGGGATGAGATATTAAAATAAATTATTTTTTACACTTTTTAGTCAAATTACTGTTTTAAGTCACAACATGTGATTCGTGTTTATATACTTTTTTCTTTTAGTAGGATGATGTGAACTATTTACTGTACTTGCATATTCATGCTATTCATGTACAGTAATTGATATTTATTGATTGTTTTGAATGATAATATTGAGTAACTGATGAATGATTTTGTTGATTATCTTATGTATTGTTGGATTGATTCGTATGAGTTGACTAAATTGACTGTAAACAGTTTTTTTTATCCAAACACTCAAAAGTGGTTATCTGGTTTTGAATATATGAATAAACATATTAGTTGTTATGATTGATGATTTTTTTGTGTGATTTATTTTATTGATTATATTATGTATTGATGTATTGATTTGTTTGCTTTTTCAAAATTGAGAGTTGACTAAACTAGGATTGAATAAGTATATAAGCCGTGTATGTAAGTTATTGTTAGACTAACTAATAAAAAATTAATTATGTACACTTTATGATCAAATTACTGTTAGACCTAACTTATCAGTGTACTGATGGATTGATTTGTTTGCTTTGACTATAAGTTGTTTGTATAAGTTATTATAGTTGACTAACTATGATGATGGACTATTAAAGTCACTTATGAAGTTATGATATACACTTGATAGTCAAATTACTGTTATAAGTCACAAACATATGGAATCATGGTTATAAGCTTTTTTCCTTTTAATGGATGATGTTAACTACTGAACTTGTATATTTCATGTGCCTGATAATAAGCACTAAAATGTAAGACCTAACTTATGAATGCATATGATTGATAATTTAGCACTAAATTAATCTAACTAATCCATGCATATGACATACTTAGCATCAAAGTACAAGACCTAACTTGTCAATGCTTATGATCAACTGGTTTTTAACTTGATGAGATCACTTAATCTACATAAGCTCCTATGGGCCCAAGTATTCTTACATATTAGTTTATATGTTTGTTGACCATATTAAAAATTAGCATTGTTTATAAATTATAATCTTAATGTGCTAGTTTAGCACATGTCATAATCTTTTATATTTTGAATAATAAGTTCTTACTGGAAAAAAAACCTGTTTGAATGATAAAAGTTAAAAAAGCTTCGAGCTTTTAAAGATAAAATTACCTAAATACCCCTTAACAAATATCACGTGTCTAATAAATAATCATGTGTATGCCCTTTTATATCATCATATACTTTTTAGCTGTAGCTACTTTTACCAAACACATACACATAAGTCACTCAGTTCTTTGACATTTTCATTTTGATTGGCATCTCTTTAAATGATGTGTTGACCAATGTGTTTTACCCTTTAGGTTGCAAATTTAAAAGACATATTAGCCGAACGAGGGGCATGTGGGGTTGGGTTTATTGCTAATTTGGACAACAAGGGGTCTCACGAAATAGTACAAGATGCACTCACGGCTCTTGGGTGCATGGAACATCGGGGTGGGTGTGGGGCCGATAATAACTCGGGCGATGGGTCAGGTTTGATGACTTCAATTCCATGGGAATTTTTCAATAACTGGGCTGAAAAACAAGGGATTGCTCCCTTTGATCAGTTGCATACAGGGGTAGGAATGGTATTTCTTCCACAAGATGAAAAACTTTTGCAACAAGCCAAATCTGGTTAGTTATGATATTCTTGTAATTGTTAGTTATTAATGATCTTTTTAAATTTTAGTTATGATATTCTTGTAATTTTTTTCCTCAACTTTTCATGGTATTCTTGTAAGTTTCTTTGCTCATGTGGCAGTTGTCATGGCATAAGCAGCGCCACATCAGCAATTTTAGGCTTGCAAAGGAACTGAACGAACACCTATGAAGCATGTTCATGTTTGGTTGCTTAACTTTAACCAAAGAAACGATCGAACGCGAATAAACGATTGAACAATAACAAATAAACAAAAAGGGTTTTTTTGTTCCAAGTTTGTTCATTAAGAAGATGAACGTCTTTGTGTTTGTTTGTGTTCAACAGTATAAACAAACAGTTCCTGAAAGTAAACAAACGAACATAACTGAACATAGACGAATGCACATAATAAGCTAAAACCAATTAAAGTAAATGCGAACGGCAATGTGCATGGCCTAAAAAGTTATTAAAATTAGATTATATTATAATCGGCCTAAAAGGTTTAAATGAGTATATCAACGCACGTAAATGGACTAGCTTAAACAAACGTAAAGTAATGAACATTAGTGGACACAAACGAACGGACATAAACGAATACAAATGAACGAACGTAAACGAATGTTCACGAACATAAATGAACTAACAAGACATGTATTCATGTTCGTTCGCTTAACTAAATGAACACACCTTTTGTTCATGTTCATTCATTTATTAAATCTATGAACTTTTCGCTGACCGGTTCACATGCGGTTCAATGAACTTTCAGTTCATTTACAAGCCAAAATATAGTGTATATGAATGTACCACGTGACATTTGATGTGGTTTTAATAATCTGTTAAATATGAAATCTGAGAATAATATTATTTTTGTGAAAAATGTAAATACGTTTTTTTAACTTTCTTCTCCCATCTAATCTTTATCATTCACTACATGTAACTGATTTTTTAATTTTTTTGGTGATGTTTATATAGTTATTGAAACTATATTCAATCAAGAGGGTCTTGAGGTGCTTGCATGGAGATCTGTACCCGTTAACGAGCCTATCGTTGGTTACTATGCAAGACAAACAATGCCAAATATACAACAAGTTTTTGTTAAAATTGCTAAAGAAGATGATATTGATGATATTGAACGGGAATTATATATATGTAGAAAATTGATTGAAAAAAAGGCGAGTTCAGAAACATGGGGAACTGAACTTTATTTCTGTTCGTTATCAAACCGAACTATAGTTTATAAAGGCATGCTTCGATCGGAGGTTCTTGGAAAGTTTTACTATGATCTGCAAAGTGATGATTATAAATCGCCTTTTGCAATATATCACCGGAGGTATAGTACAAACACGAGTCCTAGGTGGCCACTTGCTCAACCAATGAGGCTTTTGGGTCATAATGGAGAGATTAATACCATACAGGTTTGAATACATTGACTTTTCTTTAGTCAAGAGGTAGGGTCAAAATGGGTTGGGGTCAAAATCGGTCATTTATAGTATGGGTCCGATGTGATTGACCAGAATTACTTTCTTGTGAGTGCCTTTCTTATGATCTATAATATAATTGTCACATATGATTATAATTTGAATCAAAGTTTCATTTTTGAATAAAATGATTATGAGGTTTTATGTATTAAAGATGCACTATGGGCTAACTGTTTGATTGACCTAAAACACATCATTAGTAAACGTGGGTTCGGATCAAAACTTGTAATTTTTTTGGTACCTGCACTCGGTCAGGTTGGATTGACCTGAAGCACTTTTCAAAATAATTAGTTTGTCAAATGCAATTAGAGTAATTACGTTCTGTTCATAATAATCTAATTTGGTTAGGAGGTTTTATTTATTAAAATTTACCTTGGGCAACTTCCAACCCATTTGAGGAGTTACACGCTCGTTAGTAATGGGTCAAAATTGCCACCTCAGCTTTATTCTTATATTGCAGTTGGTCGTGATTATTTTCATGAGATTCAAAGAATTTATTTATTTTAAAACTTAATGCAGGGAAACTTAAACTGGATGCAATCTCGAGAAAATTCGATTAAGTCACCCGTATGGCGTGGTCGTGAAAATGAAATTCGACCTTTTGGAAATCCCAAGGCGTCTGACTCAGCAAATCTTGACAGTGCAGCAGAAGTAAGACACAACATGCCTTTTATTCTTTTCTATTTTATTATTAATATTCTTTAACTGATAAAGTCTTCTTTTCTTTAGTTGTTTATACGAAGTGGTCGTACTCCTGAGGAATCTATGATGATTCTTGTCCCTGAGGCGTATAAAAATCATCCAACTTTGTCAAGTAAATATCCTGAGGTATATATTTTGAAACTCATGCCTTGTTTTTTTGGGGTTTCGGTTTGGGTTTTACCATACGGGCCAAATTATATAGGTTCCGCCGTTTATTAAATTCTTAACTCTCAAATTAAACATGAAAATTTACAAATTCGGTCCAGTTCGGTTTCTTTGGTTTTATTACATGCAAATATAAGACAAAACCGTTGTTTGTGTTTGGGTTCAGTAATTTCGGTTTGTGTTTAGTTGGTTCTTTAGGAAAATATTATGTTTAATAATTGTTTCTAAATATGAAAGTTCGGTTAAAAAATTCAAAATATAACTTGCCTGAAATACAAAAATCCATTATTAAGTTTCATCACCAGATTAACGGAAATCCCCTATTTTATGTGATTCACGGGTAGGCCGGAGAAAATTAAATATCTTGAAATTTTGGGAAACTTGAAATTGGAACTCCAAGTTTTGGTTGATGCTAAATTGTTAGCTTTTTTCAGGGCTTTTATTTTTTTTAATCAGTTAATTGAGTAGTAAACTTACACCTTAAAAATTTTTTTAGGTTGTTGACTTCTACAACTATTACAAGGGTCAAATGGAGGCTTGGGACGGACCTGCTTTACTCTTATTTAGGTAAAAAATCTTGTTTACTGTTCAGCATCAATTTGAAATATGTTGGCCATATTTAATGCATTACACGACAGGTGATTTTGACTTCAGGATTATAAATGTAATCCACATTTCATGATAAGCATGGTTTACATTTATTTATTGTATCAAACTGTAGGTATGAGACATGATAAAAGATTCTAGTTATAAAAAGCTTTTCTGGATTTGTAACTTGTTTAACGATTCTCTCAATTGTCTGCGTGAATATCACTGTTTAGACATAAATTTTATATATGGTTTGTTTATTTTATAAAACTCAAAACAAAAACTTGTGTTTCAAAACAGTGACGGGAAGACAGTTGGTGCGTGTCTTGACCGAAACGGACTTCGTCCTGCTAGATATTGGAGGACTTCTGACAATGTTGTCTATGTTGCATCAGAGGTAAAATTTTAACTTTTTAAGGCTGAATTTTAGTTACCTGCTAACCCCTTATATTAACGTAGGTGGGAGTTGTACCAATTGATGATTCAAAAGTTACAATGAAAGGGCGTTTAGGTCCAGGGATGATGATTACTGTTGATCTAATCAATGGCCAGGTTTGTATCAATATTATACCTTTAACCCGTGTCTCAATTGGAACTATTTGTTAGCATTATATCATTTAGTAGATGCCGTTTTAACCAGTTTATCTTTGAATGGGCTGATTTGGCCTTTAATTTTATTTAAAACTGGTCATAAAAAGTGAACATTTGTTGACCATTGAACAGGTTTATGAGAATACTGAGGTTAAGAAAAGAGTTGCTTTATCAAGTCCTTATGGAAAGTGGATAGCAGAAAACACGAGAAATTTGGAGCCTGCAAATTTCCTCTCATCCCCAACTATGGAGAATGAAACAATATTACGTCATCAACAGTAAGAATTTATAATATTACTGTAACATTATTGCTTTTTGTAATCATAATTATGACCTAAATAAATCGATCTTGCCTTGATTAAAATTTCTAGCTTCTTTTTTGCATGAAGTCTAGACTTTTTAAAAAATGCAACTTTTCGTTAAGGTTTTAAAAGTCAGCTTCTTAAAAAATTTCTATGACTTTGATATGATTAGGGCATTCGGTTACTCTAGTGAGGATGTCCAAATGGTTATTGAAAGCATGGCTTCAGAAGGGAAAGAACCTACATTTTGCATGGGAGATGATATCCCATTAGCCGTCTTATCTCAAAGATCACATATGCTTTATGATTATTTCAAACAACGGTTTGCTCAGGTTTCTAACAATATCTTTATTTCATCTATCTTATTCCACACTTTTTCTAACGATTTATAATATTAAGTATCATAAGTCATCAACAGGTCACAAATCCCGCAATTGATCCACTTAGAGAAGGATTAGTGATGTCACTAGAAGTCAATCTTGGTAAGCGTGGAAACATATTAGAAGTTGGACCTGAGAATGCCTCTCAGGTAAATCTGCAAAATTATTTTCTTAAAGTTATTTTCTTTATTATCATTTTCCTAAAAGTTTATGCGTACGGTAATTTTTTGGGTAGGTGACTTTGTCCAGCCCGGTACTTAATGAGAGTGAGCTTGAATCATTATTCAAGGATCCTATTTTAAAAGCTCAAACTGTACCAACATTTTTCGACATAAGAAAGGGGCTTGATGGTTCGTTGGAGAAAACACTGAATAAGATCTGTGAAGCTGCTGATGAAGCTGTTAGAAATGGTTGCCAGCTGCTTGTTCTCTCTGACAGAGCTGATGAACTAGTAAGCATCATGTGTATATACATACGCACAAACATTTATATACATATGCATATTGTTTATATGTGTGTGTGATTGGCAGGAAGCCACATGTCCGGCTGTCCCGATACTACTTGCTGTAGGTGCGGTTCACCAGCATTTAATACAAAATGGGTTGCGAATGTCTGCCTCAATTGTTGCTGACACTGCTCAATGTTTTAGCACACATCACTTTGCTTGTTTGATTGGATTTGGTGCAAGGTATACTTTAAAGTTACAATTTTTATTCATTTATAAAAGTCACCCAAAGTGTGCTTAAAAGGTTTAGTAAATAGCCGTATTTGAACAATTGGATATTAAATCAATAAATAGCCGTATTTTGATACATTAATATTTATGCATTTTTTTGTTTACTGTATAGTGCTGTATGTCCTTACTTGGCATTTGAGACATGTCGACAATGGCGTTTGAGCAAGAAAACTTTAAACCTCATGCGAAATGGGAAAATGCAAATGGTCACAATTGAAAAGGCTCAAAACAACTTTAAAAAAGTTTGTATTTAGTAATATTTTTACCAAATATACTAGTCAATCATGAATCGGAAATTTCATTTTATTCTCTTTATGATGTTCAGGCAGTTAATGCTGGTTTGATGAAAATTTTATCCAAAATGGGAATATCATTGCTGTCAAGGTATATTTTCTCACTCCCTAAATTGTTTTACTTGTTTCTCTTGTTTATACGTTTAATTTACTAGTATTGAAATTTTGTATATAGTTATTGTGGTGCGCAAATATTTGAGATTTATGGTTTGGGACAAGAAGTTGTAGATATTGCATTTACTGGGAGCGTGTCAAATATTGGTGGATTGACTCTTGATGAGGTATATATTAATATTATTGCATGATGCTTAACATGAGCCGAGCCGGAGCTCAACTAGGCTCGGGCTTGGCTCGTTTAGTTTACGAGAGTGAGAGCTCAGCTCCCAAGTAATTTTTCAGGCTCGAGCTCGTGCTAGACTCGAGACAGGCTCGTTTATTGTTTTTATTGAATTTTATATACTTTATTATTAACTAATTTTTTATATATAACGTAATATATATTATTTTGTTATTTTATTATAAGTATATATATAATAACAATCATTATGCGACTATATATTTAATATATTAAATAAGAACTCGTGAGCAAGGTTGAGCTTGATAAGTGTTGCTTGGGCTCGTTTATTAAACAAGCTTTTTTAGGCTCGAGCTCATTTAAGCTTGGCTTGATTTGAGCTTTTAATGAGCTGAGCTCGAGTAGATAACGAGTGGCTTGGCTTGTTTTACACCCTTAATGATACCCAAAAGCAAGTTAATATCATTTTGGCTCAATTTTTTGATCAGTCGATTTGACCGTAAAAGATAACATATACTAAAATCGGTTCATTGATATGTAAATTTATCTAATTGGCTATTTATTTTGCAGCTTGCAAGGGAGAGTTTATCATTTTGGGTTAAGGCGTTTTCTGAGGAAACTGCTAAAAGACTTGAAAATTTTGGATTTATACAAATGAGATCTGGAGGTATTTAATTACACATTATAATATTTCTTACGGTTTGTTTTCATAAATGCATACTTAACAAATACGACATAATTTAAAGGTGAATATCATGGAAACAACCCTGAGATGTCAAAACTGCTTCATAAAGCCGTTCGTGAAAAACGTGAAAGTGCGTATTCAATTTACCAGCAACATCTAGCAAACCGACCTATCAATGTAAGTAATAATATTATTATATCCTTTTTCGAATTTTTATATTTTTATTAATTGTTCATCATCATTTTCTTCTAATGTTATCGTGCAAATTCTTTACCACAGGTTATTCGTGATCTTTTTGAGTTTAAGAGCGAGCGGGCCCCGATTCCAGTTGGAAAGGTGGAACCTGCAGCATCGATTGTTGAGCGGTTTTGTACAGGTGGCATGTCTCTAGGGGCTATTTCCCGGGAAACCCATGAAGCAATTGCCATTGCGATGAATAGAATTGGCGGGAAATCTAATTCTGGAGAAGGTGGTGAGGTAATTATCATTATCTTTTTATATATTATATATGACTCATGACCCAATGACCCATTTGCAGTGAAACAAATTAACTCAAAATCGCCACCTTGTTTCTTATTACAGGACCCCATTCGGTGGACCCCACTTTCTGATGTTGTGGACGGATACTCTCCTACACTCCCACATCTTAAAGGTCTTCAAAATGGAGATCTTGCTACAAGTGCCATCAAGCAGGTAAAAAGAATATATTTTATTTTTGACGTTTTTACTCTTCTAACAGTTGTCTTAAGTGCGGCATCTTGTTTTAATTTGACTACATATAAAAGGGAAATGGCAAATTTTAATATTATTGATATTTGATACGAAAATGATAATAATTTTTTCCTCTTGTATTATGAAACAAATTTGTTCGTGTTCGTTTAAATTGAACCAAACAAACGGTCGAACACAAAAAATAAACGAGTGATTTTTCTTTTTCGTATTTGTCCATTTATAAAATGAACGTGTTTGTATTCATTTATGTTCGTTCATTAAATTGTATAAACGAATGGTTCGCAATAATAACTGAACATAGATGAATGAGCATAAGTGAAGCTAAACCAATTAAAAGCAAATGTGAAGAACAATGTGTTGGGTTTAGAAAGCCATCAAAACTAGACCATAGGGTAACGGGTCAAAAGAATTTTAATAAGTATATTACCAACGAACTTAAAACAAACGTAAACTAACGAGCATAAACAATCAATCGTAAATGAACAAACGTGACATGTATTCATGTTCACTTATTAAATTAACGAACATAAAATCATTTCCCAGCGAATGGATCACGAATGGTTCCCGGAATGCCTTTTAAAAGCCTAGAAACAATAAAATGACTATTTAAATATTTGTATGTTTCAAGGTTGCATCAGGGCGGTTTGGTGTGACTCCAATGTTTTTGGTCAATGCTGACCAAATAGAAATCAAAATTGCTCAAGGTGCAAAGCCAGGTGAAGGTGGTCAACTGCCCGGGAAAAAAGTCAGTGCATATATTGCAAGATTAAGGAATTCAAAACCCGGAGTCCCTCTTATTTCTCCACCGCCACATCATGACATTTACTCCATTGAAGATCTTGCTCAATTAATATACGACCTTCATCAGGTTAACAAGTAATTCGTAACTCATTAATTATATAAATTTTTAAATAAGTTAAGAATATGCAAACTATATAAAATTTGATTGTAACAAATATTATGTGAGCAGATAAATCCTAAGGCTAAAGTATCGGTCAAGCTTGTGGCGGAAGCTGGAATTGGCACTGTGGCTTCTGGAGTTGCAAAGGGTAATGCTGATATCATACAGGTAATTAAAGTCTATAAAAAATAATTCAAATTTATGCCTGTATGGCTGGCTATGCTTACAGTCTCACCTTGTTTGCAGATATCAGGGCATGATGGGGGGACCGGGGCAAGTCCCATAAGTTCAATTAAGCATGCTGGTGGTCCTTGGGAACTTGGTCTAACTGAAACACACCAGGTATATTAGTTTATATTATTTTATTTTAAAAATTTAGTAATTTGATTGATCTAAATGATCTTTTGCAGACTCTAATTACAAACGGGCTTAGGGAACGGGTTATTCTAAGAGTTGATGGTGGCTTCAAAAGTGGATTTGATGTTCTTATGGGTGCTGCAATGGGTGCTGATGAATATGGTTTTGGTTCAATTGCTATGATTGCTACCGGATGTGTTATGGCCCGTATTTGTCACACAAATAACTGCCCCGTTGGTGTCGCGAGTCAGGTACGGGTTCGGAAATGGGCGGGTCTGTCTGGTTGGGTAACTGGTCTATTAGGCTTTTTGTGTTTATCAATAAACTTGTTGAAAATTAGGCTTGTAAAAGAACCAAACATTCAATGAACCGTTCAGCGAGAAGTTTGTTTATTAAGAGCATGAACACATGCTTTTCATTAATGCTCGTGAATGTTCATTTATGTTTGTTTATTTAAATTTGTTTATGTTCGTTCGTTTGCGTTCATTTACGTTTGTTAGTTTACCGTTTCATTTGTATACTCTTGTTGATATATTCATATAATTTTTTAGGCATGTTATATTGTTCACATTTGGTTTTAATTGAGTTTAAATCAGTTATGTATGTTCATCTATGTTCAATTATGTTCGTTCGATTACTTTTGTGGACCGTTTGTTTATACCATTAACTAACAAACATAAAAGTACACACTCATTTTCATAACTAACGAATACGAACAAGAAATTCCCGTTTATCTAATTGTTTATGTTCGAGTGTTTGTTTGGTTAAATGAACATGCTTCGTTTGTGTTTGTTCGGTTCGCTTACAGGCCTAGTTGAAATTTCCCTATACTAAAAAATTATGTGTTTTATATTTCACTAAACAATTGGGTTTTAATATACTTTATTTAATTCTATTTCTCAGCGAGAAGAACTAAGAGCTCGTTTTCCCGGTGTACCTGGTGATCTTGTGAACTACTTTCTGTATGTTGCTGAAGAGGTAATTTTTTTCTTTTAAATAATCAGTTTTAATGTATTATCGTGCTAGATAAGAACTATCATTATTTTTATAGAAAAGAAACAAGATAAAAAGTTATTTTATAAACAGGTTAGAAGCACGTTGGCTCAACTGGGATATGAAAAGCTTGATGATATTATTGGACATACAGAGTTATTAAGACCTCGAGACATTTCATTAGTAAAAACTCAGCATCTTGATCTCGGCTATGTTCTTTCGGTATGTAATATATGGATTTGTTATGAATTTTTATATTGCAATTGTGTCAAAATATAATATTTTATTTCTATTTTTATTTTTCAGAATGTTGGCTTCCCAAAATGGAGTAGCACAACTATTAGGAAGCAGGAGGTTCATAGTAACGGTCCGGTCTTGGATGACATTTTACTTTCAGACCCCGAGGTAATATTTAGAAGTGGCTTAAATGGGCGGGTCGTTAACGGGTCAGGGTCAAATAATAGCACTTTTAAATGAGTCATGTTAAAATTTAAAAACCAGGTTGGGTCGTGTTCGTAATAGGTAAAAGTAGATTTGGTTTGAAACAGGTCATTTGAAATTGGTTCAAACAGGCCAGGCCAAGTTGGGTTTGGCTGACAGTAGGTTTTTAACCGCTTTTGGATTTGTATAACTCAGTTCTAGAATTTTCTTACTTTTTACTTAAATTATATATAAAAAAAAGTTAAAAGGATTCTAGATAATATAGTTGTTTAAGCAGGTCAAATGGGTTAATATTGCCAAATGTCTGAGTTTTATCAGTTTTTTAAGAAATGGGCCAATTTGGGTTCTAAGGGGTCAAATGGGTAGTTTTTAGGTCATATTTATTATTTTAAAATATTTACGATATTAAAAAGGGATACATAAGTGATTGCCAGTCAATGCAACCTATCTTGATTGTTACCCAACTCCTATCTATGAATGTGTCGATATGGGTATAGTTATATCTCTAAAAATGGGCTGAAAGTTCTTTAAACTGTATTTTAGAGAATAAAATCCCATAAATCATTTTATTAAAACTTGTGATCATTGTTGAAGTAATATAATTTTGAAAGCCATATTTGAAATAGTAATTCTCTTTAAAAAAGCTAAAATTTTGTACAAAAAGTGTCTCGGGTCAATCCAACCCGTACGAAATTACTTTTATTTGAATCTTGGTTATGGATGTCTGAAATTCCTTTTTTACAGATATCAGAAGCAATTGAAAATGAGAAAGTGGTAAATAAAACATTCAAGATATACAATGTGGACCGTGCTGTTTGTGGTCGGGTAGCAGGTGTTGTTGCAAAGAAGTATGGAGATACTGGTTTTGCTGGCCAGCTAAACATAACGTAAGACACTTATTTTAGTTAAAACTTACAAGTATTATAAAATTATAAGGTAACAATAATATATATAAAAATTGTTTTTTTATTTTTCCAGATTTGAAGGGAGTGCAGGACAATCATTTGCGTGCTTCCTTACACCCGGAATGAACATACGACTAGTAGGAGAATCCAATGATTATGTTGGAAAGGTTTGTTACAAATTTGCATTAGAATTTAGTCCTTTTTTTTATCATTTAATGTCTGATGTTGCAAAGTGAGTTAGTCATGCGGGTTGGCTAATGGTCAAAATGAGCTCAGCTCAAAATTAGTTTGTTGCATGGGTTTAAACATGCAGGTGCCATTCAGTAGGGTTTCTTCAACATTTACCCATTTTTGAATATAATAATTAGAGTGTCGGATATGATTAAAAAATCATATTCATAAAAGAATAATTTATTTTCTTGAATAAAATAAATTACGCTGTTTTAAGCACTAAATTTATAAAAATTGGGTCCCACTTTTAGTATTCTACTATTCTGCAATGTTTTCTAGATTTTTATGCCGTTGGTTATGTTGTTAGGGTATGGCTGGTGGTGAATTAGTTGTGACACCTGTTGAAAAAACCGGTTTTGTCCCTGAAGAAGCTGCAATTGTTGGAAACACCTGTTTATATGGAGCAACAGGTGGTCAACTTTTTGTCAGAGGCAAAACCGGGGAGCGTTTTGCTGTCAGAAACTCTCTGGCTCAAGCGGTTGTGGAGGGCACTGGGGATCATTGTTGTGAGTACATGACTGGCGGTTGTGTCGTCGTTCTAGGAAAGTAAGTATCTAAACCAAAATTACCTAATCACCCCTTTTAATTTCATGTATTGGTTTTTAAATAATCAGAATTTGTCAAACCGCTAATGATTAATAATCTGTTATTTGTTTATTACAAGTTTAAACAGAAAAAAACATGTTTTAAATGCTAGTGACAGGTAATGGGTCTAAATGGTTTTTGTTGAATATTAAATCGCCAAAATATAATTACATATATATTATATTATTATAATCTGATATTTTGAATAAAATGATTTGTGAGATTTCTACATTAACTACACTTTGGACTGCCTCCGACTCATTTTTCTATCTCGTTAGAGACGATTAGATGAATATAACCCAAATTGTCTCATTTACGGATAAACGGATCAAAATGGTCACCTTTAATTATTTTCATTAACGACTATTTTTATTATATTTTTCAGGGTTGGCCGTAATGTGGCAGCTGGTATGACGGGAGGTTTGGCATATATACTTGATGATGACGATACTCTCATTCCCAAGGTTCATATTATACATATTATTATAGTTATTTTATTAGTTTATTAAAATAAAGCTTTATTAACATTTAACACCAACCAAACTACATCTGGATAATGGGTAAGCGAGCAACAAGCTGCGCCGCTATCCCCTTTTGGATCGCAAAGCCTATTCTACTAAATATAAATCCTTGGTTCCTCGGGCTCTGCGAGTCACTGTGGACCACCTTCTGCACCCGTTCCAAGAAGCGAACCGCCTCGGGAGCTAGAGATCCAAATCCTTAGTTTATTTATTATGCTAATTTTTGGTTTTTAAATAATTAAATGCTTTTTTTATAACCATGACAGATAAACAAAGAGATTGTGAAAATCCAGAGAGTGGTTGCGCCTGTGGGGCAGATGCAGCTAAAGAGCCTTATCGAAGCACATGTTGTAAGTACAAAATCCATACACGCGCGCGCACACACACACACATATATTATATCACATAACCGGTTTGTAAGCTCACAAATTCTTTACGTGCGTGTAGGAAAAAACTGGGAGCACGAAAGGTTCCACTATCTTGAAAGAATGGGACAAATATTTACCTCTATTTTGGCAGTTGGTCCCACCAAGTGAGGAAGACACCCCCGAGGCATGTGATGAATATGAACCAACAGCTGCTGGGCAGGTGACCGTGCAATCTACCTAAAACCGCCAATTTTTATCATCTCTAAAACCCTTGTTTAGTTGAAAACGATTCTTTTTGACTCGAGTGTTGACCAAGTAGATTCATTAAGATTTGACTCGAGTAATGGTCAAAGGCGTCAGAAGATTATGTTGGAAAAAGTCATGGTTTAGTTTGGTTTGGTTCGGTCTGGTTTGTTTGGTTGATTGAAAAACATAGCCTTTTGAAGGTGTGAAAATGTATAGGTCTTAGAGGTGGTTCAAGAAATGTAAATGTAAATTCTTGGGGTACAATATTTGAATAAATGGACTTTTGTGCAAGGATAGGAACTCTATAAACCTTTATATTTGTAATGAAATCGGTTATTATGGTTGTTAATGTATAGGTTTGATTATATTAGAATATAATAAATAGGTAAAGTGTGTGCAATAATAGCCTGGTTTACTCTTAACTGTAATTTTTTGTGTCAAATCTATTTACTTGCTTTTGGAGGACGCTTATATGCTCATCTAGATATAATCTGGTCGTCTATTGAATCTATGCAATTGATGTCCTATCTCGAAGAGAAGGAAGAGATACATCCGCTTGATACATGTTATGAGAAATATTACCACTTGAAAAGAGTAAAAATGGGTAGTTATAATATGAAAATGTCAAAAAAGATTCAAAAAGTTAATCACGTAGGTGGATTGATATAACTGAATAAACGATCGTGGTGTTTGGAATAAACTCTTAAATATTTATTAATTCAAAAGCGGACTAAAAAACCTGAAGTACAAATTCATATCATAACTTGGTATTTATAACCTAACCTATACTCATTAGACTATATGCAAATAAAATAATAAAGCAATTTGGATAATTAATAAAAACTTGATAATTATCTCTAACCCTTTAATTAACTTTACTTGCATTCAAATACTCATTTATTGTACCGCAAGCCACATATAATTAACGAACGCTTTGGTAATTAATTTCAACATTTAATGCTTATTCAACACTGTCAAAATTTAGTTAAATGTTCATTTACATTGTAACTATTAACAACGAAAAATAAGTCATTAATATTAATCAAGTTTTATAAATTACTAGTTATGAAAATTTCCACAACAATTGGATGATATTAAAACACGAGTGAATTTTAAAGTTAAAGAAAGTCAACTCGTAGAACAATTGTACAAAAACCTTATGTTATATTAGTTGATACATTTCTTTCTTATTATCAACATAAATCTCATAAAACTATTGTAAAAGACACCCCCCCTAAAACAAAAACCACTACAAATTATGAAATAAAACTACGAACGTCGATTATAGTTGTTTTACATGCTTTAAGTTGATGGTTTGAATTGTTCAACCTAATACAATCATATTTATTTGTATAGAAAACCAAGCTTAACTCCCACACAAAAAATGTTTGCTATAACCATTAAATATATGGAGGCAAATCATGGAATTCAAATATTTAGTCATGTGGAAAGCCATTGTTTTACATATATCGATAGGCCACAAAACATTTGATAAAATGAAAATAATGAAACTCAAACCTTTAGTCACGTAGAGAAACACTGTTTTACCTATATTGATATACCACAAAACATTTGATAATTGCAAATAATCAAAATCAGTATATGTAAAACATTGTCTCTCCACTCTCTACGTGACTAAAGATCTGAGTTTATAATTATTTTCATGTCGTGTTCACTGCTTAATCTTGAAAATATTCTGATAGCACTAAAACGGTTGTAAAAACCTTATTTATTTAGTTTTTGAAAATTAAAAGGATGTTTTAGATAAAAAAAAGGTTAAAAACAATGCATTTAATTTATTTATTTATTTTTAAATAATAATAAAATGGATTCATTGCTGCCGACTAGACCCAAAAACCCAACCCAAAACCAAAATAATATCAACCACCACCACCAATAACAATAATAATAATATGATCATCTTTCTTCTTCTCTTCCTTTGCACCTCCGCCGCGTGTCTTTCGCCGTTAAACCAATTCAAACCTTCGCAGATCTCCTAACGCCGGTCAACGTTTCACGCCGTACTAGTCCAGATCTGATTCCGAATAGGTATAATAATAATCATATCAATTCTTCCATCATCAATTTCATATTTATCAATCTCGTTTCATCGCCTATCTAGGTTTTAGATACTTTGCATGTCTCGTGCGCTTAAATTAGGTTTTCCGTACTTTTAGGTTATTATTATTTTAGGCGATAATTTTAATTCTTGCGTGATCGGTTTGATATATTAGCAATCTCGATTAGGTTTTCGGTAGGTTGCGTGTCACCGTGCGGTTAAGTTAGGTTTCGTTTGTGTTTTTTGTTGATGTAAATTATGGCGGAGCATGAGATGACGTGGAATAGGTATAGTTTCAATCCTTGCATTATCGGTTTTATATATTAGCAATTTTGATGAATCGGTGGATCGTGTATTTAGGTTTTTGGTAGTTTACATGTGATCATGCGATTCGTTTGTTGTTTTTATAGTTTTATTTGTTTCTGATTATATTTGGCGGTGTATGAGATGATAGAGACTTTTGTGTGTTAGTTGTTGGATGTCTATGTGTGTATCAGTGTTATTGAGTTTTGATTTGTGTTTGGAGTAGTTTTCATTAGGCTTTTGATAGTTTACATGTGATTAAGTTATCATTTAATTTGTTCTTTGTTTTCGTACATTTAGGTTTTTTTTTTCTTTTTGTTGATTTTCCTGTTCAGTTTTGTTGGAGTATCTGGACAGAGAGATTTTAATTATTGAGTTTTGATTTGTATTTGGAATGATTTTTTTATTGTGGCAATTAGGAAGACACGTTTATGATCACTTTAAGCGTGACTAAGATTCTATTTGCCATTAGACGGCAGCTTTTTTTTTCGGTTATAAGCAGTATTTGCATGTGATTAATTGTATTTGACACATCTATAAAATATAAGGACTGGCCTTTTGAAGTTGGTGGTTGCATGTACTAAGTGGTGCGCTTTATGAGGCTGAGAAACTTTAATATGCAATATATAGATAGGAGTTTAAAAACTATACGGAGCATGTCACATATATGGCTTGTTATGGTTCATGGTTTTAATTCAACCATAGATGAATCAAATGCAAAGTACAGCTGTTTATTTCACGTGTAAATCTTTTTCCGTGTTAGGGTTATTATGCAAATTTTTACAGCCAAAAGAGGCATAAGAAGTGGCTATTGCAGAACTGCATTTAGGCAAACAAAAACCAATTTGCACTAATTCTTATGTTTCTGTTCTATATGAAAGTAAACAAAATTGTATTATGTTGATCCAATTTTATGTTTGGCATATTGAGTCCAATTTGCATTTTTTGCTTAATCAAAGTATTTTGTGTGATGCAGTTGATTGCTAGGTGTTAGTGCTGTTTGGATCAGATCTTTTGGAGCCAAATTTTGTCACGCTTGATGGACAATGACCATTCCAATGAATAACACTTTAAGCAATTCATCAAGGGGGCGTGCTCAACTTCTTTACAACAAGGTAACTATGATAAGTATAATATTTCAGTTTTAGAGGGATGCTTACTAAACATAGTTTTTATGGCGCACTGAATGTGTGACGCACGTGTCTAATGAAACTGGATGAATAGGTAGGTTTGTTATTGGTTATTGAATTTTTATACAACTAGTATTCAGTTAAAAACATATTTGGTGACTGGCCTTTTTGATATACCTGAGTAACAATGGCAAATCACTTTTACCATATAAACTATTTTATAATATGTTCAATAATACACTACGCGACAGATGTTAAATAACGTATAATTAGTAAGCCTCTTTATCTCAAAATTATTGCCTACAAGCAAAAAATATTTTCAAATGCATTTACTACAAACTATAATTAATAGAGTGTCGATTTTACTCTTGCATTTAAGGCATTGTTGACTTAGAAACTTGCACTGAAGGAGTAATCTGTAAAATGGAGAAAATAGTAATTTATAATTCTCTATTTAAAAATCAGTGAATTATTTATGGAGATAGGGACAAACTAAAATAGTAACATGAATAATCATGGAAAGGAGGAGTAATGGTAGATCCGTAGATAGTATGAAACCAACAAACAATTATATCATGATATGAAGACACAAATTTATGAGGTTTGATATGAAGACACAATTTGGAGGTTTGGTGTATAACTATTACAAGGATAGTTATTATTTGCAATTGTTAGATGGCTATAAAATAATTGCCAAAGATTGTAAACTTGAAACATTACTTTCAATAATCTGCTTGCTCGTGGATTAATCTGGTAAATTATAAGCTATTTATACATAGTAACTTCATTTTCGATCATGAATTTTGACTTGCCATCTCATATATCTTTATTTTCCAGAATGCTGAGCTGGAAATTAATCGTCGAAAAGCAGCACAAGCCAAAGTCACATCAGACCCAAAAGCATGGCAACAAATGCGAGAGAATTATGAGTCAATTCTTCTAGAAGACCATGCTTTCTCTGAAAGAAATGACATCGAGTATGCTTTATGGCAGTTACATTACAAACGTATCGAAGAGTTACGGGCACACTACAACTCTGCTCAAGCTTCTGCACCACAAAATGCTAAAGGCCCTTCCCGACCTGGGCCCGACCGAATCACCAAAATACGTTCCCAATTTAAGACCTTTTTATCGGAAGCTACTGGATTTTATCATGATTTGATGGAGAACATTAGGGCAAAATATGGGTTATCTCTAGGTTACGTGTCAGATGATTCACAAAATGATAAAGACGGAAGTAAATCTATTGATGTTAAAAAAGGTCTATTATCATGCCATCGATGTCTTATATACTTGGGGGATCTTGCTCGTTATAAAGGGTTGTATGTTGAAGGAGACTCAAAAGCTAGGGATTTTGCTGCAGCATCAAGTTACTATATGCAAGCTGCTACTCTTTGGCCTTCCAGTGGGAATCCACATCATCAGGTCTGTTTATAATCAGTGACAGTCCACTATCTATTCTTTTATATATTTTTTCTTGTACTTGTTTTTAACTTTTTTTACTGACTAATGTTTTATAGTTCCAGCTTGCTATCCTGGCTTCATATTCTGGAGATGAACTTTTGGCTGTTTACCGTTATTTTCGAAGTTTAGCAATTGAAACTCCGTTCATTACTGCGAGAGACAATTTGATCATTGCGTTTGAGAAGGTATCTACTTTTGCTAATATAACTGTTAGATTTGTACTTTCATGAATCTATAGAGTATAATATTTCATTATTTAGAATAATAACTTTGCTTGAAATAAATAATGTAAATAAAAAAAATAACTTTGGACTTTATTATTAATCATTTAATGATAACGTCTAAGGATCAGTGTGCAAGTTAAACTTATAATAAATAATGTAAAATCTGGCCCTAAAGCTTAAAAAAAGAACCTTGTACTTCAGGGTATGGTAAGTTGGTAGCAAGGAATTGGGATGTATTGTTTATAAAATGATTTGAGAAGTTTTTTGAAATTTATAATTTGGACAGAATCGTCAAAGTTACTGTCAGCTGCTTGGGGATTCAAAACCTATTCCCACCAAAAAGTTACCTGCACGAATGAACGGGAAAGGCAGAAACAGAGGTGAAACACGGGTTTCTATGAAGGATAGAAAAACTGAACCACGTCTACCTCTGGAAAAAGACATTACTGTCCCTGAAACTCTTAAAGCTTTCAGCATCCGCTTTGTCAGATTAAATGGCATTCTTTTTACTCGCACAAGGTATACATATTATTTTGGCTATTTTTTATACAGGTTAAAGCGGATCAGGTTCAATGTTAACTCAGTTTCATGTTTACTACTATAGCTTAGAGACTTTTGAGGAAGTGTTTTCTAAAACACAGACTGATTTCATTCGCCTACTATCTTCCGGGCCAGACGAGGTGGTCAACTTTGGGTCAGATTTAAATGAGTGTAAACTCTTCATAACCCGGGTCATATCAATCATGATATTCACAGTCTACAATGCAAATAAAGAAACCGTAAACCAGTCATACACAGAGATTCTACAACGTTCTGTTGTGCTTCAAAATGCATTCACTGCCGTATTTGATCTCATGGCACTCATAGTTGACAGATGCTTCCAACTAAAAGATCCTTTCGGAAGCTTCTTACTTCCCGGCATCATGGTTTTCATTCAATGGCTAGCTTATTCTGAGGACAATGTTGTTGTCATTAAAGAAGCGGATGAAAAGCAAGCAGCAGCTAGATCCCTCTTTTGGAACAACCTCGTTTTGTTTCTTAACAAGATGTTATCATCGAGTGGGTCCCACCACAATGAAATATGTTTTCCATTGCCTGAAGATATCGAGTTAAGAGGGTTTCTTCCTCTCGTCCCCGGTCAACTCATTTTAGATTTTTCTAGAACAAATGATGGAAATAAAGAAAAGAACGCGCGAGTGCAGCGGATTGTGGCCACAGCGAAGGCTATTGCTACAAAAGTCAAACTTGGTCAACAAGGAATCTATTTTGACTCCAAGTCAAATAAGTTTTTCTATGCTTTCAAGCCACGTGCTGAAATTAGTGAAGAACTTGAAGATGAAGATGAGATTATCGTCTTCAAACCTTCCGTACCCAAGAAGCAAATCGATGAAACATCAAAGGGTATTGTCTCCAGTTCCACCAGTTCTTTAACCTCATATGGTGGTTTTGGTTATGGTTTTCCTTCAGACCAATTTGCACAACCAAACACATCAAAGCCAACAGTGGGAATGGAAGATATCAACAATGGTTTTTCAAATCTTGACTTATTTAACGAACAAGATCATGATACTATGATACCATCAAAGTTTGACTCAGTGATGACATCAGCATCTGGTTTAGACAGCATTCCTTCAAAGACAAAGTTTAATAAGAGTCCAGTGGGTCGACCCATGAGGCACTTTGGTCCGCCACCTGGCTTCAACACTCCAAAACCCACAAATGAAAATCCGGTTTTGGATGATTACAGTTGGCTAGACGGGTATCAGTTACCTTATGCAGGATCATATATCAACAATGAATTTGGTAATTCTTTTGATTGTCTGCCACAACCAACCAAGCTTTTGAACACAAGCAAGACTTCTTTGGGAATGGATTGCTTTCCGTTCCCGGGTAAACAGGTTTCCACTACCGGGCCCGCCAACATCGGAGTTGGAAACGGAAATGGATGGGTTGATTATCAACTTCCGGAACATTCTAGTGTTTACCAAGAACCAGTTAAAATGGGTAATAATGAACAGTTTCTTGCAGTGCCTCAACAATATCAAGGACAATCGATGTGGGATGGTCGTTTCTTTGTGTGAGATGCTTTTGGAGCATAGATGGTAAGATGTTGCTTCTTTTTACACATTTGCTTTTTATAAAAGTTCAGGTTTCTTAGTCACCCTTCCAAGTTTATATAATTTTTACATTGGGTCGGTTAAGGCCGGTTTTGTTTCAAACCGAACCCAAACCTAAAGTTTGGTTTTGAGTTTCTGAAAATGGTTTGGTTCTGGTTTATTTCGGTTTTAGTTTTGGTTTATTTCGGTTTTAGTTTTATCAGTGTTACCATATAAGCTTAAAATTTTTCGATCGGAAAAAAAGTTTGTCCCAAAGTAATTAATTTGGACTAAAATATTTCGGCTACACTAGTGATCAAATTCTTATAATTACTTCACATTAAAAAATGAAAATTTATTCATTCGGTTCAGTTTGTCAGTTTTATCATTTAAGCTTAATATTTTTGGGTTAAAAAAATCGCTCAAAATAGTGAATTTGGGCTAAAATATCTGGTTTGGATTATTTATTAAAATTTTATGAATTACTTAACAGTTTAACATTCAAAATAGAAAATGAAAATAGTTACATGCAAAACCAATACCGAACCAAAAATTCGGTTTTTTTGAAAACACTGAAACAAAGTATTGGTTTTTGTTTGGGTTTTTGGTTATTTTGGTTTGTTTTTATGGTTACATATTACTTTTTTTTGGTTTCATGTACCCCCTAATTTTATATTCAGTTGCATGATGAAACATGTTATAAGCTAATGATTTTTTATTTTATGTGCTATGGAGCGGGTAAATATGAGAAACTTTGAACAGCTATCTAGTTTTGGGTTATAATTTTGATTTTGAGTAATAGTTGGTTTGTTTATATGTTTAACAAAAACACTGTGGTAGGTTTTGAACAAATCTACTAAGGTGGATGACGTGGAGTGTGACCTGGTACGACCAGTTCAGCCATCAATCAGATAAGCCAACATATGGCTGGTGTTTAATATGGAGCATACATGGATATGGTTTTTGGATTGTTGCAGGCACCTCATTTCTCTACAGGTATCTCTTTTACTCTTTGTTGTAACTTTAAAAAGACGAAAATACCCTTTTTTTATCGGCTTTAATAACTTGTTTATGCAGGTGCCGAGTTTTCCATATTGGGTGAATTAACTTGTTGGTGAGCAGGGCTTTTGTGGGAAAATATGGATTGAAGTTTGAAAATATTAAACAATACTTACCAAGCTTAATCCTGCTGGTTTTATGGTATATTTGTAATCGATGGTAACGATGTTAAAAAACAAACGAACCAACCAATCGTGTGTGGGTCTGTCTTTTATATGTTGCCTTGTTTTTTAATGTTTTTGTTTTGTTGCAAGAATTGCTGTTTTTATTTTGAAGTTGATGGGAATAAGTGACTGACTATAAACGTTTGCTTTTGATTGTTAAAGTTGATGTTTGTTTGTGTTATTATTATTGTTATAATATTCAATTCAAGTCTTGTATGGTGTCCAGTTTGGATCTCTTATTAACTATGGACGTTGTTCGTCTCTTGCTTTGCGCTTTGGTTTTGAACCCATTGGTTTTGTTCACTCCTTGCTTTTTAGAGCCAGTTGTATTTGGGGCTACACATTTTAACCCATAAATTTTCGTATCTCGTAAAATAAGCCAGTGGTCCAACTGGCTTAACCCACTTGATTTTTAGTTTCTTACCAATGTTCTCGTTTTTAAAAGCCGACTAGTTCGATTGTATTAGGTCTCGTTTTTAAAAGCCGACTAGTTCGATTGTATTAGGTCGCGTGATCTGACTGGGCTTGATGACCGGATAACGTAATACGTATTTATCACCAAATGAGCAAATTAAAAGTTCTTTTGTAAGGCTCATCATAAAGTCGCAAAATGTTTACTTTTGGTTTTGTTTTTCTAGGTGGCTTTAGAAATGATATTATTTAAAATAGCGTAAATAAAACATATAATTCTTTAAATAGTAATCTTTAAATTTTACTATTAGTCATTTGTTTTGTCAAATTCTACTCTTTAATAGGGTTCCCCATTTGGGTATCACGAGTAATGTGGGTTCACCGCCGTCGGCCCTTGGTTACTCCAACTGGGGTAAGAGAAGCGGGTTTGACTTTTGAGCATGTGTTGAAAGATAGTAGCATGTTGAGGTTGGAAGACGGTGCAGGGGGGCGTGGGTTCATGGGAACACCGTCGCCAGTGGATGTGGATGCGGGTTCCGATAGGTTCAAATAGAGTTGGTGAGTTGTCCACCGGTGCTTCGGTAATTATCCGGTTCTGGCGGGTTACACCCCACATAACCAAACATATTTAACACTTAGAGATGGGAATTTGTTTTGTTTTAAATGTTAAACTACGACAATTCTCTTTTACTTGAAAGATAGATGAACATGAACAAACTAAAATTACCAACCATTATTTTAAACCATGACATCTGTTAATGTCTAAACTCCAATAACCATGCATTTACATTTCAGTGTCCAATTCTTGGTAAAAACATAAGACCCCCTTGATCACACACACAACAATGCAAGCAATATACAACATCCATACATTTATAAAACAAAATATTCAAGAAACATCAACAATCAAGAAACATTGGTACAATTATGGAAAAATTTTAGTATGAAACAAACACATATTTGCCAAGTTAATATAATTACCATAATCTAAGCGTCGTCTTCTATGAATATTTTGAGGATGAAATCACGAAAACGTTTAGAGTATTGTCGAGGATCAACTGCAGATATTGATGTGGGGTCGTATTGGAAGGATTTATACGCGTGCTCGAGTTTTTTGGTGATGTCATAATCTTGAAGTATGTCTATGATGCCAAAAAACATTACAACATCATAACATACTCCGGTTGGTTCACCAATTAGTTCCATTTCATTCTTTCTTTCCATCTTTTCGACTCGTGCATGCATGTTAATTCCCAGTTTAGCCCTGCAATGGTACCATGCTAAATAATGTCGGTTTGGGGTTTAGTCTAAACAGGTTCGGGCCAGTTTCGGACTGAACCTGCAAACACGTTAACTTAAACGGGTCGTGTTCGTGTCAACCTGTGAATACTCGTGTCATGTGTAACACGATTTTCGAGTTCAACCCAACAACCAACGAACACAGCCCGTTTATCAGACCTAGAGTTAGTAATGCCAAAAAACTACATTTTTATCAATTTTATACGTGTGCAAGTAGGCCCGGCCCGTTTTGACCCACATTAAAAGGTACACGCTTGACCCGTTACCCAACCCGTCTTAACCCACCCATGGTCGGTTACAAAAATGGTAGAATTACGGTATTACCCTGCAGGATCTGGAGCTTTATATGTAGAAGCACCTGCACCACAATCATTTGCAAATTTTATAAATAATAACAAATATGGATGTTTTATGACACATTTATATAAAAAAATGGACACATTACCTAATTCATTAGCACTGGTTTCTTTGAAATGAAGACCAACCAACAGACTGTAATCCATGATTCTTTCCTGCTCAAGAAAATCGGAATCCTTGTCGATTTGCCTGATAATATATTATACAAAGTTCTTTAGAAATAAGGGTTAATTACACAAAATGTAACTTTTACCTCTTTCTATGACATGGCAATGTAACATGACAAAGAGTGTGAATATTTGACTCGACACAAAACATGACACAAACCAAACACGAAATTCACGGGTTTGGGTTCAGTCTAAATGGGTTTGGTCAGTTTTGGGTTGGACCACGAACATGCTTAGCTAAACAGGTTGGGATAGGGTCAACTTCATAGGTTCGCCGGTTGACCCGTTTATTTTTTAATTTATTTTGAAATCTGTCGTTTGTCTTTGTTAGGTGTTTTATGCTCAAATTTGAAAGTTAAAAGATAACCGACATTAAATTTTATAACTTAAAACACAATTATAATCTTAGTTATAAATATATAGTTTTAAAGCATTTAAATGTAAAAAAAAATATAATATAAAAAAATTCGGGTTAAACGGGTCATGTTCGTCATGACCCGCGAATAGTCTTTTCGTGTTCAAGTTCATGTGTCTGACACAATATTTGGGTTGGACCCACCAACCTATGAACACGACTTGTGTGGCACTCCAAGCCATGACATCATTATATGTTCTATAGAAGTTTACTTACATGATATGAATTTATTTTATATACAATAATAAGTAAAATTGGGTTAACTTTGGGTGTAATAAACAACTATTATCATGATTAAGAAGTTTTACCTTCTGAATTCTTGTATCCAGTTTTTGTCAAGTCTAAACATGAATTTGAGATCAAGATCTTTAAGAATAGTGGTGGTCTGGATTTCTGATTCGGGCTTATCGGTCAGCCGACCAAGTGAAGACCCTTTTAAGTCAAATCGCCTATGAATTAAATGATCCGTGCAGAAAAGGTTGCCCATGATAATAAATCGTACCTATTCAACAAAATTCATCAATAGCTCAAAAAACAACAACCGCACCTCATAAATCCCACAAATAACAAGAAATAATAATAATAATAATAACAATAATAATAATAATAATGCTTTAGTAATGGGCAGGTTGTGATTTCAAGTATCATGTACAATAAACCTTCTTTTGTGCAGCTCCAGTTAGCTTGACACAATGTAGCCCATAGAATTTGGTGAGTAAAGTATGTTCAAAGGACCGAAAATGGTTGTAGTACGCAGACAACATCCTTAATATGGCCTAAAATCATCAACCATAACATCAATAAAACAAATTAACTATATACATATATAAATTGGTATATATAACTAGGATTTATGTCTCACTTTTACTTCAGTTTTTTTAATGGTTTTGATCATGTAACGGTCATCGTGAGTCAAGTAAAAGAAACTTCCACTCTTTCCAGGAGAAGATAGCTCGCGAAGAGCGTTATTTCCACATATGGATAACATGTAATCAGCTGCATCAACCTTGAATAACATCCTTAATGTCCTACACATTGTTCATGATATCATCAAACATTTATCGTCTGTATTTTATAAAAACTCGAGGGGGTTACTTTTTGTTCGGGCATAAACGGATCGGGCCGTGTTAGTTGGCCCAAAAATTACTTTTTTGTCCTTGATAATAACAAAAGTATTAATCATGATTACTATAACTAAGTCATGAAATAAAATGACTTTTGCCCATTTGGCCCATTAGAGATACTATATAACCCATTAATTAAAACTTTGGGCAACTTCCAACCTGTTTGTAACAAACTAACAAAGCACACCCAAGTCGACCCGTTTAAGAAAACGGGCCAAAATTGCCACATATAAATATTAAGCCGTCTTACCTGAAAACTAAGGGGCAATAATCTTTCCATCTAAATTCAGAAGATTGATGTGGAGGAGTGTATTTAGATCCCTCTGGTGGGAATCTTGTCCAAACCTTTTCTTTTGGATTAAAAGCAGATGACTTTAAGTCTAAAGATGGCGTGGGGCCCGGTCTTCCAACAGAATGCCTACAAATAACACAATATCATTTAAAAAATTTGGACATATAAATGAATAGAACGTTTAGTGAACAGTCCTTAGAAGTTCGTATATGTTCATTTATGAAATAACATGAACACGTGTCTCGTTCGTTCATTCACGTTTGTTAGTTTAAATTTGTTTTTCTGTCTACGATCATTAATGTACTCATTTAAAGTTTTTGGCCCGTTACAATTCAGTCTAGTTTTATAACTTTTTAGGACCAACACATTACTTTTAGCTAGTTAACGAACGAGCATACAGGCATAAAGTAGAAAAGTCCATTCGTTTCATTATTCATGTTCGATCGTTTGTCGGTTAAAGTTAAACAAACAAACACAAACATGATCTATTCATGTTTGTTCGGTTCATTCGCAATCCTACAATATTCCATCAAGAAAAAGAAATTATTTAAGTTAAAACAATAAAGATTAAAACTTGAAACAATAACCTGATTCCCAGTTGCAAATTAAGCATAAGTTCATAATTCTTATGCCCTTTTGCGATTGTTTCACCTTGTTTCTTGACAACATTCGGAATCCTAATTGGGCTTCCATCAGATAATGTTATTAATGATGTATCATCTATAGATTTCATGCTTTTATCATTATCATCCAACATACTCATTTTACTGAACTCCTTATCAACATTTCCATCCAATCTTCCATCAACCGACAACCTTCGTGGTCTAACTGCAGGCTCGTTTCCTTTAGACGACCTCCAAATCGCGAGTTTCTTTTGTGAGGGCAAAATGGGAACTTTATCTTGAGGTGAAATCTCACAATCTTTTAGATAAAATTCATAAACTTGTTGTGGATCATGTTCAACACCACAATCATCACTTTGTGACAATGTTAAATCTTGTTCTTCAGGATCTTTACCCCAAACACCATTGTATTCACAATCTTCTGCAAACTTAAACGACCCGTTTCCCTTCGGTAAACCTTCATCCCATTCACCTTCATACATGCTCCCGTCCGAAAAGACGATTTTACCCTTGTCACACATTTTCCCATTCTTCCATTCTCCAACATAATAACTACCATCTTTCCATTTATACATACCATTACCTTCTTGTAACCCTCTACACCATTCACCATCATAAATATCACCATTTGTATATTCTTTAACACCATTTCCATGTTTTAAATTCATAATCCATTGACCTCTATACGTGTCACCGTTAGGGCCGGTATACGTGCCCTCACCATCCATGTAACCACTTTTGAATTCTCCATCATAAGTGGCACCCGAGGGCCAACTAAACGTCCCTCGGCCCATGGTCTTGCCTTTAAACCAATCACCGACATACATGCACCCATCGGTCCACCAATATTTACCGAACCCATGTGGGAAATTATCGCACCAATGGCCCGTGTAATAGTCGCCATTTGATAAATATCTTTCTGCATTGTAGACCTCACCGGCTGCATGAATCTCGTCTTGGTCAGCGTCTTCATCGTCCACGTGGGCCACATGGGCTGACCCGAATATGTTGGTGGCTTGTTTTTTCGCGTGTTGAGTTTTTCGAATCGTTGCTTCCCATGCCTTCATAACCTCGGATTTTATAAAGTGTTCATGAATCTTGTTCCTAATTGTCTTTTGTTGAAACAAAATATCATGAATTCCATGAAAAAGAACATGATGTCATCATAAATATGATGAAAGTAATAAAGATTAAATGGACATGTTTGTTGTTATCCTTCAAAACAGCATGCAAGATTGGCAATCTTTGTTTTTTTGTTTTTTGTATTTTGTTTTCCTATGTTTCTGCTAAACAAATAAAAGGGAACCAATGTATCCTGATTTGGCATGTAAATAAAGAAAAATAAAATAGGTATGTAAAGAGGGAAATTAATTAAATATTAAGTCTAATGATTAATAAAAGCATGTTGAATTTTTAGAGGAAAACATGAATGAAGCAGTTAATTAGTTGACTTGTTCATGGAACATAATTGGACATATGAAATGACATGTGGAGGGATTAACAGAAAACCAAGATTAATATTTGCCATTTATAGAAATTCAGAGACAGCTAGACAAAAACTGTTAAATTGGCAATTATTATTATTATTATTATTATTATTATTATTATTATTATTATTATTATTATTTTTCAATTTAATGTTCTCTGTTCTCGAATACGAAATACCTCGTTAACAAACAGGTCGGCTCGATTAAACCTATTTTTATACGAGAAAAATTTTGAATAACTTAATCTTGAGCAATACATTTAGAATACCAGTATTTACGAGAACGCTCATAAATAAACGCGTGCGACATTTGGAGTTACTATACAGCCGTGCAGGGGAGGCTCGGAGGGTGTGCGAGCCGCACCATCGGCCGGGGCACATAAGTTTCGGGGGCACAAACTTTTTTGTACGTATTACATATATATGTTTATTGATGTTAAAAATAAGGTTATTTGCAATGGTTTATGAGATAATTACATGCTTAAAATGGTTTATGCTTATAATAAATCGATCAATAAAAGTTTTATCCATGTACATTAGAGAATAAAAAGTTTTCATTAAAGCCTACGAGCCTTTTTTATTTTGGCTCGGCCGAGGTATTTTAATTCTTGGAGACGGCCATGCAGCCGTGTGCCCATGTCGCTTATAAACACAGGATTTCTCACAGTTAAAACAATTTAGGTCAACACAAGTGAAACACTTTAAAATACAAGTCAAATAACCTTTCATCTCTTGGTTATTCTTTCTAACAAGTAACATATTCAAATCTCAAATCCTAGTTGATATGATTATTATGTAACAAATAGATAGCAAACAGATTAAACTAAAAGCATTAATATCAAGAGTACTTAGGTAGATATAACATCACTGTCAAAGTGTCAATTACAAACGGAAACCGAATCCAGAAACACAAACCATAGTAGTCTAGTAGATTAGTCTAATAACCAAACGATATTTTTCACCCAACTTACATCAGAAAACGTCGGTCAACATACAATTCAACAGGTCTGGTAAACATCCACGTTGGTCACAAAACTCATGGGCAAAAACTCAATGTCTGGCTCCCCGTAAACTTGCTTAGGAAGCGGGTAAGTGATTTTCAAATCAGCCTCCAACGGTAAACCTAGCTTCGTTCTCACATGATCCTTCAAAACCGAGCATGTTAAAGCAAAATGCAGAGTTAAAGCATGTTGCAGTATGTCGTCTGCCCTGTACTCCTGAGCAATAGAGTCGCCATCAGGAAACCTGAGTTGCCAAAACCTCCCGTGTAAAGTTTCACAAACGTCTCGTTTCCACGTTCCTAGATAAACAAAAATAATTTCATTTACTTAACAGCCACCAACAAGTAATGCATCCATAGAAAACTATCAGTAATAAAATAAACAGTTCATGACCCTGCAAACAGCCTACAGCATAATAAACAGTTAAAACACATGTTAAACCAGCTCCAACAGTTTCATTATCAATGATAAAAAAGTAACTATTAAATATGCAATCTAATAGTGGCCAATAGACAACATCAACATCATAATCAACTGTAATATATAAACTATTACAGCTCTACAAACAACCTACACTAACATAATTAATATTCATCAGTACAGAAATAAACACCGCATTTCATCACACATACATAAATCAAATTCAACACACATCAAAACAAGATAGGGGTGCACGTGGTGCGGTTTGGGCTAAAACCAACCGAAAACCAAAACTTTGGTTTTTAGTTTTTTGAAACCTTTCGGTTTCGGTTTTGGTTCGGTTTCGGTTTTCCCCGTGTTTGCCATTTTAGCTTGAAAATTTTAGTCCGAGAAGAAAGTTGGCCGAAGATAATGAATTTAGGTATAAATAATTTTGTTAATTGTTAGCTAATTCACTATTATACGTTTGGCCAAAATTATTTAAGTTACATATTTAATAAATTCTTAAAAATTACTAAAAATAAAACATAAAATTCTAGAAATTCGGTTTGGTTCGTTTTTTTAGTTTTTATTACACGCAAAACCAAAACCAAACCTTTAGTTCGGTTTTTACAAAAACATGAAACCAAACCGTCAGTTTTTGTTTCGGTTCGGTTTTTTCGGGTTTTTGCACACCCCTAAAACGAGATCTCATCTAACACTACACAAATGTAAAAAAAAGTACGAGTAGTTTATAAACCTAAATCAACCCATAAACATACAACAAAATCAATCAAATTACTAAATTCCTAAACACACAAACAAACACTTCATTTCATTTCATCATAAATCACAAAACTCAGCATACATTATAACAATATATCATCTAACCTTACACAAATGCAACAAGCCAACAAATATCATCAGTTCCTAAACCTAAAACAGCTTATAAACATGCAACAAAATTAATCAAATTCTTAAACACACAAACAAACACTTCATTTCATCATAAATCACATTATTCAACACACACAGTAACCAAAACTCATCTAACACTAGACAAATGTAACACATATCAGTTTATAAACTTAAGACAACCTATAAAATCAAACAAATTCATAAAATACACAAACAAACACTTCATATAATCACAGATCACAGAATTCAACACACATTATAATTAGGGGTACAAACAAGCCGAGCTACTCGTGAAAAAGATCTATCGATCGAGATTAAATGAGCCCGAGCTCAAGCTTAAAAATAAGCTCGATTAATAAACGAGCCTGAGCCCGAGCTTCACTTATCGAGCTCTAGTCGGCTCGCAAGCCTTAACGAACATGTCACTCATATAATTATAATTATACATATACATACATATATACATAGAGATTACAATGTTGACTTGCAGAATGAATTGATATATGTATTATAGTATAATATAATAAATTCGGGTTAAACAAGTCATGTTTGTCACGACCCGCGAATAGTCTTGTCATGTTTGAGTTCATGTGTCTGACATAATATTTGGGTTGGACCAACCAACATATGAACACGACCCGTGTAGCACTCCAGGCCATGAATTTATTATATATTCAATAATAAGTAAAATTGGGTTAACTTTGGGTGTAATAAACTACTATTATTATCATGATTAAGAAGTTTTACCTTCTGAATTCTTGTATCCAATTTTTGTCAAGTCTAAACATGAATTATTCAACTTGTCTTTCGAAGTGGGGTTTGGGCAAATTGAAAGAAAGATTGATTGATTGATTGATTGATTGATTGAAGGACTTACAAGATGAAATAATGACAGGTATTTGGAGGAGATAATTGGTGAAGAAGCATGTGGTATGATGACTCTGTGACAAGAAACAATGATTTAAACGAATAAAAGTGATGTTAAACGAATAAAAGGATATTGGAGAAGGATCGTCAAGTTATATTTATTGGAGAAGCATATAAGGATATTTTCTGTTTCTTTCTTTTTTTTTTTTTTCTGTTTTTTTGTTTAAAATGCAAAGTTTAAATTAAATCACATAAATCTAGTGACGGATCTATGATTTTTTTCCATTGAGTTATTTAAAAGCTCTCGTTTAATAAGGTCGGATATATATAAAAAATAAGTTTGAGGAATATGTGGAGAAACATGAGGAGTTGAAAGAGTAATTATTGCTTAATAAATGATAAAGATGGATGTGAAAAGATGTAATACATATTAAAAAATCAAAGTTCTGCACAGGGTTGATGTTTAAAAGACATCTTTACACCTAGAAATTTTAAAATTTGTGCTTCAAGAGTTGTATCTAAAGCAATGAGTTTGGTACCTCTAAAATATAAAAGGTTTCTAACTCATGCTTTATATATAATAGAGATAAAGCAAACGGGAAGGACCTCTTAAAATTTAAGATGTACAAATATGATTGTCTTAAGTACAATTAACAATGCATGTGATTTTGAGAATCTATGGGTAAGATTATCTTTGCTCACATATGATGTGCGTGTGCGTGTGCGTGTTATAAATGTTTGGAATGTAGCTTTCGCACAAGATCGTGTTTTAAATTAATAAAAGTGATTGTAACATCACGAAAGTATCGCGTCAAAAATACCAAGTTCAAAAAGATAAATGACCAAAAATAACAAGTTTTAAACTTAAAAGTCAAAAATGAAAAATCTGTCACCAGGCCTGATCGCGATACGCGACGGCCATAGACCAAACGTCATCACATATCGCTATGACGAGGTCTGACAGGGTGACACGTGTCCTGCCACGTGGCATAAAGCCATGATAAGGTAACACGTGTCGACACGTGTCACCTGGTGGCATTATGCGTCACCACGTGACAGCCCTAGTGGGTGACTCATCATGCCTACTGTGACATTTGTCAAATTCGAGTCTCGAGTTGTATTAGTTTTGTAAACTTTTATTATGTAAACCCGACTCAACATTTTTGTCAATTTAATGTTCTCTGTTCTCGAATACGAAATACCTCGTTAACAGAGAGGTCGGCTCGATTAAACCTATTTTTATAGGTGTTCCATATTTGGAGTTACTATATAGCCGTGAGCCTATGTCACGTATAAGCACAGGATTTCTCACAGTTAAATAACTTGGGTCAACACAAGTCGGACACTTTAAAATACAAGTCAAATAACCTTTCATCTCTTGGTTATTCATTTTAACAAGTAATCAATTCAAATTTTAAATCCTAGTGTTGATCAATTCCTCATGGTGATAATGGAAAACATGAATAATATGATAAACCTATAATTATACGTGTACCTGTTATAGCATGGAGAGTACTAACCACATCGGAGAAGAATGTAGACGACATAGTTGTCAGGTTGATCGAGTTCCCCTTTAGGATGTATAGTTAAGGATGGTGTTAGGGTTCTTGAGAGGAACCCGGTTTAGGAGAGAGGAGACACACAAAATTATTATGTGTGTGTGACTAGGTTATGATGTTAATTTATTCTCTCTATATATACACCCAAGGGGAAACCTTTTATTAGCTAATTATAGGTAATATGGCCCATCAACAATTACCAAACTAATATATAATAAGGTATAGTTAATATTTTGATCTATTATAATATAAATGATTATAATGGCCATATATAAATATATATAATTATATATATTTAGTCTTACATTCTCCCACTTGGCCGAGTAATCATTTATTATGAGTATTAGATAAGCCTGATCAGGAGTTAACACTCATTTTAGATTTAAACTCAAACTGGAGCAGAGAAATACAATCATTGAATTGAACATCAGCTCAAGACCCCCATTAATCATACTGCAGTCCTTATTTAAAACCTAAGTAGTTATGATCAAAATTTTCAAGTAAGCCCTTCAAACGTTTGATTTGTATAATAAATTGTCTATATGTCATTATGCATGCAGAACATATTAAGAGACATACAAATCAAAACTGATGAGGAAATTTAATATTTAATCATTCATACTACGATATGCAGTTGTACGCGGTCATTAATAAACCTCTCATGATTATAAACGCTTTCATAATACTTATGGGTAATAGACCTTTAGTTATAGGATCCTTAAGCATATCATGAATGTATTCGATACGAAAATTTAGATTCCTCAATTCGTTCATAAACGAATAATTATTTCATATCAAAATTTAATGCAGCACATCTCAAACTGTTACTGTTTGAGAAAACTTGGTAGCTGACTTTATCACAATTATAATATTATTCGATAAAATAATATTATAATTTATCTGGAGTTTAATATAACTTATGAGTTCACTAATAAATATTCAACAACATTTATTGACAACAACGTTGTAATTAATCAACATATTATGTCGTTATGACTTAGGTTGTTGTTATCAGTTCATTATGACTCCTCCATGAGATAGATTTGTCTACTGACATAAGAATATATCCCGAAAATTACATTTTCTTATCTTTGAATATGACAAAGTTTAGAGTAATCTACCGATTTGAATTCTCACTTCTTCTTTTAAATTAAGTCTTTCGTTTCTTTTAAAGATATCTTAGTACTCTTTTAGATGCTTCACATTAATCTAGACATCTCTAGTGTGTTGCAATTTTAAGTAATATCTAAACTAGTATAGACTTGAACTTATATAAGGCTTATACTTAATGAAGCATAAGGAAATAATCTATGTGTTCCTATTATCCTCTAAAGTAGAGCAATACTGTTTGTTACATGTGTAAGGAATATCTCTGAGATCTATAATATCAAAGTATATGTGAAAGCGCTTTGACTCATGTAACATATACTTGTCAGAAGAATGTCATCTATATAAGGACAAGTTTGTTTTTAGTTGCTCCCACTCATCTTGAGGTAGGTATATTAATCCACTAGGTTTTTGATGAAAATAATTGTATAAAGATTTCATCACATTTTGATGTTTACATTAACCCATATATGAATTTTATTGACTTATAAACTAAATGTTCTTTAACCTTCAGTTTATAACTTTTAGGTTGTGTTATGAACATATAAATATGTAAGTCGATTGTTAGGGAAAGTTGTTTTAATGTTCATCTAATGTAGCACTTAATTATTATAAACTACTAGAACAATAATGATACTTAAAGAAATCTTTTGTGATATAGGTAAGAAGATTCTTTGATAATTGATTTCTCCTTGAATGTAACCTTTAACAATCAATCATGCTTATTTGTGTCTTAACGTTTGTGTTAGGATTTAATTTAGTTATGAATACCCTTCGGTGTTTCAAAAAATCTCAAACGTTATTCAGACTTATGAAGTGTAGTTTAATTTGCTAATAATAGCTTATTCCATTCAAAAGATTGATTGATGCTAATGATTTAATTAGAAGGAGTATGATCATTAAACTTTCAACATCCATTTCAACTTTAGTTATGGAGCTTACATAATCATCAAAGTTAGTAGGTTTTAAAACCTTAATGACCTCCTTAGTTGATTATTGGGTTTATTTGAAGTTTCAGTTTTATGAATTAGCTCTTAGTTAGGTTGCTATCATTTTCAGGATTCTAAGTGTGTAAGAGTGGATACAATATGGTGTACAAGAGGTGTAATTAGAGTTAAATTTGGAGTAAAATTTAATGACTCTTTTCCCCTGCCTCTTGTACTTTTGCCAAGTCATTATAAGGACTTTTACTGTTCCCACTGACCTTAGAAACCTTTAAGAAATTAGTATGCTTAGGGTCAATATTTATAGACCAATAGATTCTAACAAAGAAACAAGTTAATAATATAAGTTATTGGAGTTTCTCTTGTTGAGGATTAGTTTAGTAAGAAATCCGAATTTGCCCACTTTAAGCAACAATGAAACTTTTGTAAAAGATTGTAAATTCTAAAGAGATAAGTTTTGTTAGAATAGTGTTGTGATGGAGCAGTGTCTTGTACAAGAGGTGTAATTGAGATAATATAAAGTTTTCACTCCCCCACCTCTTGCAAATCTTGTAAGTTATGATTGAGACACTTAAGGCTCCCACTGATATTTAATATCTCTACAAAAAATACAATATTAGAAGTTTCAATGATGTACGTGACGTGGGAATCTGTTATTTATATGTTAGACTTGATTTGATTTCATTAACGTCCAGGTGTCATAGTAAACTTAGGGACATATTTAGAAGAAATCGTATTAATTATATAAGAATGGATCTCTTTAAAACCGTGGATCATAGACGACAGATTGGATACAAGTAAATAGCCTTTTAAATGATAAAGAATTATGTCTGAATATTCCATCTGAATAAATTCCACGAATGTAAGTGAAATATAACTTCTGGTGGACCCATACTTATTTCTTAAGCCAAATAATGTTTAGGGCATCTAACACGTGATTTAAATCACTAAGAATGAGATTATGAAAAATCACCCTCATCAACAGTGTCATGATTTCTCATGAAATTTGGTTTTAATTGATGAATTTTATAGGTCTCATTTGTCTTTTGTTAAATTTTTATTTGCATGATAACAAAAGTTGTGAAATATATAATATCATCTAGTTCTATTTTATAAATGTTTCAATCTAGATATTGATAACAAATAATATGAGAGTTTAAGATAAGAGTGACTTTATGTTGGCTATGCAAATCTCATAACTGTCATATTGTAGCTTAAGTATGATACTAAATTCTGATTAATCTCCAGAATATTTAAGGTATCATAAAGCGTAATTAGAAGACAGTTTATCATGGTTCAAATAACCTTAACATTTAAATTTTGTCACCAACACTCATGTTAGTTATTTGTTGATATCAGTAAAGAAACTCATAGAACTAGACTCAACCTATCACGTGTTAATTGGAATATTAGGATTAGCAGACTTAAATATCATTAATATACGACTACTGTTTTAGCCAGATGTTCTTTTGGATTATGGATAGTCTTGTTGCTTATGCCTAATCTAATGACATATTTTTGCAATGAGACTTATCCTTATAGAACTTAAAGCTGGAAGTAATACTTGTATTTTGTCTATGAACCTTAAAATTATCCTCTTTTAGGTTTTAGTGGTAGTGAGTTCAATAACATCTTATTTATAGTACCAGACATTTATTTTCGTGTACATATGTTGCTGATCAACACACTCATTTTCCTTTGGTACTTCTGAGTGTTATAGTTGATTCGTAATGCACCAAACTGTACTATTGAAAATTTTAGTATGTACTGTACTATAAAATTGTACTTATTTTCATGTGCGAACCCTTAATTTTATGGGTCATGGAATTGTACATTATGATGTATTTAGGAATACCATTTAACCTTATAGTTAGAATTTAGAAGGAATGCATGCATCTTATGAGTTATTTTGATTAGTCTTAGGAAAAACTAAATCAAGAATAACTCTAACGATAACATTTATATAAATAAATTCTTGATTATCATTATCATAAGAGACATTATGATTGACTCATCCTATTTGTTATGCTCTAGTTTTCAATAAAATGATTGTTATTAGAAAGAGCAGTAGGATAGTCATATCATGTCTTAATGGATAATTAAAACTGAGAAGAGCTAAATATTATTGAAACTCTTTGTGATGTAAAACTTATATTATGCTTTAATATTAGAGTGGATGATTTGAATGAGATAGTTATTTATAGAAGAAAATTATAGTGAGTAATGTCATGGAATATTAAAATAATACAGATTAATATTTATGATCATTAGATTAATGAAGGATCATTAATGTGAGGATAATTATGTTTTATTGAAGATGTGACATGTCTATTATTAACATCAAACTAATAGACTATAGTTAAAAGTTCTACTTAAACAAATAAATAAATCACCTTTGGGCAGAATTAAAATTTATTTAAGTATGTGTGCAAAACAATTGTATTACATCACCTTTGGGCAGAAGTGAGACAACTATTTTAATTATGCACGGGCTAGTTTTGCTAAATAAAAATGTAACACATCACCTTTGGGTAGAAGTGAGACATTTTGATTATGTTAGGCAAAACTAACAAAAGCTTTAATTAGACTTGAAAGATAGGGTAGATGTAACACATCACCTTTGGGCAGAAGTGATACATCAAAATTCACTCAAGTTAAGCTTTTATGTTTTGTAAAAGGTTTTTAAGTTATAAGTATTTACAAAACATTTAATTAGTTAATAATAACCTGTTTAGATTAGAAAAGTTTTAGTTTTCGGTTTTGTAATGAATTCTCGGTTTTTATCAGGTTTTCGGTTTTTAATAAGTTTTCGGTTTTTAATGGGATCTCGGTTTTAATGAGATTTCGGTTTTGATGAAATCTCAGTTTGACCGAGATTTTAGTAAGTATTAAAATCCAAAAAATATTTTAAGGTAATATATTTTGGTTCAAATTGTTAGAGATTAATTTTATCTCCAAGATTTGTTTAATTTTGAAATTTATATTTTTAATAATTATTCAGATTTCAAAAATCTTTGGAGATGTGTTTTTCAATTATTTTAGGAAAAACACAATCATAATCTAAATTTTAACCAAAATATGTATTATTTTCAAAAAACCCATGATGAACACGAAGAACATCACCGAAAAACCATAAATTTTAACAGGTTTTTAATGTGAAATCGGGTTCTAAAAGTTGTAAACAGTTTATTTATAAATCGATTTCAATGAGTACAAGCATAAAAAAATCAAAATTAGGTTTTATCAAGACTTTAGATTCAAGTTTTCCGGTTTAAATCCAGATTTAATGGAAAACCATGAAGAACCGATTAAACATCGCTCTTGATACCACATGTTGATCAATTCCTCATGGTGATAATGGAAAACATGAATAATATGATAAACCTATAATTATATGTGTACCTGTTATAGCATGGAGAGTACTAACCGCATCGGAGAAGAATGTAGACGACATAGTTGTCAGGTTGATCGAGTTCCCCTTTAGGATGTATAGTTAAGGATAGTGTTAGGGTTCTTGAGAGGAACCCGGTTTAGGAGAGAGGAGACACACAAAATTATTATGTGTGTGTGATTAGGTTATGATGTTAATTTATTCTTTCTGTATATACACCCAAGGGGAAACCCTTTATTAGCTAATTATAGGTATATGGCCCATCAACAATTATCAAACTAATATATAATAAGGTATAGTTAATATTTTGATCTATTATAATATAAATGATTATAATAACCATATGTAAATATATATAATTATATATTTAGTCTTACACCTAGTTGATATGGTTATTATGTAACAAATAGATAGCAAACAGATTAAACTAAAAGCATTAATATCAAGAAGTACTTAGGAAGATATAACATCACTGTCAATTAAAAATGGAAACCAAATCCAGAAACACAAACCATAGTAGTCTAGTAGATTAGTCTAATAACCGAACGATATACTTCACCCAACTTACAGAAAGCGTTGGTCAACATACAATGCAACAGGATTGTTGGCTGCCAAAAAACGATGCACCCACGGCAAAAAGGTCTGGTCAACATCCACGTTGGTAAAAAAACTCACGGGTAAAAACTCAATGTCTGGCTCCTCGTAAACTTGCGTAGGAAGCGGGTAAGTGATTTTCAAATCAGCCTCCATCGGTAAACCTAGCTTCGTTCTCACATGATCCTTTAACACTGAGCATGTTAAAGTTAAAGGCAGCGTTAAAGCATGTTGCACTATGTTGTCTCCCCTGTACTCAACAACCATAGAGTCGCCATCAGGAAACTTGAGTTGCCAAGACCCTCCAGTGTAAAGTGTCACATCAAACGTCTCGATTTCCATGATCCTAGATAAACAAAAATCATTTTAATTACTAAACAACCACCAAGAAGTAATGCATCCATAGATAGCTATCAGTAAAGTAATAAACCGAAAATCTGTAAGCAAATATTTGTGGTATAACATTCAACAAAATTAATCAGAACCGTGGGAATGGTAAACAGTAAACTCTACTAAACAGCCACCAACAAGTAATGCATCCATAGAAAACTATCAGTAGTAAAATAAACAGTTTATAACCCTGCAAACAGCCTACAGCATAATAAACAGTTAATGATAAAAAGTAACTATTAAATATGTTATCTAATAGTGACTATTAAATATGTAATCTAATAGTGGCCAATAGACAACATCAACATCATAATCAACTGTAATATATTAACTATTTGTTAGAAAATTTATTAGTGAAAATAGGTTTTTCACTAATTTTGGACATAAATAATATATTTATATATGTGTTGTATAAATATTGATTTGAGTGTCCAAAACAGAGCTTAGATGAATGAATATCAATGCTCGAAGTTGTATGGTTGGAATAACCAAAGAAGAGAAAATTGGATTTATCTTTGACATTGTGTCCCACGTAGGAGCGCATGAGTGTCGCGCCTGCATAACGGACTATTGCGAACATTTGTTTGGACCTGGTCAAATAGTTTGTTTCAACTCATGTCATGAATAAATATGATGGTTTTGATTCACAACTTAAATCTAATTAAAAGTATTTAACCATGCTAATTACAATAATTAATTTCAAGTTTATTACAAGATTAATTATCTTGTTTATGACTAAATTAATTTTATTGTTTATGACATATTAATTTGGTTAAAGTATTTCTCATTTTGTGTAAGTATATAATGAACTTGTTGGTTCATGTTGTAGATAGACTTAAAAAAGTTTTGGAGTCACTTACACACACTCATGACAAAATTTAGAGAGGATCACTCTCTCTATTATGTCAAACAACTTCAACAAATTTTCCTACATCTTGTTAAACACTAATATAGCCGGTGACTTCATCGGTTTCGTGGCCATCTCCAGCAGTACACATACTGTTCCGGTTGTTGTACCCTGGGAAACAGACGCGCTTGAGAGTAGGCACGAAATCTGTTTTAAGGGCCCTGTGTCTAACACGATCCTCAACCAAAACCGTTACCCAATTTCAATAAACGAATTGTTGTTTTGAAGAAACATTTTTTGGAGACTCAAGTGATGAAGACTTGTGACATGGATGCTAGAATAAAGCTTATGGAAGCTCTCTTAGTAAGATATGTATTGAATCATTTCGGTATATAAAATTGCATTTTATATTCTTTTTATGTACTTTTGTAAACGGTATTGTACTAAGTGAATTTCCCAGGATTAACGAGAGTATCGTTATTATATTTTTTATTATTATTTTAACTAAAAGTGAACTACTTTTCCTACAATCTTAAAACAGAATTTCGTGAAGATTGACGGTTCAATCTTAAAACCTATTGATAAGGATTTTTGGTTCACGAAAGTTTAAAATGTTAATTGGATTTTTTCTATAAAATCTTATAAATATTTGGGGAAATAACTTGATTAGTACAAAACATATCGGATTTATTTATATTGGAGTACAATATTAAATCCGAATACCGTTACAAATCGTATAACAGTTTTTGACAATTTATTCTCATGAATTAATATGGGAGTTTGCTATTAAACTTGACACTAAACATGTTATTAATAAATTGGCGGTTTTATTTTGACTCATAAAATCCATGTTGATTTTGTTTAGTACAAAACTTAATATGGAAAATAAGTTTCAAGTGGGTGATAGATGAGATGAACAAAAGTGTTCATTTTGTTGCATATATATTTGCGTGAAGAGAATCACAATATATTGAAATGATTTGAAAAACCGTTGGGTTTTTAATTTAAAATGATTTTTATAATCATTCTTCATCTAACGAGCGCGTTAGAATATATATTATTTAGCATAATAATTCTGGTCTTATTGGGTTTGAAATATTTATATTTTCTAATGAGCGTATTAGAAAATGTTGGTTTAGTAAAACCATATGTATTTATAAACTTCCAAGGTGGGATGCGAGGTACGGTTTTGTTGTTGGCGAAGTAGGTATTTCGCAATGTACGAACAAGTTAAAAAAGATTTTTTGGCGAATTGATGGTTTATACCTTCTAATGAGCGTACTAGAAATGGTGTTATTCGTATAAACTACTAAGCTTTATAACGGTGTTTACCGTTTATTTCTAAGGAGCGTCTTAGAACCGATTTTGTATTTATAAACCATAACCTCTAAAACGGTTTTCTAAGGAGCGTCCTAGAACCACTTTAAATCATATAAATTAATAAGCTTTATAAACAAGTCTATTCTTTTTATTTTCTAAGGAGTGTCTTAGAAGTGGTTCATAAGAATCGCAAGTTTTAAAAAGACGTAAAATTGGTTATTTCTAACAAGAAGTTAGGAACGGCTTATGTTAATAAGAACCAACATTTTATCGTTTAGTATTATAAACCATCTACTTCAACGATGTGCAATTGTTTATTTTTCTAACGAGTGTGTTAGAATCGATTTAGTGTGATAAAACTATATTTTGGTGAACAAACGATTTGTAATCGTTTTAATTTTCTAACGAGCGGGTTAGATAATGTTTTATTAAATAAACATATTTTGGAGTTTATGGTCTTGATTGGTTATCAAAACATAAAACTCATAAAGTTTATTATTAAAACAATTGCAAACTTAAGATATGACTTGAACGAATAAAACTCGTCTTTTGCAATTAATATTGGTTCGTTACTAGAAAGATAATTAGCACATCTTGAACCATATATTAGCTAGTCTCGAGTAAATTATTTTGTTAAAACAACTTGTTATTGTTGTGAACATAATTAATTGTTCAACTACTTGTGAGTAGTTTGTCATGTAAACAACTTTATTGTTTTGGACTAGATTTGTCATTGTTCAAGTTTGGAGTTTCAAGATGAAACAACTAACTTGTCTTTATGAATACTTGACAATTTACTGAGAGAGTATCTCATGATATGTTGAAAGACAAGATATCAAACGTTTAAATCGTGAGAGTATCATGATAAAAACTATACGTATATTGAAAGGATATACACAAGAATGAAATATATCATTAAACGTTGAGAGTATCAACATGAGAATTTCACAAAGTGTGAATTCTAATTTGATTACAACATATGCAAAAATATATGTTATTATTATTATTAACATTTATAATAAATCGTTCGAGATTTGTTATAAGAGTTTTACTAATGATGGACTCGTAGATGCTTCTACCACCATCAATTTTGTTTGAACTATGTGGAGGACGTGTCCTTCATTTTGGGAGAGTATCCTAATACATGGTTTCAAGAAAATAAGGTCTTCACCAAAATTGACTTGGATTAAGACTTAAGTGTAAGTCCACATAAGTCAAATGTTGAAGCCTTGAAGATCAAGGGAAAAAGAGTTGTGTTCTTGAACTGAATGATAAAGTCATGTTTTGTAACATGAAATAATCTAGAAATTTTTTCTAAACATTGAAGTTTGTGGTGTGTCTAAGTGAATGTGAACAAAGTATATGGTGTTATACCTTGAGACTGTGAAGGATCAGAATGATGCATCTTCTATTCACATGCTAAAGTATTGTAGTCTAAAGCATGCTAGACTAGTACTTAGTTAATTATGATACTCCCCGGAGACTAATTAACTTTATATATTCAAAATGTATATATGGACACACAACGAATTAGCGTGTAGAGAAAGTTGAAAGATACTTTCATTCATTATAAGGAAGGGCATTAAACGTGGTTTGATGGCAAACTTATGACAATGACATATGTTGGTTGGTCAACTCAAAAGCTATTGAGTACCAAAATAAACATTGATGAACTCACTGATACAATGAGGCAACTCTTGTTCAAATCACGGGTATCTAAATGTCGTTATAAACATCTGTTGTCATAAGTAAGGCTACAAATAGTAGTTCAAATGGCAAGAAATGTGGGGGGATGAGACATTTAAGAACCGACCCTTTGGGTATGTAAAATTGGTTGTATGAGAAGATTCTCAAACACATAGAAAGGGAGAACCTTTCATTACCCCATTTGGATGCTATCCAACAACACTTAAATGTGGGAGTAACTTGCATTTGAATATTAGTCATATATTTGGTTGCTAATGTTTGGCAATAAGAATTTGGTGATCCAAATAGATATTGCAAACACGTGTTCGCCTAAAACATTATATTTATGTTCTTATAAGACACTTATTATAACAAGGTTCAAGGTGATACCTGTTGTTATAGTCATAGAAGCTTGAATATAGGCAAATTAACTTACAAGTTAAGAACACATCATAACAACTCATCTCAAACTGAAATTATCTACAAATGGCTTGACAAAGTCATAGATAATATCTTGGATCCAACAACCCGAGGGTTGACGAGAGATGAAGTTGTGGAATGGGACTAAAGCCCGTGGGAAAAGGAAGTATGAGGGAAACCTAACTTAGCAGACTGAAGATCCCAAGAGCTAAGTTCAATAAGACAACTTAATCATATAACCGAAGGGTAGTCACTGTGGGGGCATCGCTAATGTATATGCTTACATAAAAGCTAATATATATGTTTATATATATATATATATATATATATATATATATATATATATATATCCTCCAAAAAATAATAAAAGGAGTTTAATTACTTCGTAGTCCATTCCTATTAACAACGGTGACATGTTGTGAGGTTAAGCATAATGTATGGTTGATGAGTTTGTGTAAATCGTGTTAACCTTAATGTTTTTAATGATTTGAGATAAAATCACCTATGTGAAAGAGAAGTGGGGTCGCTTCGAATGAAACTGTGGGGTGCGCAGTTCCTAGAGCTTTCACAGAACCAGGCTAGTGTTCCATGACCATAACGGACACGACAGTGAGGGGATGTGCCCAGCTAAGGAGAGTATTGTGTGAAGGCATATTGTCGTTAACACAAATGGGGGTCTGTTCAAAGATATCGCGTCTACAAACCGCTAGGAGGCTAAGTATGCTTCACAAAGGAAGGTTCAAAGGGTAACACCTACCTATCCTGCAATACTCAACTGTCGAGGTTTTCATTGGAAATTTTATGTGTTTTGATTGATCTCCATTCATGAGGGGGATTGTTGGAAAATTTATTAGTGAAAATGGGTTTTTCACTAACTTTGGACATAAATAATATATTTATATATGTGTTGTATAAATATTGATTTGAGTGTCCAAAACAGAGCTTAGATGAATGAATATCAATGCTCGAAGTTGTATGATTGGAATAACCAAAGAAGAGAAAATTTGATTTATCTTTGACATTGTGTCCCACGTAGGAGCGCATGAGTGTCGCGCCTGCATAACGGATTGTTGCGAACATTTGTTTGGACCTGGTCAAATAGTTTGTTTCAACTCATGTCATGAATAAATATGATGGTTTTGATTCACCACTTAAATCTAATTAAAGTATTTAACCATGCTAATTACAATAATTAATTTCAAGTTTATTACAAGATTAATTATCTTGTTTATGACTAAATTAATTTTATTGTTTATGACATATTAATTTGGTTAAAGTATTTCTCATTTTGTGTAAGTATATAATGAACTTGTTGGTTCATGTTGTAGATAGACTTAAAAAAGTTTTGGAGTCACTTACACACACTCATGACAAAATTTATATATAAATAAAAACTATTTTATTGCGTGGAGCAAAAAAATTATCGTGGTTCAGTTCACCCTATGTTAATTCCATCTATAGCATCCCAAAACAACTTTTAAGTATTTGGAATGATCACCTGTTTTCATCCCATAATGAATGATTCGATTAATTTTTAGAATGCCAAAGTAATGTTGTGTCCAAACATGAGTAATTATTTTCCTTTTTAAGTTATTGGGTCATCCCGTAAGAAATATCTAGATATTCTATAATTGTTGGTCGTTAAAAAAATAGTACACATTTAATAAAAAAATAAATAAATATAACACTAAATGGTGGCCAGGCATAATAATGGTTCCATTTAATGTTTCGTGAAAAGCAACTCAATCTTGTAGTTAAACCATCTCATCTTCAGCTTTAGTAGATAAATATTCCTTATGTTATTTCATTCAATATTTGTTTCTTTTTAATAATGGCCAGTGGTATTTTCAAAGCACAATTTTATGTCAACCCAATATTTAGCTCCCATCTTCGAACAGGCTGTAAACCATTTTCATCACAATTTCATAAATTTCTTATACTTGATGTTATGATTCTCCCACCCCTATTTGGCCATTGCATCATTTCCCTAATTTTCTATTTCAAGTCACTTTTCCATGTTCAAGACAAAAACCTACCTATTCCATTGTTAAGCAAGAACATGAATTTACCCCCTATTGAGCAAACCCATAGCCCTATACTGTATTTATTTTTAATCCTAGCCTCTACTTTTTAAGTATTGACCACCATTAAAAGTTAAAAACCCTTGCCTATTTTATCTCTATTACTTTTAAATATGGCTGGGCCCAAACGGGTCAGAATAGACCCATATCTGAATGGGTCCAAATAGGTAAAAACAGATCAATAAAATTAAGTGGATACCGCTTTTTGAAATACGCTTATAATGTAACTAAAAGTAAATTTGGTAGAGACTGAATAAAGATGTGGTAATAAATGGTTTATGTTTCAAGTAAACTTTAATGTACAAAACTTCATACTATTGTTTGATTTAGTTTAAAATAAAATACTAAATATATTATATTTTAAACAATATAAGAAAGAAAATTGTTTGGTCTGGAAGTACGGTCTGTGTAACATGACCTTGCATGTTCAACCTAGTTAAAAAAACCGTTGCGACCTGAACACATAAAAACCCGTTATTCAACCGAACTTGCTGATCGTTTCGACAACAATAATATAGCTGTAATTATTATTCCTAGTCATTTGATACCTTATTAAAACAACCCACTTTGACAAGACCCGTTCTAAGAGAAACAAAAATGAAGATATTTTAAAATGGCCCGCCCTGACTCGTACATGTTCTCGATTATGTTTATTATTATTTTGAATCATTTGCTATTTAAATAGGCCTAGTTTGGCCCAAATATCTTTTGGTCGTAACTTGCTTGGACTCGAACCTATTTTGGTCATAACAAACTTTTAGTGGAACCAAATGGACTTATTTTAAATCCGTACATTGTACCCGAACCCTTTCTTACCCGTTGTCCATGTTGTCTCCCGTAAGTATCAATTTCATACATTTATCACATACAAATATTTTTTATAATTTTTTTCACCGTAGTGTTACACAAGAAACACTGGAATGATACATGAGAGTAAGCTTACCCAAGGATGCAAATTGTGGTAACAAGACATAATCAGGAAAGTCATGACCTGCTGTCTCTAGCTAGCTAAATTACAAGAATTATACTGAAAATAGTTAAAGAAAAATTAATAAAAATAATGATAGACCTAGATTAAGCACCATTTAACAAACTTTTTAACTACGATAATAAAAAGAGTTATCTTAGCTTAGAGAATAATGAGTAGTAAATAACAAAATATTTATCATTAAAAAATAATGGCACGCCTGGAAATTCTTTGCAAAACACAATTGGACTTCTTCCAAAAAGCAGACCAATTGAGGAGGGGTTGTATGGAAAGTGTTTTCAGTATTGGAAATAACGCCACCTACTTCTCATAATTAGAAGGTACATATCCTAGCTTCAAAAATAATTTCATGAATATATGAGAAACTTTTAAGTTTATTATAAATAAATAAATGGTAGGAAAATAATAATCTTCTCTAATAATGAATATGTAAAGTAAAAAAGATATGATCACGAGGTTTATCATGGATATTTCATCATTTATTTACAAATTAATAACTTTGATGGGCTGATTTTGTTATATTTTATGAGTATATATATGTTATCCTACCGCACCTAAAAAAATTGCTAGAATAATCTTTCACAATGAGAACCAAAACAAAAATCACCTGATGATCCCCTTGCACTTTGCAGAACTTCAAAGAGTTACTTTTGTTTTGTGATTATACCAATAATTTCACCTTCTTCAAGGTCTTCTAACACACTCAATTTGTTGTGCAGCCACCCTTACAATATTACATATATTACAAGTTAGTGTGTATCCATGCAAGTACCGTATTTATAAATATATAATCTTGTCAACATAATTAAACTTAAAAATATAAAGATACGGCTTACATGCCAGAAAAGGGTTGAATAACCGAGATTAAAGTCATAAATTCAAACAGTTTAAAAACTTGGAAATATTTGTTGGGTTCGTAGGCCTTATTGGCCCGGTTTATTATTTAAAGTCTAAAGGGCTGACGGGTGTAGGGTGGCCAGACCGAAGCCCGGCCCGGTTTGGATTTCTTGTTCAATAATTTACAAACCCTAGTTCAATTTCTATTTAAACAATGCTATGTACTTGTAATCATTGTCAATCAATAAAGAAATATCTAGTTGCTCCCCGTTGACGTATGTCAGTTTATACCGAACCACGTTAAATCCTAGCAATATTTAACCGTGATCAGATGCTATAATTATGGATAATTATTGTATGAACATATAACAAAACCTATGAGAAAATTTGGGTATAAGAAAACTCCGTTCATGGTTTCTTTTCCGGGTCCTGTTTCAAGTTTGGGTTCTTTTTGCACCTCTATATGTATGGTGTACTGGTGTAGTAACAACTAACAATGCATAATTAACATAGGAAGAAAAGTCTTTGACGTGGACTTCAACCAACTTGTCCATGTGTCATATTCTGTTAATAATTGTGCCATAAAGAAGTTAGAGTGGAAGGAGTAAGAGCCCAAGTGAAGAAGAAAAATAATTCATAGCCCACGATAGGAATAATTGGCAGCTGACAAGCTTTTGGGACACATACGACATCACAAAACAATATTTCCTTGCACGGAGACTAGTATGGGTCAAAGTAGAACGATCCTTTAGAGAAGAAGACCTATAACATACATGTATATATATTGAACCAATAGGTAAGCACCTCTTATAAACGTAGTTGTGTAGACACTCATAATAATCACAAGAAAATCATTAATATTATTATTAGAGAGATCACATGTTTATAAACTTTTTCTAAACTCTTAAGCCTTTTCACTTACAAGATATTTGGTTTTTTTAACATATCATCACATTGGTAATAGCAATTACATATGTTAGCATCACTCTCCCTATAATATTTGCATTTTCCATTGCCATAGCCCATCAGGGTGTCTTATAACGCACATTTTTTGACATTCACTGTTTTCACAAGTAACTTGCCAATTAATTATATGCTCCACGCATGCCCGGCCTTCGACTATTGAGACTTCGGCTGTAAACAAAAATAATAAAACACTTACATGATAAGTATATATACACGTTTGATCTCTATGATGATTTAATAAAAAAAAAGTAGCAAGAGAACTAATTAATAAACCTCCGATAACAATAATGAGTAGCACCAAGCAAGAGTATGTAGAATTAGACATATTGTGTATGCTCAAATAAAATAAAATGATCTTTCTTTTAGGATTGATTATGTTTGATTCATTTAAATAGACAAATTTTTTATTTCATTTTCTTAATTTTTTTGTTCTGTAGAAAAAAAATGCTTTTAATGAGTATATTTAATGCAAAGATAATTGTTACTTTTGATAGTTACGTACCAATAATGAATTTGTAAGTTACAATATAATAGAAAGTTGTATTTTACTAAGAAGTCTAAGAAGAAACCATTGAATGTCATCACATGTGTCTAAGCCGGGGGGGGGGGGGGGGGGGGAGGGGGGAACAAATATGTAAGGACAAGGATGGTAATGAAACCTGACAAAATTGGGACGGATTTATACCATCCAATTAGGATATGGAACGGGCTTTGAATTAGTTTTGAATTTTTTTCACGGGTTTCAGATTGGTATGAGATTTCTAATATATTCGATTACCCGACATAATGTTTGTATAATTTTATTTGAAATGTGTATATTTAGTATAGATTAAAAAATATATTATTCAATAAAACCTATTATATAAATTGGTTGTGGCTCAATGGTAGAGCACTCACTTTACTAGTGAGAGGTAGGGGGTTCAAACCTCACTACCATCAATTTATATGGAAGATATGAGGGATGATCATGGCTTGCCATGGTTCGAGTCCTGATCTCACCCAGTTTTACCGGCTCCTCGCTGTCGTGCCATTTGGCGGGCGTGGTGTAAGGCCCCGAACCCGGTAGCCCTACTTTCGTGTTGGATTTATTCATAAACACAGTTCTAAATATCAGAGTTAATTAAAACATTTACGCGGAATATAAAACTTTCATAAAACATTACATAATTCATAACTTGTCTCAAAACATCCTTTGTCTTTCATTAAAGCATTAAAATTTAAAACATCATAAGTCTTCAGATGCTAGACTCTTATTCAGTGCCACGTGTCTCCTCAAGCCAGCTGCCTCATTCTACTCACCTGCGTGCATACTAAAAGTCAGCTACGCTGAGTGAGTTCTAGTTAATCACATAAACATACAATACATTCTTACATTTCATACTTAACCTCTTAACTTTTTTTCATACACACCTAAGTGCTTTTACTTTCATTTTTACCTTCATACTTTCTTTACATACATAATCATACGTTTTAAAGAGCCTTTCGCCCTATAACCTCACAGATATTATAAGGGTCTGGTCCCTAATTTTCGAATATTAGAAGGGTTCGATTCCCTAACATCACAGATACTATAAGGGTCTGGTCCCTAGTTCTCGAATATTAGAAGGGTTCGATTCCCTAACATCACAGATATTATAAGGGTCTGGTCCCTAGTTCTCGAATATTAGAAGGGTTCGATTCCCTAACATCACAGATATTATAAGGGTCTGGTCCCTAACATCACAGATATTATAAGGGTCTGGTCCCTAGTTCTCGAATATTAGAAGGGTTCGATTCCCTCTTCGTTACCATACAACCATACATCATACCTCGAGTATTATTAGGGGGGAACAAATATGTAAGGACAAGGATGGTAATGAAACCTGACAAAATTGGGACGGATTATACCATCCAATTAGGATATGGAACGGGCTTTGAATTAGTTTTGAATTTTTTTCACGGGTTTCAGATTGGTATGAGATTTCTAATATATTCGATTACCCGACATAATGTTTGTATAATTTTATTTGAAATGTGTATATTTAGTATAGATTAAAAAATATATTATTCAATAAAACCTATTATATAAATTGGTTGTGGCTCAATGGTAGAGCACTCACTTTACTAGTGAGAGGTAGGGGGTTCAAACCTCACTACCATCAATTTATATGGAAGATATGAGGGATGATCATGGCTTGCCATGGTTCGAGTCCTGATCTCACCCAGTTTTACCGGCTCCTCGCTGTCGTGCCATTTGGCGGGCGTGGTGTAAGGCCCCGAACCCGGTAGCCCTACTTTCGTGTTGGATTTATTCATAAACACAGTTCTAAATATCAGAGTTAATTAAAACATTTACGCGGAATATAAAACTTTCATAAAACATTACATAATTCATAACTTGTCTCAAAACATCCTTTGTCTTTCATTAAAGCATTAAAATTTAAAACATCATAAGTCTTCAGATGCTAGACTCTTATTCAGTGCCACGTGTCTCCTCAAGCCAGCTGCCTCATTCTACTCACCTGCGTGCATACTAAAAGTCAGCTACGCTGAGTGAGTTCTAGTTAATCACATAAACATACAATACATTCTTACATTTCATACTTAACCTCTTAACTTTTTTTCATACACACCTAAGTGCTTTTACTTTCATTTTTACCTTCATACTTTCTTTACATACATAATCATACGTTTTAAAGAGCCTTTCGCCCTATAACCTCACAGATATTATAAGGGTCTGGTCCCTAATTTTCGAATATTAGAAGGGTTCGATTCCCTAACATCACAGATACTATAAGGGTCTGGTCCCTAGTTCTCGAATATTAGAAGGGTTCGATTCCCTAACATCACAGATATTATAAGGGTCTGGTCCCTAGTTCTCGAATATTAGAAGGGTTCGATTCCCTAACATCACAGATATTATAAGGGTCTGGTCCCTAACATCACAGATATTATAAGGGTCTGGTCCCTAGTTCTCGAATATTAGAAGGGTTCGATTCCCTCTTCGTTACCATACAACCATACATCATACCTCGAGTATTATTAGGGCTCGGTACCCTTTTCGAAACCATACAACCATACAACCGTCATTTCCTTCTTTTATTAATTTTATTACGTTCATACACATAAACATACATATCATACTTACCTTATTTATAACGTTACAACCTGACAGTACGTGCAATATCCGAAGATCGTTCACGTAACATCAAGCAATCATTCATACATATCACATATATCACATATGGCATAGACTTATCACTTAGGATAAATGTATTAACAACACATCAAGTATGCACACAGCCCCGAAAACATAACAAGGAATGGGGCTAGAACTCACCTGAACACGGTTACGTTCACCGTTAATCGTAATCCCTTTCTTCAGTTGTGCACGGCTGACTGTATAACAAGTATACGTATCAATTAACTATCACTTCTCATAATGTATTTCTATCTTTATATGACCCACAACGAACGGGAGTCCGGGGTCAGCGCCCCTGGCAGCGGGGTCTAGGGGCGGTAGCCCCTAGCAGGGTCCAAGGGGCAGAGCCCCTGGCTGGGGTCGAGCTGCCAGGTCAGCTTGGAAAAATTTTATTTCCATTAACTGTCTTAACACATTTTTCATTAGATTTTTAATTTATTTTCTAATCGAACTTGACTTTAAGTGAAGTTAAACCTTAGGCGAACTTAGCTTTAGGCGAAGTTATCAGGCGAACTTGGCTTTAGGCGAAGTTAAACCTCAGGCGAACTTAGCTCTAGGCGAAGTTATCAGGCGAACTTAGCTTTAGGCGAAGTTACCAGTTAGGCGAACTTGGCCGTAAGCGAAGTTATCAATTAGGTGAACTTGGCCTCAGGCGAAGTTATCGCTTTGAAGGCGAAGTTATCGCTTTGAAGGCGAAGTTGCCCAGTTGCAGGCGAAGTTGCCCAGATCAGCCGCTGTTTGGTTTTTATCGAGCATTTTTTTTGCGATTTTAACACCCTTGCTATGGTTCAACATCACCCACTACGTTCCCCAACCGTTTCCGGTCGTATATACGCTATAAAGCTTGGATCTTTAAACTTCAAAGATCAAGAATCATACCTTTTTGAGCTTGTTTGGATCTCGTTTAACTTGTTATCACAACTAATCTCTCTCTCTTTCTCGGATCTCGCTCGTTCCTCCCCTCGGCCGGCCGGCGGGTGTGGTGTGTGGTGTGTGTATTTTGGAGTGTGTTTAGAAAATAGATGGAATGAAAGATAGTTTGGGGTTTTAGGGGATATTTATATCCCTTAAATCCCATGGACCTAAGGCCCCTTTCTCATTTAACCCATCTCAATTAATCTAAGTCCATGATCCGCTCCTTACTCGATATTTAATAATTAATAACGCGAAATCACTATACATAACTTTCTTTATTCAACATTATAAATTTTAGGATGTTACACGTGGGGGTCGGGTTTCATCTGGTGAATCCCTCAATAGGTGGACCGCTAGGGGCTTCGTCCGTCCGGAATAGTGGCCGGCTCGGGCTACCTTTAGCCAGTCGGGGCCACGTACGAAGTACCCGACGTTACTTAGTTGGTCGTTCAAAAAAAAAAAACTATTATATTTCTAACATATAATCAATTCCGTGAGTTTCCATTCCTAATACTAATTACCATTCCTTTTCAGTTTCTAATTGACTTTCCATTCTATTTCTAATACTAATCACCAAAGTCCGCCCATTCCTCTACATTATTATTAATAGGGTGTTGTTAAACGCACCATTCCTTACACCATTTTTATTAAATAAACCCCCCTTAAACTTATTACATAAATTATTATTAGCTCTTAGCATTGTTTATATACATATTAGTTCCTACAACATTTTTTTTCCTAAACTCTAAACTCAAGCTCTAAAACCGAAACCATAAACCCGAAATCATATAAAGAAAACGCAACTTGTAAAAAAATAATCTGAAATCCTTAATGTTGTCATTAATTTTGTTAAACATGTATGCCATATTAAGAGAGGGTTTTGTTTTTACCAAACTAGTGTTGGTGAAAGAAAACTATTTACTAAAATAGTGTTCTCATTAATTTTGTATTTGTCTTATATAATATTTATTTAAAAGAAAAGAAATTCTGTTTGGTTAAACCTCTTCCCGACGTTTCCGTTGTTCATCTCTTTGACGTTTCGTCAAAATTGAATCCCATTTTGATTGAATCCTTGTCCATCTCTTCGAATTGATTGAATCCTTCTCAAAGATTTTTAGTGTCCATCTCTTCGAATTGAACTGTGAGCATTTGTGACACTATCAAATGGACAAATACCAAATCAAAACTTTGACTAATGAAACTAAACATTACGCCATTGCGACTAAAAATTGATTCTAAGGGTTTTAGTTAAAAGAAAGAAAAAAAGGTTTTTGAGTTGCTCACTCAATATTAAACTTGGCGTGTTTATGTGATCTCAACATTTAGTTTCAGTGACACCAGGATGACTATGGGAGGCTAGGCAAGTATAGTGATGTTCACTAGTTGGATTCTTAAGCCGAATGAGTTTTATCTCACTGCACTGTCGTGCTTTCGGGTGAGTGCTCACGGGCGTTGGCACTAGATGAGAGTTTTCTCCTTATCGAAAGAGCGAGTGTATCTTGATGCGGTGAATTTAGCTAGTAACCCATTTAGAGGGTTCGTTAGCCATTAAAAAAAGTTTTAAACTTTATATACTTGACTTGCAAGGTATTTAAATGACCGTTTTCTATATGACCACTAAAATAAAAGAATTTGATTAGATTATATGTTTGTGGTAAAATAACTGTTTGCAACTACATGAAATGCATTATAAATGCTAAAAAAGTATTTAAGATTTTTAAAATACTAGCGTAAATACATACCTTGATATGTATAAGATGAATTCATATTACAACTTCATCGTATTTGAAAGAGTTGACCCTTTTATCACATCTAAAGTCACTAGATACCGACTGAATTCATACGGGTTTTATCAACTAATTAAGTGTTGTTTTAGATATGTTTTTTTATCATAGATTATACGAGTGTCAATATTATTATGGTTATTTAGTAGATTATTTTTTGGGTTTATCATCTTTACCATAACGAACCTAACTGATACTGACCGAATTCGCGTCGCTAGACCCCGTCACAACGCGACATGTGATGTAGAGGCCGTGCTCAAATAAAAAACAAGTAATTAATAATTTAACAACCTATAACTAGTACGCGTAAATAAGTTTGTCTCTACAAGTAATCAATGAAAAGTGCAGTTCAAATTCATGGTTTACTAATTAATTTTATAAACCAGGCAAACAATGTCAATCAGTTTTGAAGATTTGATTATGAAAATAATTTCAAAAAACAAAACCAATATGAGAAATAGTGATTACACTTCAGGTTTAGGTCATGCAGTAAACTGAATAAGTATAACTTCTATCAAATGGATAATCATATAGACATCATTCGTTAGTTTAAATTGATAAATAAAATAATTACTAGACACAACTACTTGATTGTGATGATTCACAAATCCTAATATGATGAGTTGACAAAAACAAACTTAGTATACCTAATTACCAGTTTATTAGTGCTCAAGGAAATATGGGGTAAGATCGGCTTAGGGTATAAAATCATTGAAGGAAAGATTTGGACTTCATTTTGCTAAGGTATTATGTAATCAAGACAAAGGGAATCATCAAGGTGCAAGTCTTGGTTCAAGATCGAGCTTAAGCCAGTTCTAATATAGGTATATTTTGGCTAAAAAGATGGATCTGTTGTGCTTATTTTTCTTTAAAAATTTGTACGTGGTAAACTTGCCTATATATAAGCTAAGTAAGTTGCATTTCCAACTCCACCCGAGTAGCCGTTTGAAATGAGCACAACATTTATTACCAAGAGTGCTATGAGCAAACTAGTTAACCTGGAATAGGATCTATGCTTGGGAATAGAGTTCAATGTCTTCAAATGAGTTTTTAGAAAAGAATTTATTAATGATGGACCACATTTCATTTTCATCTATTGGTGAGCCATTATAAACATGGACCACATATCTTTGTGATTGATGCATTTGGAGAGAGACAAAGAACAAAAATGAGTTTCTTAAAGCATTCACACTTTATTCCCTATCACCCTATAATACTCATCTATAACATTTAAATTTAGAGAAAATACAAACAAACAAATAATTCTTGTTGTTTCAGTCTTGTATAGTTGTATCCCATCCCTAATAATTTGAAAATTCTAATATGTCTTTATAATTTTAGTTATTAGGAAAATAATCCAATACTCGGATACAAATATTGAAATAAGATCATATGACGCATCATAATTGGTTGTGGCTAAAGAAATCAAAATGTGACCGTATCATACCAAATTTTTTTTTTAATAATCATAAATACAACGGTGCCCATGTTTTACAAAAACAAAACCGGGTAGCTGTATCTACACATGCGATATAATTATGTCTCCATTTTTCCCATCTTTTATCTTGCTTGAACGGAGGGTAAATTTGTTTGTTCTATTTTGAGTTGGATATATATGCCAATCAGTTAGAGATTTAAAGGCTTACCTTCTTCAATCGAGTAAATGATAGAATAGAACCACATTGATTGAACGGAGGGTAAATCTGTTATTTTTCATCATATCAACACTTCCAGTTTAGGTATTATAGTAAACTACTGTTGAAATATGTCTAAGTTCAATTCGTATAATTAAAGTATGTGTGTTTAATCAAAATGATGTATGTTTTAATTCGAATTCTTTGTTTTTGTTCTTTAATGAGGGTTGGATAATGATAAATGGGCTTGAAGTCGGACTATTAGCTGATGGGCTTGGATAACAGTTGGTGGGCTTTGTTGGTCTAGAAGTTAAATCGACGATTGCGTTGTTAGAAATAGTTAGGGGTTTCAAATATAAAATGAATAATAACAACAGTGGGAAGCATTCAACTACATACTTTGTACACAGAAGATCATATCATATTCATTTAACATCATCTCTTAACTAACCAAGTATGTTATTAGAATAGATACGATCAATGAACTAGGCGTCAGTGCATGATTTACATAAATTGTAATTGTAATATTTTAGTTTTGAGTTTTAAAAAGGAAATGAAAAAGTCTTATAGTATAATTGATTTTTTTAAACGAGCAGATTGAATATTAACAAAGGCAATAAAATGACTGATTGATATTGTTTTTAGTAATTTGAATAATTGTTGATATTATTTTTAGTAATTTGAATACACTATATGGATATATATATATATATATATATAAAGTTATGTCGGTAGATCGGGTATATAATCGGGTCAATGTTATCGGATAATCGGGTATATTACAAATCTCAAATCCGTCTCAAACCATAATGGGTCGGGTAATACATGTCCCAATTACGTCGGGTTTCAAGTTTCTCATTGAGTTTGGATTTTATTGGCATCCCTACTTACAAAAATATAACTTCCTATCGTATCCTAATCATTTTATTATAAATCCACTATTGTTACATAATTGTCAAACTGTCAAAAATAAATTTTTTGCATTAAATATTGGGAAAATTCCAAAAATAACCATTTTGAGGAGAGAGAAAGTGGTAAATAGCCTAAAATCCATACATATTCCCAAAATAACCCACTAAATTTGGACTGGGGCGAGAAGATCTAACGAAATCTTTAAACCAATAGAAATCTGATAAGTGTAATTTTTTTTGAAAATCCGACGAGTTATTTGAAAATGTTGGGGGAGCAGTCCATATTTTCCACTAAATGTTCTTATAATAAAACAGTATTGTCCTACAGTTTAATAATGTTTACTACCGAATCCCTTCAAATTCCAAAAACTTGAGAAATTGTGCCTTCAAACTCAGTCTTTCAAGACGCATTTTGGGTAAATTTGTACCAAGAGACCATAATTTTGCAAATATTGAGGGACCCGTCCATATTTTTTCACCAAATGTTATTCTCAAAAGCTTTCTTGCCAGACGGTTCATTTAGGTTTCCTATGTGACCCCTACAAATTTTAAACACATGAAAAAATGTATCTTTAAATTTTGTCGTTCAAGACACTTATTGGTAAATTTGTACTAACGGAATCATAATTTTGAAAATATTGAGGGGTCCGTCCATATTTCTTCACTAAATCTTATTATTAAAAGTTGTCTTGCCAGACGGTTTATTAAGGATTCCTACCTGACCCCTACAGGTTTTAAACACATGGAAAAATGTGTCTTTCAACTTTGTTTTTCAAAACAAAAATTTGTTAAATTTGTACTAAGGAGACGATAATTTAGTTAATTCTTACGTGTCCATCCATATTTTATATTATATGTATAGTATCATCTTCCTCAATAATTCACATCTCTTCCATAATCAACTCTAACACTTGTTATTGAATCTAAACCATGAAGTTTAAGAGGGAAGATCAAGTGGCGGTTATGGATATGGATCCCGGGTTGAAGGTTTAGGGTGGTATGAAGGAGGAAGATGAAACACACACACACCCACACACACCCACACACACACACACACACATATATATGTATGAAAAAACATGTAAGTAGTATTCATTGGACAATCATGTTGGAGTAGACGGAAGCACATAAAATATTATCGGTGTAGACGGATTAAAAATTAATATCGTAGGTGTGGACTAGATTTCAACACATAAGAAATAAACTACTTGCTCGTCTTCTTGGTACAAATTCACCCGAAATGCGTCTTGAAAAACTGAGTTTAAATGCATAATTTCCCAAGTTTTTGGAATTTGAAGGGATCCGGTAGGAAACATTATTAAACCATCTGACAAGACTGTTTTATTAGAATAACAATTAGTGGAAAATATGGACTGATCCCCCAACATTTTCAAATAACTCGTCGGATTTAAAAAAAATTACAATTGTCAGATTTATATTGGTTTAAAAATTTCGTCAGATCTCGTCGTCTCAGTTCAAATTAGTGGGTTATTTTAAAAGCATGTAATAATTTTGTGCTATTTCACACTTTCTCTCTTCTCGAAATGGTTATTTAGAGAATTTTTCCGTAAATATTCTCAAAAGTAATAATTATATCTCCATTAAATATTCTCATTATATATCTTAATCCCTTATTATAAATCCATTTTTGTTACAACTTTCTATTTGAGTTTTTCTATTCAAAACGTAATCAATCCTAAAAAAAATTCATTTTGAAACTTCACATAGAATCAATTTTTTTGTTTGAGCAAATACAATATGTATCTAATACAGTACAAAAAAAAAGAAAACAATAACACATTCTATAACATCATTTATACACGTACGTCTACTCTATTGCAGACTTGCAGTGAGTCACATTCTTGTCCTCTACAAGTTTGCAGTCACAGTCACAAATATTGGATCCAGATCTGATTATTTCTTCCTTTGATTTATGCTCTGCTCCTTCCGTCTGATTTACCACCGATTCTTAATTTATAGGTACGATTTCTTCTTCATCTTATAATCTTATATATATATATATATATATATATATATTATATACTTTGTATCATCAATTGCTATCTATCTATGCATCATATATATCATTCTTTGCTTTGCTTTGTTTTTCACTCTTGGAACTTTCTTAGAACATAGTTCGCTTAACATATTGGTTAATTAGTTAGATCTCTGTTCGATTTCGATTTGATTTAAGGTGAATAGTAATTGATGATGTTCAAACAAGAAACTGTTGAAGTACCTACCAAACATTATTTGTTGTTAATACCTAAAATTAGTTTGTATATAATATTTTAATTTATACGTTAAGACATTTGTGCATATATTAATTGTTTACTCCATCGTGTATTTACTTTTGCAAGATATCATTTTTACCACAGGAAACGCATTACAATATTAAGACATGCCTAAATCTATATACTCTTACTTGGTGCTACTCATTATTGTTATTGGAAGTTTGTTAATTAGTTCTTTTGCTATATATTTTGTTTATTAAATCGTCACGCAGATCAAAACGTCTATATTTACTTATCATGTAAGTGTTTATTTTAATTTGTTTTCAGTTGGAGTTTCAATGGTCGAAGGTGACACATGCTTGGAGACTATAATTACCGGTGGTTGTGAAATCCATTATTGTAAGCAATTATGCATTGCAAGGCACGATTACGGCAATGCAAAATGCATATATGATAGGGAGAGTGATACCAATATATGTGAATGTTATTACCCATGTTGATGATATCTCAAAAAATCCATATATATTTCAGGAGAAAAGTTTTTAAGTGTTTAAGCATTTAAGGTGCTTTTAGTTTTCATGTCTTCGTGTAATCGGATCTAATAACTGGTTTGCTAGTTGTGAGGATTTTAAGCAAATAAAATTTTGTAATTTAAATTAGAATTTGAATCGACGAATATATTTCTGGATGCTAGAAAAAATATAGAGAAAAAATGCAGAGTATGAAAATTGATAAGATTTAAAAGTAATATAAAAATAAATTTAAAATAAGTAGGATATAATTAATGGATTTAACCATGTCAAACTAGGTTTGATTCGGGACCACTAAGTTTGTTGTTTATATGATTTTGGAAAAAATAGTAAATAAAATAATAATAATAATAACAATAATAATAAAAACAAAATACAACTGTGAGCATTCGTTCATGGAAATAAGTATTCACTGTCTGGACCCTACTATCGTAACTCTTTAAACTTTTACCGCTCAATCCCATATTTACATCTTAACTACACTTGTATATATACTTGTATCCGTGTATGTATCTGAAAATACATGCCCTCAATTTTATGGTGTGGTTACGGGTATAGGTGCGGTTATAGGTATTTTCTGATACAGTACTCCCTTTGGTACCACTTTTCTCTTTTTAAAAAACTCCACAAAACTTGGTATTGGTAACATATAGTATCGACAAACAATTATCTATAATACCACAACCACAACCGTAATCCTAAAACTAAAAATGAAATAAACCATAATATAAAACTCATTCATAATTAAGTAATAAATTCCAAAACATACAAAGTCTACCAAAAATGTTTGTTTTCAAAATGTTTAAAACAAAATAAACTTATGCAAAGAAAGTTAACATTCGTTTAGGTGCTGTTTGTTTTTCCTCAAAAGCACTTCTGCACCTCTTCTGTCTGCGCCGCGCAGACGTTGGGCTCTGCAGTGTGTTTGTTTTTGCGAAGACGTTTCATTAAAAAACGTCTGCGCGTCCTCTTCTCCTAGAAGTGTTGCCCCTGTCACTTCTCACATCTTCTCATCTTCTTCTTCTTTTTTTCATTATCAACAACACCACATAACTCCACCCTCCTCCTTCTCCACCCCAACCCTAGCTACACCTCCTCCACGCCGGTGGCCTTCCTCCTCCACCGCCGCCTATCTCCGTCGCCGCCGTCAAGCCTCTCTCTCTCTTCACCGCCAAGCCTCCCTCTCTCTCTACACCGCCGCCTATCTCCGTCGCCGCCGCCAAGCCTCGCTAAAAGTGAAGCTGATGCGTTGGCTATTGCGTCTGGGTATCCAGTTGTTGTTGATAGCAATTTGGAAGTGGAATCATGTTGACTCTTTTGCCGTCTTCTGTCCACGTTTCAATTTTTATGGCTGCTCCACTTTATTATTATTATTATTATTATTATTATTAGATTGTTAGTTTTACTATTATTATTAGATTGTTAGTTTTGTTAGATTGTTGTTATTAGTTTATAGAAATAGAAAGTTTAGGATTGATGAATATAGTTATTAGTTTGTAGAAAATTTAGAAAGTTTGAATTTCAGTTTATTTTAACAGTTTGTAGATGTTGAAAAACAAACAGTCTTTTTGTTACAGATTGCAGAGGTTTAGTCCACCTCTTCTGCTACAGATGTCTGCAGATGTGGTCCGCAGACTGCAGACGTTTTACCTCTGAAAAAACAAACAACACCTTAATCTTCGCTAGTCATCTTTCTATCCCCCCCTTTTCATTTTCTTTGTTTATTGTTTTCTCAATTTCTATAGAAAAACAAGAGAGAAAATTAATGCATGTTATTTAATGATATACACAATTACAAATACTGACATGAAATAAAAATATATGAATACACAATATACAAATATACACATATAGATCGAGAAGAAACTGATTTAACTGATATATATTAGATTTTCAATATCTCATTTGAAAGTTAAGTTATGAGTGCTGGAAACTTAAAAATAGCCTACATATTCTAAACATGTACCAGTATTGTAATAACCGTACTTGTACCCGAAAGTACCCGTACCTAAAATCAATAAATTTTGGGTTCCCATACCCGTACCCAATAAACACGTACGGGTATTCGGTTAAAAAAATCTCATCCCTAGTCGTGATGTGGCAGATTATGTGCCGGATTTTTGTTTTTTTGGTGTCTAATAAGGTTCGCAACACTAACTAAATAGCTGTAAACACTTAAAAACATAAGAGACTGTCAATATGATTAACAATTTTTGTTTTAAGCAACCTACGTTAACTCTAGTTCGATGTTTCTCCCTTGTTCAATAAATTGAAACGTATTGAATGGTCAAAGAGTTGCAATGATATATCAGTTTTGGAGTTGATAATGATGTTATGGTGACCGAAGGTGATGCACTAGTCACTAGCGTAGGCCCGACGATCAGTGGCGGACCCATGATTTTTTGCCAATGGGGTCCCAATTTTTCCGGTTTACAAAATTTTTGGGTCGGTCGTTATTCGGGTCGGGTCGAGACGAGGAACATAATAAAACACGAAAATATGGTGTCATTGGAAACGAGTAAGTAGAAAGAATATAGATTATAAACTAGATAGAAGATACACTTTTAATTCATTTTTATTCATACCTGAAAAACATAAGCGTAAGCTATATATATATGGTCTTACATGAATAACCAAGACATGAAAAACTAACTCTTACACAAATAAATGATTAATTATAATATACATACACAAGATAAATAATTTAAGTATATGTAAAACTCATGTTGTCATTATATATGTTGCATGGTGATAATGGTTATATGGGATAAACTAAAGTGATAATGGTTATATGAGATAAAACTAAAGAAAAAACACAATTACCCTAACTAAATAACTAATATTGACTAGAATATTAAAAAAACAACAAAAACTGGGTATGGTGAGGCTTGAACTTGCAACCTCTTAAAGAAAAAACAAGGGACTTTCCACTAGACTAGTTCAACCTTAATAGTATGGGTTCCAAGTATTAATTTTTATGGGATCCTTACCAAATTTAATATATCGTATCTAAGTAATTTTTAAAAAAATTGGTGTCCCGGGACCCTGATGGGAACTATGCGGGTCCGCCCCTGCCAACGATGAATATCGGTTTCGGAGTTGATGTTTCGGCTGTAGAGATTCAAACCACCATGACGCCAAACATAGAGAGAGCATCACATCGTTTGGGAAATAATTTTATTATTTTCTTAGTCGTTGTGTACTTGTGTTTTTAACCTTATGTCCACTGTGTTTTTTAATGGTGTGATTTAGTGTGTTCTGTTATATGCAATTGGGTTTTCGAAATTTTTTTAATAGTATACTAATATTAAAGATAAAAAAATGCACGATTTTATCATGTGCGTGTATTTAAATGACATAAAAAACTTATGAGCGTTTGAAAATAATGAAGTATTTAACATGTGACTTGCAAGTAGATGACATATAAATTTGTTTTTTCCTATTTGCCTCATCCCCCTTTGGTCCCTACTTAGACACATCACATTCATTGGTATCTTTTTAGACTTCTTAGAAATAGGGATGACAACAGGTCAGGTTGGGACGGACTTAGGTATTCCCAAACTCATACATGATTATTAAACTCCATCCCAAACCCGTCGGTATTTATCGGGGAATTACCCGTTGGGTTTCACCATACCAAAATCCGCCGGGTTTCTATCGGGTTTTAAAAAGATATAACTAATCCACTTAACAAGTTAAATCGAGAAGGATCTATTATGCTATTAGAAATAGTTAGGGTTTTCGAATATAAATGAATAATAACGACAGTGAGATGCATTCAACTACACATACTTTGTACATGGAAGATCATATCAGTATTCATAATCATTTAACATCATCTCTTAACTAACCAATAATGTATTAGAATAGATATGATCAATAAACTAGGCGGCGGTGCAGGATCTACATAAATTGTAGCTGTAATATTTTAGCTTGAGTTTTAAAAAGGAAATGAAAAGTCTTATAGAAGAATTGATTGTTTTAAACGAGCAGATTGAATATTAACAAAGGCAATAAAAATAATTGATTGATATTATTTTTAGTAATCTGAATAATTGTTGATATTATTTTTAGTAGTTTGAATACACTATATGTATAAATATATATATATATAAAGTTATGTCGGGTAGATCGGGTATATAATCGGGTAAATGAGTCAATGTATTGGGTAATTGGGTATATTACAAATCTCAAATTCGTCCCAAACCCTAATGGTTCGAGTAATACTCGTCCCAATTACGTCAGGTTTTAGTGGCGAAGCTAAGGCGAGTTTGTCGGGGGGGGGGGGGGGGGGGTGGGGACTCAAAATGTATTGTAAAAATCATAAACTAGGGGGGGGGGGCAGCCTCAAATTTTCGGTATAAAACGGGTAAATTTACACTCCAAATCAAAAGAAGTGAAAAAGAAATATGATTATTTATTTTATGTCATCAAACATTCACTTTAAAATTAAACGATATTTCTCTTAAACTGAACTGGAGACAACTAGTTTAAGTTTTAGTCTAAATAAAAAATCTTGTTCTCATATACAAAATAATTGCAACGTTTAAATATGATTCCATTTACAACATGCTCAATACAAAAGGCGCTCGAAATAACCGTGTTTGATATATATAACTAACTAAACACCACGATATTAGACATTAAAAACACACCATTTTATCGATTTATCAATCATCACATGCAGCTAATTCTAATAATCAAATAAAAATAGAAGTCTTATCTTTTACAATTACATCATCAACAAAAATCAAACCAAACCTAAATCTGATGCCCAAAAATTAAAACTGATATTGATTTCATTCTTAAATTGATTGATGTGATGTAAGTTTGGTTCAAGCATTTTATCAAACAGCTTGTGTGCACAAGAAGTTATTGTTAGATAAACAATCGGTCGGTTTGAACAAGCAAGCAATCTAATCTACCAAAATCAAACTGAATTGAACCAAACTAAACAACAATAATAAGAGCATGAATTCCTTCCTAATTCGTTGACATATTGATTTGTAATTTAATCGAAGAATAAACAAAAATCCCTAATTCGTTCACAAACCCTAACAGCAGAAAAATCGACCGAAATTGAGCACAATTTATTCGGGTGAAAATATAATATAATATTATTATACAACCGAATGCAATTTTTTGAGAAAGTGACAAATTGTGACGAATATTATTCTAGATGCTGGAAAATGACAAATTATGAAAATTGATATGAGTTAAAATAAAATACAAATGGATTTAAATTGATATGAAAATTGATATGGCCGAGAACTCAAGGCAGAGAACCTTGAGTTGACCGAAAACCTGTTCTGACCGAGAACCTTAGTTTGACCGAGAACCCATCCTTTTTGACCGAAAACGCAATTTGGCCGAAAACCCATTTTGGCCGAAAACCCATTTTGGCCGAAAACTCACTTTGGCCGAAAACTCATCTTAACCGAAAACTCTAGATGGAAACTCAGGTTACCGAGAAACCATACTGATGCTTTCAGCCCAGATTTCTACTATCTTAAGATCCATTTTAGGCTATATTAACGGTTATCGGTCTAAAATTGTTCTTTTAACTACCTGCATCCCAATCCTCCTTAGTCGTTTTACATTTGTTAACATTCCAATATCGAGATCTAGTCCGTTTCTAGCATAAAGCTCAAAACTTTAACCATAAAAACGTTCTTTTACTAGATCTAGGGTTTCCTCCATGAGCCGTATCCAGCCATGAGCCCATTACGTCCATTTTAAGCACCAAGTTTGCTACTTTATGACTTAACTAGACCTGATCTACTCTAGCTTTGAGTTTCATGATTATTCGTTCAATAAAAACGCAACCTTTAACGTAAAGAACATACCTTTAGGCGTTTTTAGACTTCGGGTTAGCTCGTTTATGGACTAGAATCTTGTATCTACCTTGTATAATGAAGATCTATCTATATCTAGATCGATTTTTGGTCTTGGATCTTTCTCTCTAACTTGCGGCCGTAAGAGGAAAGGGTTGTATGTGTTATGGAGGTGTGGATAGAATAAGATGGATATTATGGATGGAAATGGAAAGGATTAGGGTTTAAGGGGTATTTATACTCCCTTAAGCCCATGGACCTAAGACCCATCTTTCCTTTTTAGTCCATGATTAATTTATCCAATTAGTTTACTTATCTTTCCCTCTTTTATTATTATTTTATTTACCATCCTAAGTAAACTTGTCCACCATAAAAGATAATATATAAAATATTATATTGAAATTTGGGATGTTACAGTTAGAAATAAGATACTTAAAGTATTTAATTTAAAAGGAGGTATTGGATTCAAGTGTCACAAGATGATTGATATAAATAACAGATAACGACGGCAATGTTTTAAATCGCCGCCGACACCGCATCACGCGGGCTCCTACTAGTATGCATGTATGTATGTATGTATATATATATATATTGAACCAATCAGTACCCACCTGTTATAAGCGTAATTGCGTAGACAACTCATAATAATATCAAGAAAATTATTAATATTATTATTTGAGAGGATCACAGGTTCATAAACTTTTTTCTAAACTCTCAAGACCAACCTATTTGGAAATTTACATATCATCAACATGGGTAATAACACTCACATACATTATTTTTTTATTCCCTGTAATATTTGCATATTGCTTTGACATAATTAGCGTGATTTGAGCCACATAATTTTTTACATGCATCGATGTTACAATCTTGCCCAACAACTAGCTTCTCCAAGCATGTTCCGCATTCGACCATTGAGACTCCAGCTGAAAACAAATATAAACAAACACTAACATGATAAGTAAACGATACACGTTTTAATTTGCGTGGTGATATGATAAAAAAAGTAGCAAGAGGACTAGTAACAAACCTCCAATTACAATAACGAGTAGCACCAAGCAAGAGTATGTAGACTTAAACATATTATGTATGCTCAAACAAAAAGTAAAATGATTATTCTTTGAGAATTAGTTATGCTTGATTAATTTAAATAGTTAAATTTTGTATATTATTTTCTTTATTTATTATATTTCGAATAGAAAAAAACAAACCTTTTAATGAGTATATTTAATGCAAATATAACTAATACTTTTGATAATTATGTAACAATAATGAATATATAATAAGTGGTTACAATATGATAAAGAGTTGTATTTTAATAAGAAGTTTAAAAAGAAATCATTAAATGTTATGTGTCTAGTTTAGGGGCTGTTTGGTAGTCTCTTAATAGTCATTAAGAGACTATTTATTTTTTTAATGATTCATAAACTTTTAATGGTTAAAGGGTAGTCTTAAGTCTAAATGTTTAAGAGTAATCATTAAGATGTCGACTTTTAAACATTTAGACTTGTGATTATCACTTAACAATTAGAAGGCTATGAAACTTTAAGAGATAGCCTCTTAATAATCAGCATTTTAATCATTAAGAGGCTACAAAACAACCCCTAAGTGGGGACCAAATGGTTAAGGGCAACGAGGGAAATAAAGTTTCTCTTTGCTCTGCATGCAAGTCACATGTAATTTCCTTCATTATTTTTTAACGTCCTTAAACTTTTTATACGTCATTTTGCAAAACTTTTACACCAAAAAATTGTACGCTTTATTTATATTTAATATAAATATACTATTGTTTTACTTTTGAAAAAAAACAACCCAAAATTCATTTGGGTAAAACACAATCGACAAAACAACACATTAAAACACACAATGGACAACATATAAAAACACAATAACTTAAAATTTATAACACAGTGTATTGAAAACTCAATTGAAAAGGACATGTATTAAAAAACACATGACTAACATAACCTACTATATATATATAAATGATCCATTACAATAATCCCTTATCGTACAATAGGTACGCGAGTTTCTCGAACGTCGATTTATGGAAACACGCGCTGGCAAAATTGTAAATTTGTTCAAATCCGATTTCGTCCCAAATTAAATCATTTTCTCATCAACCACGATCATACATCGACTCATCATAAACATAATCAAAATTAAATTGAAAAATGGAACGGTGTTCTCCATCCTTGTTCTAGTTCATGGAGTCGGACTAATTGAAGATTGAGAATTGGACTAATTGAGCAATTGAACTTAACAAACAATAATGAAGGTTCAATTTTGTTTTAGAGTAATTCATCTAAAACCTAATTTTAACAGATCTGAGCCATTGAACGTTTAAACGTTCAAAGGTTTGTTTAGTACAAAAAGTTTAGACGTTCAGAACTTCTTAACTTTTTGAACCCCTAGAAATTTTTATTTTTGAACGCATTAGTTGAACGTATTAATTGAGTGGCATTTTTCTGGTTTTGATTGATGACTCTGGTCGTTTAATCGTGTTGAACGTTTAAAGATTTTGGCTTGAACGTTTAAGGGTTTGTGTTACTGGGTGTTCAAAACTAAGAACTTCAGTAAAAAAGTTTAGAAGTTCTGAACTTCTAAACTTTTTGTTCTTGACTTTTTGTTCAAAACATTTAAAGTTTGTGTAGAACGTTTAAACATGAACCTTTATTCGGAGCTCAATTGAATGTATTATTCTGCTATTTCATAATCGACCTCATGATTCTAAAGCCTCTTACACGTCAATTCCATTGATTAAATCATCAAATTTTTTTATCAATTTGTAGATCATTGATATTCAATGACGTTTTATTTCAATCTTGGTTTTCAACTTTTGAGATTTCATACTTTAAGCTGTGATTAGAGTTTAGAAATTGGAAGAGATAAAACGACGAAATCTGAATCTGGATCAGAGTCGATTTGTAATCGATGAATTTGATCGCAAACTACAGTTAGGTTATTTACGAAAGTGTCATCGTGTGTTTTTAATCTAACGCTCTGGAAGTTCGCGTACGTAATGTACGGTAAGCCGTTATTGTATGTTAACCTACCCCTATATATATAACTCACATTAAAAATAAAAAAAACGTTCGTTATTATTGTGAAAATTTAAAAATATGTCACATAAAAAGTGCTGGAAATCTTAAAATGGTTAGGAAATTGATATGTATCTTGCATTTGAAGAGCGAAAGTAACAAATGCGAGGTATTACTTTTATGCCATTATCCTCATTTATTATATTTAACATATTATATATATATATAACTTGTTTGATATTCAATTATTGCATTTATTAGGGTGAAAATATTATTATACAACCGAATGCAATTTTGTGAGAATTAAAAGTAAATGAGAAAATTGTAATTAAAATTGAAATTGAAGAATATTATTTTACATGCTGGAAAATGACAAATTATAAAAATTGATAAGATTTAAAATAAAATATTAATGGATTTAAAGGATTTTTAATAAACGCTATGTAGTTTAAGTAGGGGTGTTCATGGTTTGGTTTCAAAATCGGACAAACCGAACTGTGGTCGGTGTTTGATGACCGTGTTGTACCGATCATGCAAAAACCTAATTTTACATATAGACAGGGTAAGTCAGGTATCGAATCCAGAGGATCATGTGGTCAGTGTCATACGTTTGTTCGTTTATCTAAACAATTATAAAGAAACACTTATGAAGTTGTGTCGAGTGCTGATCACACTAGCAGGTTTTGTTTGGAAGCAACAAACATTTTTTTTCGAACGGAAGCAACAAACACTAAAAAGAGTTTAACAATTAACAAGAACATAATCACACATAGGGTTCAAGCATGCAACTAAAACAGTAATCTCATGTTAACTTAACAGATTAATTGTCAAATATCAAATCAGATTGACTAACTAGGCAAACCTTAGGCATCAACAATCGCTAACACACGACACCGGTTATCAAAAACAATTACAATTAGTTTGTTCTTTAGCACATGAGAAAGTACGGAAAAAACTTTCAATACTTCACATTCCGGGAATGAATCGAGATGAATCAGCCGCTCATAATCTTCGATTAGTCTTCGGCTATTGATTCAGGATGATGAACCATGTGCCCCGAGGTGATTGGAGGTGATATGGGGCTCCTGGAATCGCCCTTTTTCTTACCCCTGACGGCTGGAAGTGAATTTCTTGATTAGGGTTCGTAAAATATAACATATAGGCTAAAACTCGTCTTATCCCGTTTTTTATGGCCGCGATGAACATAAGCCCATCTCGTCACGTATCGTGACCTAAGATAACTAAATATTCAGATTCCTCTCGTCGAGAAACCAAAAATTCATATATATATTATGGGTCCCGTAACGGATTTTCTAGCCCAGGATAGGGATGAGCATGGTACCGTACCGCTACCGACCGGTACCGGTACCGGAACCGGGATGGTACCGGTACCGAGGGTAAAAAATCGGGAAATTAACTCCAAATCAAAAGAAGTGAAAAAGAAATATGATTATTTATTTTATGTCATCAAACATTCACTTTTAAATTAAAATATATTTCTCTTAAACTAAACTGGAGACAACTAGTTTAAGTTTTGGTCTAAATAAAAAATCTTGTTCTCATATACAAAATAATTGCATCGTTTAAATATATTTCTATTTACAAGATGCTCAATACAAAAGGCGCTCGAAATAACCGTGTTTGATATATATAACTAACTAAACACCACGATATTAGACATTAAAAACATACCATTTTATCCATTTATCAATCAACACATGCAGCTAATTCTAATAATCAAATAAATATAGAAGTCTTATCTTTTACAATTACATCATCAACAAAAATCAAACCAAACTTAAATCTGATGCCCAAAAATTAAAACTGATATTGATTTTCATTCTTAAATTGATTGATGTAATGTAAGTTTGGTTCAAGCATTTTATCAAACAGGTTGTGTGCACAAGAAGTTATTATTAGATAAACAATCAGTCGGTTTGAACAAGCAAGCACTCTAATCTACCAAAATCAAACTGAATTGAACCAAACTAAACAACAATAATAAGGGCATGAATTCCTTCCTAATTCGTTGACACATTGATTTGTAATTTAATCGAAGAATAAACAAAAATCCCTAATTCGTTCACAAACCCTAACAGCAGAAAAATCGACCGAAATTGAGCACAATTTATTCGGGTGAAAATATAATATAATATTATTATACAACCGAATGCAATTTTGTGAGAAAATAACAAACTGTGACGAATATTATTCTAGATGCTGGAAAATGACAAATTATGAAAATTGATATGATTTGAAATAAAATACAAATGGATTTAAAGGATTTTTCATAATTGCTTTGTATTTTAATAAGGTCCTAGTAGGGACACCCCACACCCCCTATACGCCCCCGTAATGGGCTATACAGGGGCCTATACGTTCTGTATTAGGCTATATGGGGCATAATTGAGAGGCCTTTATGCCCCATATAGCTCTATACTAGACGTACTAGTGGGTTTTTTTTAACAAAAATGCACGGTGTCCTTAGAAAACCCTTTTTAATAAGAGTGTTAAAAGAGATTTTTTTTGTTTTTCCTTTTTTTAATGATTCATAATCCAAGTGGTTAGAAATGAGATACTTAAAGTATTTAATTCAAAAGGAGGTATTGGATTCAAGTGTCACAAGATGATTGATATAAATAACAGATAACGACGGCAATGTTTTAAATCGTCGCTGACACCGCATCACGCGGGCTCCTACTAGTATGCATGCATGTATGTATGTATGTATGTATATATATATATATTGAACCAATCGGTACCCACCTGTTATAAGCGTAATTGCGTAGACAACTCATAATAATATCAAGAAAATTATTAATATTATTATTTGAGAGGATCATAGGTTTATAAACTTTTTTCTAAACTCTCAAGACCAACCTATTTGGAAATTTACATATCATCAACATGGGTAATAACACTCACATACATTATTTTTATATTCCCTGTAATATTTGCATATTGCTTTGGTATAATTAGCATGATTTGAGCCACATAAATTTTTACATGCATCGATGTTACAATCTTGCCCAACAACTAGCTTCTCCAAGCATGTTCCGCATTCGACCATTGAGACTCCAGCTGAAAACAAATAAAAACAAACACTAACATGATAAGTAAACGATACACGTTTTGATTTGCGTGGTGATATGATAAAAAAAAAGTAGCAAGAGAACTAGTAACAAACCTCCAATTACAATAACGAGTAGCACCAAGAAAGAGTATGTAGGCTTAGACATATTGTGTATGCTCAAACAAAAAGTAAAATGATTATTTTTTGAGAATTAGTTATGCTTTATTCATTTAAATAGTCAAATTTTGTATATTATTTTCTTTATTTATTATATTTCGAATAGAAAAAAACAAACCATTTAATGAGTATATTTAATGCAAATATAACTATTACTTTTGATAATTATGTAACAATAATAAATATATAATAAGTGGTTACGATATGATAGAGAGTTGTATTTTAATAAGAAGTTTAAAAAGAAATCATTAAATATTACGTGTCTAGTCTAGGGGCTGTTTGGTAGCCTCTAAATAGTCATTAAGAGACTATTTATTTTTTAATGATTCATAACCTTTTAATGGTTAAAGGGTAGTCTTAAGTCTAAATGTTTAAGAGTAATCATTAAAAATAACGACTTTTAAGCATTAACTTGTGGTTATCACTTAACCATTAGAAGGCTATGAAACTTTAAGAGATAGCCTCTTAATAATCAGCATTTTAATCATTAAGAGGCTACAAAAAACCCCTAAGTGGGGACCAAATGGTTAAGGGCAACGAGGAAAATAAAGTTTCTCTTTGCTCTGCATGCAAGTCACATGTAATTTCCTTCATTATCTTTTAACGTCCTTAAACTTTTTATACGTCATTTTGAAAAACTTTTACACCAAAAAATTGTACGCTTTTTTTATATTTAATATAAATATACTATTGCTATACTTTTGAAAAAAAATAATCCAAAATTCATTTGGGTAAAACATGTTCAATTGACAAAACAACACATTAAAACACACAATGGACAACATATAAAAACACAATAACTTAGAATTTATAACACAGTGTATTGAAAACACAATTGAAAAGGACATGTATTAAAAAACACATGACTAACCTAACCCACTATATATATATAAATGATCCAATACAATAATCTCTTATCGTACAATAGGTACGCGAGTTTCTCGAACGTCGATTTGTGGAAACATGCGCCGACAAAATTGTAAATTTTTTCAAATCCGATTTCATCCCAAATTAAATCATTTGCTCATCAACCACGATCATACATCGACTCATCATAAACATAATCAAAATTAAATTGAAAATGGAACGGTGTTCTCCATCTTTGTTCTAGTTCATGGAGTCGGACTAATTGAAGGTTGAGAATTGGACTAATCGAGCAATTGAACTTAACAAACAATAATGAAGGTTCAATTTTGTTTTAGAATAATTCATCTAAACCCTAATTTAACAGATCTGAGCCAATGAACGTTTAAACGTTTAAAGGTTTGTTTAGTACAAAAAGTTTAGAAGTTCAGAACTTCTAAACTTTGACCATCTCAAATCGGTCAAACGCATTCTTCGTTATGTGAAGGCACCCTTTCATTCGGCCTCATTTTTAGTCGGCTGCACAAACGTCCTTGGTTGGATACTCTGACGCTGATTGGGCCCGTTGTCTTGAGACACGTCGATCCACTTATGGCTACTCAATATTTTTGGGTGGTAATTTAGTATCTTGGAGTGCAAAGAAACAACCCACTGTCTCTAGATCGAGTTGTGAGTCTGAATATCGGGCAATGGCAAATACAGCTGCTGAAATAGTTTGGATCACTCATTTACTACAGGAACTTAATGCTTTGCCGCCGGATCGGCCTTGTGACATCTGCCCCGATCCGACCCGACCCGACCCAGGTACCCGTTTCCCTTATCCGATCTCTCTCTTTTATGATTTAATATTTATTTATACTTATATTTTACTTTTAATAATAATAATATATTTTCCTTCCCGCCTCTTTCTCTCTCTTTCTTTCCGCCGTCCCGTCCCTCTCCTTCTCTCTTTCCGCCTTCTGTTCCCTCTTGTCGCCGTCCCGCCCTTAAGCCTTGTTTCCCTCTTTTTCTTCTAACTCTTTGCTTGTCCTTTGTTCCTTCCCGCCTAAGGTTGTCTGCGCAGCTCCACGCGCCAGACTCCTTTCAAGGAAGCCTGCGTGAAGATCATCTGTTCCAGCGATACGCGAGACGAACTCTTCTAGCAGCGCGCCAAGAATTGTAATTCTTCTCGCAGCGCGCTAAGAACGGTAGTTCTTCCCGCGACGCGCTAAGGATTTGTAGTTCTTCTCGCAGCGCGCTAAGAATCGTAGTTCATCCCTCGACGCGCGAAGAATTATAGTTCTTCCCGCGGCGCGCTAGGAATTGTAGTTCTTCCCGCGGCGCGCTAAGAAATGTGATTCTTCCCGCGGCGCGCCTTAGCCTTCTCGCGATAAACCCTTTGAGTTTTCTTCTGTTTAATCTAGCCGTTTGCTTTTGTGATATCTTATCTTTTGAGCCGTTGACCTAATGTGCTTTATGTCTGAAAAGCCACTTTTGGCGCAGCATGCGCACCAACCCCATTGGTTGACAGAAAAAGTGACTGACATTATCTTTTGAAGATCTGCTTTTTCCATGCTTGACCAGTACCTTTATCTGACCCGCCCATGCCTGTTACTGTTCCCTGTCAGCTTTCTCTTGTCCCCTGCAGCTGCCATATCTTTTGATATCTTTTGCTTTTGGAATCTTTTGCTTTTTGAGATATTTTCCCCTTTTTCTAGGGATTGTGTTCCCTAGGGTTTCTCTATAAATAATAATATTATTTTCCTAACACATCACACACAAACACTTAATCTCTCCTATTCTCTCTTGCTCCTTGCTCTCTCTGCCGTCCTCCTCTCTGCCTCCGTCTTCCTCCCTGTTCTGCCCTGCTTTTCCGGTAATCTATATTATATATAATAATTTACTTACTAATTATGCTAACTTATAATCAAGACTTAAAACAAATCATTAAAACAATAATCTTATTTATAGGTTAACTTGTGCTTGTTTAAAGTTGGTTCTTGCTTTATCTTACACCGCATCGTTTATCAAGTGAGTAATCTCGTATCTAATCCCTTTTTGCTTTTAATGTTTTGGGATGTTCATGTGTTCATACAAACTTAGAGTCTTAAACTGTTTATGAACTTTAGTCGCGCAGTATCCCATGTGTTGAGGACGTAGACTTGGCTGTTTATTTGTATGTGTGGATCATTAACCGTCTTGTCGGTCTATTCCGCAGTTCTCATGGTACCATTAGATGAACACGGGAGAACTATCGTTTATGATTTTCTCTTTTGTTTACACTTGCACAGTCTTTCTTGTTTGTGAGCTCAATTGTGAGCACTGGCAGTCTATGAATCTTAGAGTTGGTCCCGATCAGATTACACCCTTGTTGAAAACCAGACATACACATGTTGCGCGCAGATTTATTGTTATCTATGCATTGTATTAAACTTGATTTCTCACCAACACGCAAGTGTTTGACGTTTATTTTAACACATGTTCAGGTTTGCAGTAGCTGTTTTGGAGCTTGTGGACACATAGGAAGTTTTCTTTATTTTGGACCTAGATTAAAATGTATCAAGACAAGTTATTTGTTGTTCTAATATTTTGCCTTATAATATATTGATTTATGTTATCTTGTGTTTACTTTGCGCGTGCGCGAATGAATGTATTTATTAAATATTGACACCCAATAGTGTCACGAGTAATGAAACAATATGTGGCGCCCCGATGTATAATCCGCCTTTGGTCGGGGTGTTACAGATTGGTATCAGAGCTCGTCGACTTTAGGATAGGTGGTTAGACGTAACGGCCTAGAATACCTAAGAGTCCCTTCTCGCGCATGAGAGAAATCTCATGTTTGCACGCTTATTGTTAATTACTCGTTATTTATGAATATGCTCGCGCTTGCGCAGTATATGATTTTATGTTTTATTCCGCGATATTTCGATTTTTGTTGAATTTCGATTTTTATTGATTTTTCTTACATATTCGTTTGTTGGATTTGAAAATCCGAAAAGTCATGGTGATACATGAATAGTTGATTTTCAATTTCCATTTACGATTATGTTCTGAGGTTGGAGACTTGAAAAGTCATGGTGATACATGAATTGTCAACCTCCAATACTCATTTTCTTGTATATTTTATATTGAAGATTGAAAAGTCATGGTGATACATGAATCGTCAATCTCCAATACTCGTTTGCCCGTATATTTTAAATTGGGAATTCGGAAAGTCATGGTGATACATGAATTGTCGATTCTTGATTCGAATTTGTTACCTTTATTAAGTCTGCATTTAGGGTCATTTATTTTACTTTAACTTTTGATAGTATCTAACTCCGCGAAACCAAGCTTTATAAGGTTATACTTTGCGATAAAACCAAGATATTAACTAAAATTAAAACTTTTATAGAATGCCTCCGCTATCAGCTCGCCATCTCAAGAAGAAAGAAGCCGCGCGCAGACGTTCGCTGCAACGTTCCCAGGAAATGGCCGCCGCAATAGCCCAAGCCTTAAACCAAAACAATGCTAACACCTCTGGTTACAACATTAAGTCCTTTAACGCGGGTAACCCTCCAAAGTTCACAGGCCTTGAAGGAGCTACCGTGATGCTCCAGTGGCTTGAGAAAATAGAAAACACTTTCCTCCACACCCAATGCCCCTCAGACAGACGAACCCTATATGCTTCCAGTGTCCTGGAATCTAGAGCGCTTACATGGTGGAATGGAGTAGCTCATGCGCGTGGCGCAGAAGCTGCTTCTAGCATGACATGGGAGGAATTCAAGGAAATTCTGACGCGAGAATTCTGCCCTCCCAACGAAGTTAAGCGCCTGGAGGAGGAATTCTGGAACTTGAAGCAATACAATGGTGAAGCGCGCGAGTACGCGACGCGCTTCCATGAACTAAGCCTGCTTGTCCCTCACCTTGTTACCCCTTCCCGCCGAGCCATCGAGAAATTCCTTGGGGGTCTCCCCATGGAAATTCAAGATTCTGTATGGGCCAGAAACCCAGTAACCCTCTCTGACGCCATCGAGTTGGCCGCTGTGCTCAGCGACAACCATGTCAGAGCAGGAACCCTGTTCCTGCGGGGAACTGAAAAGACCAAACTCACCAAGACTGCCCCTGAACCAACAGAAACCAAACCTGAACCCTCACACCATAACAACCTGAAACGTAGGCGCAGACAAGCTTACGCGCTTACCAGCCCGCCCATTGTCCAGCAACCCATCTACCAACCTCCAGTTTACACGCCTACCCCACTGTCAGCCTACCCAACACCTCCTGTAGTCCACAACTATGCCTTAACCAATCCCGCACTCCCTGCCCCGCCAACTAAGAAACCTTACACAGGAAACCACCCCTTTTGCCCAACCTGTAGACTCCACCACCCACCTCAAGTCCCATGTCGACTTTGTAACCGATGTGGCCGCACTGGTCACCTTACAGAAAACTGTAGAGTCCTTCCCGCCAATCCAATTGCGCCGACACCACCAGTCTACCCGCAGAACCCACAACCAACCTACCAAAACCCACGACCCAGATCATGCTTTAACTGCGGTGATCCCAGTCATTTCCGGAACGCGTGCCCGAGACTACAAGTTCAGATTACGCAAGCGAATCCGGTGAACCAGATTTCGAACCAAGTGACACGCGGACGAGCTTTTAACATAACCGCGCACCAAGCGCAAGCGAATAATGACTTAGTTAATGGTACATTTTTGCTTAACGGATTTTATGCTTCTGTACTTTTTGATACTGGCGCCGATCGAAGTTTTATTTCTCGCGCGTTTGAGCAGAAGCTTGCGCGACCGCGCATCGATTTAAAAGAAAATTTTTCAGTTGAATTGGCTAATGGCAAAACTGTTTTAATTAACTCAGTGATTAAAGATTGCACGCTTAACCTTAACGAAAACGATTTTCTGATCGACCTCATCCCTATGCCTCTTGGAAGCTTTGATGTTATCATTGGTATGGACTGGCTTACGCATAATCGCGCCGAAGTTATTTGCGCCAAGAAGATGATTCGCATACCTCGAGAAAATGGTGATCTTCATATCTACGGCGAAAAACCCTCCCGCGGTCTTAAACTTATGTCTTGCGCCGAAGCCCGAAGGCTCATGCGGAAAAGGTGTATTGCATTCTTAGCCTATGTGGTTAAACCTGCTAAAGAAAAGAAGCTTCGCGATATCCCTGTTGTGCGTGATTTCCCTGAAGTTTTTCCTGATGATCTTCCTGGTATCCCTCCCGCTCGTGAAGTCGAGTTCCGTATTGATCTTGTCCCTGGTGCTTCCCCCGTAGCTAAATCTCCTTACCGTCTTGCGCCCGCTGAGATGCAAGAATTGGCAAGCCAACTTCAAGAGTTGACCGCTAAAGGATTCATTCGCCCTAGCTCTTCGCCCTGGGGTGCTCCGGTGTTGTTCGTTAAAAAGAAAGATGGATCGTTTCGCATGTGTATTGATTACCGCGAGTTGAACAAACTCACCATTAAAAATCGGTATCCCTTACCGCGTATTGACGACCTCTTTGATCAACTCCAAGGTGCCTCTTGTTTCTCGAAGATTGATCTCCGCTCTGGCTATCACCAGTTGCGCATCCGCGATGAAGATGTTCCGAAGACTGCTTTTCGAACTCGCTATGGCCATTTTGAATTCTTGGTCATGTCCTTCGGTTTAACCAACGCACCCGCCGTTTTCATGGATCTAATGAATCGGGTGTGTAGGCCTTTCTTGGATAAATTCGTGATTGTGTTTATCGATGACGTTCTGATTTATTCTAAGACCAAGGCCGAGCATGAGCAACATCTTCGGTTGGTGTTGCAAAAGCTTCGAACCGAGCAGCTTTATGCTAAGCTCTCCAAGTGTGAATTTTGGTCGGATGAAGTACAGTTTCTTGGCCATGTTGTTAACAAGATGGGTATCCATGTCGACCCATCCAAGATTGAAGCAATCAAGAACTGGATCACGCCATCCACTCCTACCGAAATCCGTTCCTTTCTGGGCTTAGCTGGTTATTACCGGCGATTTATTTCGAACTTCTCAAAGATCGCTTTGCCTTTAACAGCTCTAACGCACAAAGGTAAACCGTATATTTGGGGCTCGAAGCAAGAAGAAGCCTTTCTAACGCTCAAGCGTTTGTTGTGTGAAGCTCCTGTCCTTGCGCTACCTGAGGGTAATGAAGATTTTGTCGTGTATTGCGATGCATCCAACCAAGGTCTCGGTTGTGTTCTTATGCAACGAGCCAAGGTTATCGCTTACGCATCAAGGCAACTTAAGGTTCATGAAAAGAATTATACAACTCACGACCTCGAACTTGGTGCAGTTGTTTTTGCCTTGAAGATCTGGAGACACTACCTTTATGGTACTAAGTGTATCCTCTACACTGACCATAAAAGCCTTCAGCATATCTTTGATCAAAAGGAACTCAACATGAGGCAACGCCGATGGAACGAACTCATCAGCGATTACGATTGTGAGATCCGGTATCATCCTGGTAAGGCTAATGTGGTAGCCGATGCGCTCAGCCGAAAACCCTGCCAGCTTAACTGTATCTTGCCGCGCACGCAGCTACACTTCGCGCCGATCCAAAGCAACCTTGAATCGCGCATTCGTGACGCGCAGCGCGCATCCATCAGTAATGGTAACCTTCGCGCCGAGTTAGCGTGTGGCGCGGAAGCGCATTTTGTGCCCAATTCGAGTGGAATTCTCTGCTATCTTAATCGCATCTGGATTCCCTTTGATGAGAATCTTCGCGCTGATATCCTGAGTGAGGCGCATAAATCTCGGTATTCTATTCATCCTGGCGCTGATAAGATGTACAAGGATTTGCGCATTACTTATTGGTGGCCCGGTATGAAAAGGGATATTGCTGTGTTCGTAGCTAAATGCCTGACTTGTTCTAAGGTAAAAGCTGAACACCAACGCCCATCTGGTTTGCTCGAACAACCAGAAATTCCTACGTGGAAATGGGAAAGTATAGCGATGGACTTTATTACCAAGTTACCTTTGACAGCAAGCAAACATGATAGCATTTGGGTAATAGTGGATCGTTTGACTAAGTCTGCTCACTTTCTGCCCATTCGTGAAAACTACCGTGTTGAGCATCTCGCGCAGCTTTATGTCAAAGAGATTGTCTGCCGTCATGGTACTCCTTTGAGCATCATATCCGATCGCGATGGCCGTTTTATATCTCGCTTTTGGAAATCTCTCCAATCTGCGCTAGGAACTCGCTTGGACATGAGTACGGCATATCATCCTCAGACTGACGGTCAGTCTGAGCGAACTATTCAAACTCTTGAGGATATGCTCCGATCTTGTGTTCTTGATTTTGGAGGTAATTGGGATTCGCACCTGCCTTTGATCGAGTTCTCTTATAATAACAGCTATCATTCCAGTATCGGTATGGCCCCATTTGAAGCACTTTACGGTCGTAAGTGCCGCTCCCCGATTTGTTGGAGCGAAGTGGGAGAAGCTCAAATCACAGGACCCGAACTTGTTCAAGAGACAACCGATAAAATCGCCAAGATCCGTGATCATCTGCTGACTGCCAGAAGCCGACAGAAGAGTTACGCAGATCGCAGGCGAAAGCCTCTCGAATTTCAAGTTGGTGATCTTGTTCTCCTCAAAGTGTCGCCCTGGAAGGGTGTTGTCCGCTTTGGGAAGAAAGGTAAGCTTGCTCCTCGATATGTTGGACCATTTAAGATTCTCACGCGTGTAGGGAAAGTTGCCTACAGACTTGACCTGCCGCTCGCGCTGAGTAATGTGCATCCAACGTTTCATGTATCCAATCTCAAGAAGTGTTTAGCCGACGAGAACCTTCACATTCCACTTGATGAAGTTCAAGTTGATGAATCCATGCATTTCGTTGAGAAGCCTGTTGAGATTATGGATCGCGAGGTTAAGCAAACCAAGCGCAGTCGCATCCCTATCGTGAAAGTTCGCTGGGAGTCCAAGCGCGGAGCCGAGTTTACATGGGAAAGGGAAGATCAAATGAAGATCAAGTACCCGCACCTGTTCTCTGCGCAACCTACTTCGAGATAAATTTCGGGACGAAATTTCTTAAAGTAGGGGAGACTGTGACATCTGCCCCGATCCGACCCGACCCAGGTACCCGTTTCCCTTATCCGATCTCTCTCTTTTATGATTTAATATTTATTTATACTTATATTTTACTTTTAATAATAATAATATATTTTCCTTCCCGCCTCTTTCTCTCTCTTTCTTTCCGCCGTCCCGTCCCTCTCCTTCTCTCTTTCCGCCTTCTGTTCCCTCTTGTCGCCGTCCCGCCCTTAAGCCTTGTTTCCCTCTTTTTCTTCTAACTATTTGCTTGTCCTTTGTTCCTTCCCGCCTAAGGTTGTCTGCGCAGCTCCACGCGCCAGACTCCTTTCAAGGAAGCCTGCGTGAAGACCATCTGTTCCAGCGATACGCGAGACGAACTCTTCTAGCAGCGCGCCAAGAATTGTAATTCTTCTCGCAGCGCGCTAAGAACGGTAGTTCTTCCCGCGACGCGCTAAGGATTTGTAGTTCTTCTCGCAGCGCGCTAAGAATCGTAGTTCATCCCTCGACGCGCGAAGAATTATAGTTCTTCCCGCGGCGCGCTAGGAATTGTAGTTCTTCCCGCGGCGCGCTAAGAAATGTGATTCTTCCCGCGGCGCGCCTTAGCCTTCTCGCGATAAACCCTTTGAGTTTTCTTCTGTTTAATCTAGCCGTTTGCTTTTGTGATATCTTATCTTTTGAGCCGTTGACCTAATCTGCTTTATGTCTGAAAAGCCACTTTTGGCGCAGCATGCGCACCAACCCCATTGGTTGACAGAGAAAGTGACTGACATTATCTTTTGAAGATCTGCTTTTTCCATGCTTGACCAGTACCTTTATCTGACCCGCCCATGCCTGTTACTGTTCCCTGTCAGCTTTCTCTTGTCCCTTGCAGCTGCCATATCTTTTGATATCTTTTGCTTTTGGAATCTTTTGCTTTTTGAGATATTTTCCCCTTTTTCTAGGGATTGTGTTCCCTAGGGTTTCTCTATAAATAATAATATTATTTTCCTAACACATCACACACAAACACTTAATCTCTCCTATTCTCTCTTGCTCCTTGCTCTCTCTGCCGTCCTCCTCTCTGCCTCCGTCTTCCTCCCTGTTCTGCCCTGCTTTTCCGGTAATCTATATTATATATAATAATTTACTTACTAATTATGCTAACTTATAATCAAGACTTAAAACAAATCATTAAAACAATAATCTTATTTATAGGTTAACTTGTGCTTGTTTAAAGTTGGTTCTTGCTTTATCTTACACCGCATCGTTTATCAAGTGAGTAATCTCGTATCTAATCCCTTTTTGCTTTTAATGTTTTGGGATGTTCATGTGTTCATACAAACTTAGAGTCTTAAACTGTTTATGAACTTTAGTCGCGCAGTATCCCATGTGTTGAGGACGTAGACTTGGCTGTTTATTTGTATGTGTGGATCATTAACCGTCTTGTCGGTCTATTCCGCAGTTCTCATGGTACCATTAGATGAACACGGGAGAACTATCGTTTATGATTTTCTCTTTTGTTTACACTTGCACAGTCTTTCTTGTTTGTGAGCTCAATTGTGAGCACTGGCAGTCTATGAATCTTAGAGTTGGTCCCGATCAGATTACACCCTTGTTGAAAACCAGACATACACATGTTGCGCGCAGATTTATTGTTATCTATGCATTGTATTAAACTTGATTTCTCACCAACACGCAAGTGTTTGACGTTTATTTTAACACATGTTCAGGTTTGCAGTAGCTGTTTTGGAGCTTGTGGACACATAGGAAGTTTTCTTTATTTTGGACCTAGATTAAAATGTATCAAGACAAGTTATTTGTTGTTCTAATATTTTGCCTTATAATATATTGATTTATGTTATCTTGTGTTTACTTTGCGCGTGCGCGAATGAATGTATTTATTAAATATTGACACCCAATAGTGTCACGAGTAATGAAACAATATGTGGCGCCCCGATGTATAATCCACCTTTGGTCGGGGTGTTACAGGCCTACTCTTTTATGTTATAATAAAAGCTCTCTTTTCATGACTCAAAATTCAGTTTCTCACAAGCGGGCTAAACACATCGACTTGGATTATCATTTTATTCGAGAGCTAGTTACTTCGGGTAAATTGTATACGCGCTTCGTTCCTACCAATCTTCAGGTGGCTGACATCTTCACAAAAAGTCTTCCGCGTTCACCGTTTGAAGCCTTTCGTACCATGTTACGTCTTGGTCTACCACCGTTTCGATTGAAGGGGGTATTAAAGTATAATTAAGAGAATATGTCAATTTTGTATGGTTATTTTGTTTCCTATTCTTTTGGTCAAATCTCCTTTGATTATGGAGTAATTTGTTTATCCATATTATTATATAAAGCAATCTAATACCTCATTATACGTGAGGTTGATTTCACCATATCTCACACAAATGTAAAAACATTTTAATATTGTAATTGTAAAATGTGCCATTTGTAAATGAATGTGTTCACCAGTATTTCCTGTTGAGCAAATATTTTTAAATATGTTGCAGATGACTTATTAGAGACAAAGGAATGATGCTTGTGGGCTTCTAGTTTAAATATATGGTTTGTCACAAGAATAAAGAAACGTGTTTTGTATATTATGGTTTATCCCTATAAAACTTATGTTTGTATAAAAATGAGTTTTATTCCCAGTTTATTAATTAAGAATCATGATGTTTTATATAACTCTGATCATTTTTCTAACTACGGTCCTAATGAATATGGTTATTACACATTACTTATTGGACAAGTGTGTTTATATAGCACCAATATCACCACTCAACGTTCACGACTCCTCTCCTGAAATATAGGGGTCGAGGGCTGTAACACTCAAAGACTTTAATTCTAAAGGAGGTATTGGATTAAGTATCACTTTTGACAAAACAAAAATAATAAAAATAAAAAAACAGGAGGCTTCAAGTTGAGCCATTAGATTTTGTTATTTATGGGTGGGTTTCCTTAAACGGATAAAATAAATGTTATCGGATGAGTAAGGGTTCATGAGTAATTAAATTGGCATTTAAATAATTAATGCATTTAATCATGTAAAATAGGCTTGACTGGAACACTAAGTTTGTAGTTGTTACCTGTTAATATGAGTCAAAAAAACATAATAATAAATACAATAATAATAAAAAAAAAATTTTAATGTTTGCAACTTAGATCACATACATAAAAAGCATTATAAATGCTAAAAAATATATATTTTATTTTTAAAATACTAGACTATCTAGATACCTTGATATGTAACGTATAAGATGAATTCGTATCATAACTTCATCGAATTTGAAAGAACTGACCCTTTATCACATCTATGATCACTAGATACCCCAATTTACCAACATTTAAGTGTTGTTTAGATATGTTTTTTTGGTAAGTTATACGAGTGTCAATACTATTATGGTCGTTTACTCGATTATTTTTTTGAGTTTATTGTCTTTACCTTAATGAACTTAACTAATACCGACTGAATTCGCGTAGCAACACTGTCACAACACGGCAATTTTTGTTACCTAGTCAGTATTTAATTTACAAGGAGTTAATTTTGAGTAAGTGTCCACCCAAGGGAGCTGAGCTGCTCGCGAGCTACTTGTGCTCGGATTCGTAAAAGGCTCAACACGACCAAGCTTTCTTCGAGCTCGATCCGAGTCTAATCCTCAAATAAAGTTCATTTAGTTATCTAGCCCAAGCCTTTTATGGGAAGCTAGTTTGGGCTTGTCGAGCGTTAACATTTAGTTATCTCGTTGTGTGTTTTTAGTTTTGTCTCTTCTTGACTTTTGTTTACTAGCTTGGCTCGTTTAAGGCACTACACGAACTTGAGCTAAAATTATGCTTGTTTAAAGTTTTTTTCAAGTTATATGCATAAGAAAACCTATATAAGTTAGCTAATACATAATAAACGAGTCATACACAAGCTTTAATAAATAAGTAGCGGGTCGAGCTCAAACCTATGTAAGGCTTTCTTTAACATTAATTCATTCATACCCATTTTGTAATATAATTAGTTATATGATGGATAATATATAAAGTTGAAATCTTTAAATTATTCAAGACATTCTTGTAATGTGAAGTATTTTGCAGGAAGGAATCATGAATTGGTTTAATTTGATACAATTGTTGTTTTCAAATTATGTAAAGACTAGACCTTTATTGATGGTGTTGAGAGATGATTATTTGGTAAATTGGTTTGCAAGAAAACTTTGGTTATTTGAATATTGAAAATTTTAGTTTCTTTTGGGGATTGAAGTAATTGTGAAATTTTCTAATATATAAAATATATTATAATTTAAGTAATTGTGATAAAGTTAAAATTTTCTTTTAGTTATTGAAGACATTTTTTTTCTTTAGTTGAGAAAATTTTAGTGTTTATGAAGTATTTTGCAGGATTTATGTATTGGTGTAATTTACCACTTTTCAAAGGTTATTTTGATTCAATTGTTTTCGGAATTCGGATTATTTACATATTAGACGTTTATAAGCTTAAATGCTTAATACTGTATTATTTGTGGTTAAGGAACAACTGGATGATCTATATAAATTATTAACCTTTATATGTCTTACATAGTTATAAATTGTTAATGATTAATTGGGAAATGCATTTGCAAGCAATTTCAGGATTTGGTTATTGAAATTTTAGTTTTTTTTTCCAGTTTCTGTTTTTTCATTTCTTTGATGTTATTAATCTTTGGCAAAACTGCAAAACCAAAAAGAAGTAAAAAAAAATTATATGCAGCTAACAAAAGTACATATATTTAAAGATCATAATATAAAAATTTGTACCCTTTTATGGATAATTTTTCTTATTATTAGCTCAAAAGTTGGCGGAAGAACTCGATGGATGGCTTAGGGAATGTGGTTTGACCAAGTCTTCCGACGTACGGGCTGTCATTGCTCCGTAAGTAAACGTGCACTTTCAATTTTACTCATATTTTTGCTTTTTTAACCACTTTAAATTTATTTTCTTTAACTTGTTAATGCAATTTTGGTGGTATGATTCCACTAGACATGCAGGTTATTCTTATTCTGGACGTGCAGCAGCCTTTGCGTTTGGAAATATCGATCCAACTAACATGTAACCTTATTCATCAAAAAACATAAAAATTTATATAATAACACACGTTTATTTTTATATATTGATATATGTTTACATTATTTCAGCACTAGAATATTTCTTCTTGGTCCGTCACATCATCATTACACTCCTAAATGTGCTCTTTCTAAAGCAACAATTTCGTCTATTACAGCTCCGATACTTGTTACCGGGTTCGATTATGTAAGCCCTAGGTGACGGAATGTTGTGACTGTTGCCGAGTTCCATTATAGAACTCTAGGCGACGGGTCTGGCGGAGACCGATGACTTATGGTTGTCTATGAAGTAACAGGATGGTGTTTGTGCTTTGATTATGAATGTAGCCGGTGTATCTATCTGAGTCTCTGATGTATTTATCTTCGCATCATGAAAGAAATGACCACAAAGTGATTGTTGGTTTGAAGTGACAACGGATTGATCACATATTGAGTTGTAACACTTCTTAACAAGTGATGTTAGATTTAAACGCGCCCAAGTGTTCTTGAATTAGCTAGGACATCCACTACATTGTAGTCACAGTTAGTATATGCTAAACTAATTAATGAATTTGATTTATAATAGTCTGGCTCCGGGTCATAATCAAAGTGAAAGGAAGATTTGAAATATTTATAATAGTTCTGGTACGGAAGTAGGCTGATATTTGGAGTGTTTGTTAACGGGCTAACACGTTGTCAACTAATCAGGTTCATCTCAGTTGGTGATAAGGGTATTTGGAAATTTTGGCTGCTTATTTTTGGTTAATAGCGGGTTAGACATGGCTTTTTCTTGATTTTGGGTTAATTATGTGGTAGTAGTATTGTATTCAACAGTTGTTGCAATGGTATTTCAGGTATTTATGACTTAACTAACAGTTGGCAAATTGATATTTAGTTAGGCTCGATCTCGATCAAGATCTTTTTAAAACGATGGGATAAAATGTAGCCCGTTCCGTGTTGAAAGTGGTTGTCCTGACTCAAAATAATATATGTACGTAACAAAATAAATAAGGACAAAAAAAAGGATTTCTATTAGTTTTGATTATTGTTTGCTAATGTAGTGGTGATCTATTTGTTTCAAGGTTTCGAGAGTTTTGAGTGAAGACAAACAAGGTCTCGGAAAGACCCCTCTTCTTGTTGCTAAAGCCCTTCATGAAGGCACTAGAGGTAAACTGTTGATTTCCTTTTAGGAGTTAATCTGCCTTTGAAAATTACTATATAAACATTATTGTAAGTTAACTGGACTTGAAATGAGAGGAGTTGTAATGATAAGTCATATGAGCCACACAGAGAGTATTTTGTTGTTCTTTTTTAACATTTGTGTAGTCATGAAAGATCTTTGTTCATTTTCCTTTTCAAGTGGACTACATATTAGGAGATAAAGATATCATATATGATACGATATGTCACAAATTGACCAAGAAGAATCATATAAGCACTTTCGAATTGATGTTTGTTGGCGAACTTATCAGACGTTAGTATGTATGTACCAAAAACTTTTTCATATAAAATGTTCTGCCACAACATAATGCTTGGTAGTGGTATGAATACTAGAATCAATTCTTTATCAAATTCAGATTACATTAATTTGTATCATTAGGCTACTATAATCAATTCTTTTTTTTTTAGCAAAATGACACATGTAAGAGCATGAAGTAAATTTAATATTACTTTTGCAATTTTTGTTTTTATGTCGAGTGTCAAGCTTAGGTAGAAGAGTCAACCATATTTAGCATAACAGTTAGCTAGAATTTGTGGCTAATTACATTATAATTATAAATCCGTGTAACACTCGAGTTATAAAACCTAGACACAAACCCACGCGGATTATAAAATCTGTTGCGCGGGTTATAAAACCTAGTTTGCTATTTAATTTTTTAAGTTCAAAACCTTATATATGTTACATCTTTAAAAATCAAATGCAGGGCCGTCTCAACGTTTTTAGAGGCCTAAAGCGAATTAAAATGTCGAGGCCTTTTTCAAAAACTGTTTGGTATAAACCCTTCTCCTTTATCTAAGCTTGAGACTGGCAATAATAAACTAACAAGTTTATAGTTGGCAAAGCTAAAAAAATTTTAATTTTTTTTGTGTGTAAATATATTTAAATGGAATTTACTCATCTTGCTTTATTTGAAATAAAGTTTTTAATTAAACATTCATAAACAATTCATAATCAATCAAGTTATTGAAAGAAAAAAATATTTTTCGAAAGACATATAAGAAACTTTTAAATAATCAAAAAAATATTGAAGAATAAAAATTAACATGTTAAAATATACGTTTTTATAACTGTATTCATTTGTATGTAATATTTTAGTCAATAACTAATGATATCACTTTTGGTTTTCATGAAGTCGTTTTATATAAATTTGGTCATTTATAATAATAAAGTTGATTATAACTATAATAGTAAAGATATGTAAGAAACTTTTAAATAATCAAAAAAATATTGAAGAATAAAAATTAACATGTTAAAATATACGTTTTTATAACTGTATTCATTTGTATGTAATATTTTAGTCAATAACTAGTGATATCACTTTTGGTTTTCATGAAGTCGTTTTATATAAATTTGGTCATTTATGATAATAAAGTTGATTATAACTATAATAATAAAGATATATATAATAACATGTTTAATTTTGAAAGATGATATACAGATTCATGACATGGGCCTTTCCTATTAGTTTGTGGTCCATCAGTAAGTATTATAAATATGAAAGGCCCATTTTAAAAACCCAGATAACCCATATTGTGATGGCGGCCCTAAAAATTAGAGGCCTAAAGCAAAGGCCTGATTTGGCTGGCCCATGAACCAGGTCTAATCAAATGCGGATACATAAAGATACCAAACAAAGAGAAAAAAATAAAACAAAAACAAAAAGAAAAAAACAAATACCACAACGATAAAAAGAAACTTCAAAAGGGAGGGTGCATATCAACTAGTAAAATAAGAATGTAAAATAAATAAGATACCAAATAATCGTTTTATTTATTAATACGCTTAACAAGCCCAAACACATAAACAAAAACCGTCAGCCAAACACTTTCCCGTCCCCACCCCTCTTCTTTCACGACATGTCTTGATACAAGTATAAGGTTCGCATGGATTAAACCTCTAAGTTTCAGAACACGCTTCGCCCGTCATCAGTGTGCTCCCTATATTAGTTAGTCATAAATAAAGCAATACAAATAAGTAATATGTTAGCACAAGCGTGTTACTCATATATAAGAAGGTTAGAAGTAAATAACTTGAACGCGTGATAAGCAAAAACTAATATGTAGTTTACCGACAGTTGCGACTATTAGTAAGATAGCGAAATTATTTTTTTAAAAAAGACATTCTTATGAGATTTTGTTGTATTTGTTATAAAAGAATGATGTAGTGGAGTGTTACTTTTATAGTCGGAAGGAATTTGTTGATCACAAACTAAATTTTGATGGAGTATTAAATAACAATATTTACATAATTTTAATGATATTAAATAACAATAAATACATAAAATTAATAATGATAATTTTAATAATATTAAATTACAACAAATACATGACATTAATATTGTTGAATAAGAATAAATTCATGATATTAATAATATAAAATTATAGTAAGTGTATACCATTAATGATACTACTGTGAAAATGTTATACTAACCGAGATCTAGTTTAAGGCATTACTGTAACGTCACGTGATTTTCGGGTCAAAAATGTCAAGTTTTCCAAGTCAAGAGACCAATTCTGCCATTTTCCAAACCCCAGGGACTAAAAGTGTAAAATCTGTTTTCTTGACCTATCGCGCTACGCGACAGGGTCAAGACAGACACCCATCGCGTACCGCGATGGGGTGTCTGACAGATTGTGACACGTGTGCCACGTGGCACACGGTGGCAGCGTCTGCCGCCACGTGGCAGCACGTTCGCCACGTGTCGCCACGTGTAAGCGGTGCCTGCCACGTGTTGACACGTGGCAGGTCTAGGCGCTGATTCAGTAAGCCTACATATGGGCTTGCCAAGTGACCTATCGCGTATCGCGATGGGGTCCAAAATCAGGCCTATAAAAAGCAGCTACGGGTTCAGTCCATCCTCACTCCAAAACACACACATTACTCTCTCACTACTCTCTCTCTACACCTCGTAAAGCGTGCCAACGTTCCGCCTCGAAAAACGTGCCCCGAACCTCGTTTTCCGTGCCCACTACCTCGATTTCCGTGCCATCCCGAAGTGCTGCCCGGTGATTTCCTCGAAGTAGCCAAGAGTGTCGGTGTCACGACAAGCGTGCCGAAGCGAAGGTGTTGATTTAAGTGAGCGTTGAAAAGCAAACGGCGTCGAAGTGCTGCCCGAGTGTTGAGGGTATTTCTAAGCCGAACAAGGTAGACATAATGCCCGACCAAAATAATAATAAAATATTATAACGGCTTAATACCCAAGTCGAAGTTATGCTCGATGATAAACAAAGAAAGATATAACAAAGAAAATAAAGAAAAGAAAGATAATATATATATATATATATATATATATATATATATATATATATATATATATATATATATATCTTTGTTATGAAATATATTATTTAAGTATAATGAGTATACTTAAATAATAATAAAGAAAGAATACGTTTCTTAATAAAGAAGAAACGTCGGGTTTTATAAACTAAAGGTTTATCAAATATTACTTTTCAACTAAAGGTTTTAAAGTAAAATAATGAACTAAAGGTTCATCGAGATAAATAAGACTCGAGGTCTTAAAGCCGGATCGTGTATCAGACTAATGAATGTTATACTCGTACTATAGGTGCGAGATAGCAAGAGAAGAACTAACGGACGGTGTTGGAAGCCGATCCCATTTGAAAGGTGAATACGCCCCACTTTTATAAACTTGTTTTCAAACAAACAAACGTGTTATGTGTAAAACTTTACATGAGGCTATGTGTCTCTAAAACCATTGTAAATAAGAGTATAAACCTAGCCCTCAGGCTGTGGTATACGTTTTCCTGGATCTTTACATATGTGGTATGCGGTGGGCACATCGCTCCACGCCTGGTCACGACCTCCAGCCACGATGGGCCGGACCAAAGTATGTCCGAGTGAGAATGACCTTGTGTATATTTATGGTACCTAAGTATGTCGGAACGCTGCGGTGTTCTGCTGAGGTGACCTAGAGTAGAGACTCGAGTTTATGATGATTGTTTATAACTTGATTATTCCTAAGCCAAGATGGGCCGAGGCTTACGTGGTCTCGAGGGGTAATTAAGTAAAAAAAATATTTTCGCTTCAGCATATTCACCAGCATTCGTTGCTGACATATTTTATTAACATTTTGCAGGTAATCAGGAATAGAGCTTGCAAGACGAAGAAGCTCAAGTATCCGGTGGCTCGGATAATTTTATGTGAATATTAAAATATGTGGTTTTGTAAAATCATAAACAAGTAAACTTAAAACGGGACTTTCGTCTCGTTCTTTTGTAATATAAATATTTTATAATATCGATCCTTTGTTTTTATAAAGACTTTCGCTTAAACCCGCAACTCTGAAATTATTTACAAATACGGTACCAACTATGGTTCACACTCCTAGGCCCGAAATGGGGGTGTGACAGGTTGGTATCAGAGCCATCGATTTTAGCGAATTGGGTATCATAAAACAATACCCAAGCTTCGATTCAAGCATAGGAAATATTTACTTGTCTATTTGAATAGGGATAAGATTGGTTGGTAACCCTTTCTTTTCCCTCTCTACAATCTATACTACCCAAAAGATGTCTTATGAAGAATTAATAAAATATTATGACAAGGAAGCAAGAAGAGCAAGGAAATACTACAAATTTCACAAGGCATCATGAGGAAAGACAACTTCGAATCCTTTTTCAATGAAGAACACAAACAATACCCTAACCCAAGTCCAATCTACCATCTAAATAACACACCACATGGAGAATACCAACCCCCAAAGCACTATCCGAACAACATCCCCTATAACCCACCGAAGTCAAGTGTTGAGGCCCCAAGGCACTCGAGTTATCATCCACCGACTATGCCAATGTATCAACCGTCAGAAATACCAACATATCACCCATCAGAGATCCCTACATATCAACCCACAGAAGTACCACAATATTTCCCAACTGGTTATGTACCGCCAAATCCACCCAGTTGTATGCTTTCCTCTCAAACTTACCAATCAAGGAGGAACCAAAATCTTCTTCTTCATCCGACTGGATGCAATGCCACTCCGACTAACGAAGGTGGCATACCGGCACATCAACCATGGATTCTGCCCGCTCACAACACAACAATGAAGGACCCTCTCGAAAGCCCAAGATGAGAGTAACTATGCCATACGAAAAGATCCACATGACTGCAATGACCGAGGAGGAATTAGAAAAGAATCAATAAGAGGAAAAGGAAGAAGAAACCGACCCCGAGGAAGAATCGGAAGAGGAACCTGAAGAGGAGACTAATCCCGAGGAAGAATACCCGGACAACCCAAATGAAGTAACCACACCGGAAGAAGAACAACACTCCACCCCAATCTATGGTTCTGTCGACCCATACATGAAATTTCTCCAAGAACTCAAGGGTAAAACATCATCAAGTTTCCCACCTTACCAAGGCGAGATTCCGTCCATTAAAGAACAGGCGAACGAGATCCGTGAACAAAATGAAGTTGCCGACGCATTCTTCAATTATCCCTCCGATGTGACATCTCCGTATCCAAACCCGAAGAACCACTAAGACATTGTGATGATGGGTTACCGCAACCCACCTCCTAGATACGGGTATCCTACGGACATACCACAATCCCAGGAGGAGCATTTGGATCGAGCCCTGCTGGAAACAGATGAGTTAAGAAAGAAGATTGATACTGATGGGAAGAAGAAAAAGAAGATGGGAGACAAACTTCTTCGCAAATGCAACAAGCTTACCAAAGTTGCGAAGAAGTTTATGAAAGACTGAGAAGATGGTGGCGTGTGTACAAGATGATGAAGTGTAACATCCCGAAAATTCTAAGAACAATATTATATATTATTTATTTATGATGGGGAACGTTTACTTGATTTGGTAGAGAAATAGTAAAATAATAAAGATGGGTCAAGTGGGCTAATTAGATGAAATTAATTATGGATCAAGAAGGAAAGATGGGCCTTAGGTCCATGGGCTTAAGGGAGTATAAATACCCCTTAAACCCTAATCATTTCCATTTTTATCTCTACATCATAGCCTACACCTTGGAAAACACACACAAACCTTATCCTATAACCCGAGCCAAGATCCGAAGACGAGAACCCGAGCTTGTTGGTGCTAGATCGTCGTGACGAACCAAAGCAACATCAAAGACCAGCTCGTGTTCGTAGTTCGACTCGTTTACGGTACGTTTATATCGAGAACTTGTTCGTTAAGGTACGGATTTAGTCTAGAAATCATAGATTTGTGTTAGTGTGGTAAAAACGAATCCAACAAAGCTAAACTTACTGAAATTGATTACAGTTTGATAGGTTAATTGTTAGTATGAAGAAACCCGTATGTAGATGCATAAATCGCACCCTTTAAATGTAAATGTTTGGCCGATTTGATGATTGGGGTTTGTAGGCGCTGGTCAGACGATTCTATTGATACCAAAATCATGACGTTTCATTAAGAAACGAAGATTTAATTGCAAATCTAAGTTCTATTGACTGTGGGTGTTCTTGACGTTTTTTACTTTGACCCTTGAGTCAAAGTCTGGATAAGAACTGTTGATGATTCGTTAAGGTTGGGTGATTCGTTACGCTGTCATAACGAATGGGACTCATTCGTGTGACTTGATAACGAATCAGCCCTTAATTCGTTAAATGCCCATTCGTTCTGTCAAGGTAACGAATTAGCTACCAGTTCGTTATGTTCAAGTAACGAATCAGATGAAGATAAGGTAACAAAACAGTTAGAGAATCAGACTCAATTCGTTATAATTGAGATAGCGAACTAGGCCATTCGTTATAGCGAATGAAGGAGGATTTTGTAATGGATTAGACTTTGAAATAATTACAGAAGTGGCCCCTGGACTTGTGAAAGAATGAGATAATTACATAATAGCCCTTGGATTTTGATAATTTATGAAAGATTCCTTTAAAGGTTAATGAGTAACGATTAACTAACCGGGTAATGGTTCAATGAAGTAAAACCGGCTTAGACGAGTAAGACTAATTAAGTAGCATTGAGAATGGCTAGAGTAGTATTTGATATTCCACTATTAAACAGTTAGACGCGCACAGCTCGAGAAGGAATAACCAGTAGCAGAAGAAGTAACCGAGTTCAGGTGAGTTTCTAGCCCCATTCCTTGTTATGTTTTTCGGGGCTGTGTGCATACTCGATGTGATTAGTTAATACACTTATCCTAAGTGATAAGTGTATGCCATATATGTATTATGTGTAATGTATGAATGATTTCTTGACGGTACATGAACGATCTTCGGAATTGCACTTACTGTCCGGAAATGGATTGATGTTATATGTATGTTGTAAGATGAATATTTAATGATGTACGTACGTATGAAACTTACCGTTTTTGCATATAGAATAGTAGGACATGAAGGGCACCGGACCCTAATAATATCCGAGGATGGAGGGCACCGGACCCTAATAATATCCGAGGATGAAGGGCACCGGACCCTAATAATATCCGAGGATGGAGGGCACCGGACCCTAATAATATCCGAGGTATGTAGGGCGAAATGCTCTTTATAACGTAAGGATAGTTATGATTGTATATGAAAACAATGATGGACAGGTTAAGTATGTAATGTGTACCTTCGGGCACGTATATGTGTATGTAAAGTATGATATGTGATTAACTAGAACTCACTCAGCGTAGCTGACTTTTAGTATGCACGCAGGTATATATGTTTATCGGGAAGGCATGAGGACGGCACATGGCATGGATTGAACGGCTGGCATCTGAAGATAGAAGAAAATATGTTTTAAAAATAATGTTTTATGTTATGGTTTTAAAGAAAAGATTAAAGGTTTTGTAACGAATGATTAATGTTTTATATTCCGCGAAAGTTTTAGTTAACTCTGATTTATAAGAATTGTGTTAATGAGTAAATCCGACGCTAAAGTAGGGCTACCGGTAACGGGGCCTTACATGAAGTTTGTGTAATATAGTTGTATAATATGTGTATGTGATATGTATAGTAAGGATAGGACCTTATATATCGTTTAATGATGTATGAGTATATTGTAAAATAATATGCATATCATTTATGATATGTATATAATTGTGAAATATATAAAACTTGTATAATAAGAAAAGAAATGTGTAAATTTCAGATAAAAAGATAAAAGAATGTCTAGACAAAGCGATAATCGCGAGGTTTCCCGAAAAGAAGCCGAAAGACTTGAAGCGAAAGGGAAAGGTCCCGAACGAGAGGAACCGATTCCCGACAAGTATATGAACCAAATCCAACAAATGATAAGAAAAACCGTTCAAGAAGAATCTGAAAATAGGTCTCGATCTAGACAAACCAAACATACTCAATCCGAGAATCCTTCTCGAAAGTCTGTTTCTAAACCCCGTACTCAACCTTCACGTGAGGAAGAGAGTGAGCATGATTCAAACGACGATAAGGGTGTTAGAAAGGAATTTAAGAAACTTAAGATAGGAGGATGTTCCTTCAAGGACTTTAAATATTACGGACCGAAAGAATTTCACGGTGACAAGGGAGCCATCAATACCGTAAGGTGGCTTGAAGAGATGGAAACGATCGTTATTATAAGCCAGTGTACGGAGGAATAAAAGATTCAATATTGTGCCTTGATGTTCAAAGGCGAAGAACTGGAGTGGTGGAACGCGTTACTAATGAGTAGAGGAAGGGAAGTTATGTACAGCTTGACTTGGAAAGAGTTCAAGGAGTTGTTGTTATCAAAATTCTATCCGATGCACGAGACAGACCAGATCCAAACCAAGTTGCTGGCTCACAAGGTTGTTGGAACGAACCTTCGTGAGTATAATACGAAATTTCACGAGTATTGTCGATTAGTTCCCCAGCTGGTTACCCCCGAGTCCAGCAAAGTGACACGTTATATATGGGGACTGCCTCGTGAAATTCGTGACATGGTGAGATCGCACTTGCCACAAACTGCTGACTCCGCGATGGAGTTAGCAGGATATTTGATGGGCGGAATGATCCGCAACAAGGAGGAGGATAGAAAAGTTGTACCAGCACGTGACTCAAAGAAAGGTGGAGATACCCGCTTCAAGGGTAAAGGAATTGACCAACGAAGGTCTGGCTTCAACCCCGGAATCCCACAATGCAAAAACTGTAAGAAATATCATCGGGGTAGATGCCTTCTAGCTCCACGACTTTGTGAATCATGTCACAAACCCGGCCACGCTGCGGCCGATTGTTGGAAGAAGAAAATAACCTGCTACAATTGTAAAGAGATGGGACATCTTAGTTTCGAGTGTCCCAAGAATAAACCCGCGACTGGTGGTGCGGGTGGTAGCGGTCAGAAGAACGAGCCCAAGAAGGGCAACGCAAGAGTCTTCGTCTTGGACACGAAGAAAGCGGCCGACACACCGGAAACGATTACCGCTACGTGCCTTGTTAATAACGCTTATGCTAGAGTCTTGTTTGATTCGGGTGCCAACTTAAGTTGTATAGATTATAAGTTTTGTAGTCTATTAAACGAACCTTTAATCAAACTTAACAAAACTCTAAGCGTCGAGACCGCTAGTGGCGAAACAATTAAAATCACCGAAGCCTTAGAGAATGGAACAATCTTTCTAGCTGGTTACGTTTTGCCTATTCATTTATTACCCATGACTCTTGCTAGTTTTGATGTTGTATTGGGTATGGATTGGTTATCCAACAACCATGCCCGTATCCTTTGCAACAGCAAGACCATTGAACTTCAATCCCCTGATAAACGTACTATACGAATTGAAGGGGATAAAGACGCGGGCCGAGTTACCCTAATCTCCATGATAATGGCTAACAAATGTTTAAATCAAGGATACTTAGCATTCATGGCCTACGTCACTGAAGAATCAAAACCCAAAGAAATCAAAGACGTTCCTGTTGTTTCTGATTATGCCGATGTCTTTCCCGACAAACTCCCCGGCATTCCTCCCGATCGTGAAGTAGAATTTAGAATTGATCTTACTCCCGGTACTGCTCCGATCGCTAAAGCTCCGTATCACCTCGCACCAACCGAGATGAAGGAATTGAAGAAACAACTAGACGAGCTACTCGAGAAAGGTTTCATACGACCTAGTTCATCACCATGGGGAGCCCCTATACTGTTTGTTAAAAAGAAGGATAGATCCATGCGGATGTGCATCGACTACCGAGCCCTCAACAAAGTAACAATCAAGAATCGTTATCCACTTCCGCGTATTGACGATCTATTCGATCAACTTCAAGGTGCTAGCTTCTTTTCTAAAATTGATCTTCGCTCCGGCTATCACCAACTTAAAGTTCAATCCGAAGACATTCCGAAAACCGCTTTCCGAACAATGTATGGACGAGTTCACGGTCATGCCGTTTGGACTTACTAATGCGCCAGCCGCGTTTATGGACATGATGAACCGAATCTGTAAGCCTTACTTAGATAAATTTGTGATCGTTTTCATCGACGACATACTTATTTATTCCAAGTCTAAGGCCGATCACGAAGTCCATTTACGAACCTTACTTGAAATTCTTCGAACCGAGAATTTGTACGCCAAGTTCTCGAAATGCGAGTTCTGGTTACACGAAGTGAAATTTCTTGGTCATGTTATCAATGTTAACGGTATTCAAGTGGACCCCGCTAAAATTGAAGCTATCTCCAAGTGAGAGGTCCCAAAGTCGCCAACCGAAATTCGAAGTTTCTTAGGATTGGCCGGCTACTACCGTAGGTTCATCGAAAACTTTTCTAGAATCGTTGTTCCCCTAACTTCCTTAACTCGGAAAAATATTAAGTATGAATGGGGAGCAAAGCAATAAGAGGCGTTCGATATATTAAAGAAAAAGTTTACCCTAGCTCCTATACTGGCTTTGCCACAAGGTGACGAAGATTTCGTTGTCTTTAGTGACGCGTCTCATTCTGGCTTGGGATGTGTACTAATGCAACGAAATAAAGTAATCGCCTACGCCTCTCGTCAACTAAAGGTGCACGAAAAGAACTATACGACTCATGATCTAGAGTTAGGCGCCATAATCTTTGCACTTAAGATATGGAGGCACTATCTCTATGGAGTTAAATTTATCGTGTACACCGATCACAAAAGCTTGAAACATATTTTTGAGCAAAAAGAACTAAACATGCGCCAACGACGCTGGATGGAAACACTAAACGACTATGACTGCGAAATTGTCTATCACGAAGGTAAGGCCAATGTTGTGGCTGATGGCTTAAGTCGTAAAGAGCACAAAAAGCCAAAAAGAGTCCGAGCGTTAAGGCTAGAACTTCAAATCGATCTTAATGACCAAATCAAATCCGCTCAAGCTCAAGCGATAAACGAAAACAAGATCTCCGATGAAAAACATAACGGCACCATTGACTCGCTCGTCAAAGGTGACGATGGTATCCTTAGAATGGGAAACCGGATTTGGGTACCAATCATTGGAGACTTACGCGAAAAGATCATGAGCGAAGCCCATAAGTACGATGCACCCCGGTAGTGACAAAATGTATCAAAATCTTAAGTCAAACTACTGGTGGAACGGAATGAAGAAGGACATCGCTTCGCATGTTGCGAAATGTCTTACTTGTTTGAAGGTCAAGGCTGAACACCAAAAGCCTTCGGGATTGCTTCAGCAACCCGAACTTCCTGTATGGAAGTGGGAGTTAATAACCATGGATTTTATTACCAAACTCCCAAAGACGACTCGACAAAACAATGCTATATGGGTGATTGTGGACCGTTTAACAAAGTCCGCACATTTCATACCTATCAACGATTCGTACTCCATGGATAGACTAGCCTTTATTTATGTGAACAACATTGTTGCTGTGCATGGAGTACCACTATCTATAATTTCCGATAGAGACAGTCGTTTCACGTCTCATTTTTGGAAAAGTTTCCAACAAGCACTCGGTACAAAGTTAAACCTTAGCACCGCCTATCATCCACAAACTGATGGGCAAAGCGAAAGGACAATCCAAATGTTGGAAGATATGCTCCGCGCTTGTGTGATAGACTTAGGCGGAAGTTGGGATGACCACTTGCCCCTAATGGAATTTTCGTATAACAATAGTTATTACTCAAGCATTCAAGTCGCACCATTCGAGGCGTTGTATGGACGAAAGTGTAGAACACCTGTGTGTTGGTCTGAAACGGGAGACAATCAATTTTCTGGACCCGAAATAGTCCAAGAAACTACCGACAAAGTACTCCAAATTCGCGAACGACTTAATACGGCACGTGACCGCCAAAAGAGTTACGCCGATGTCCGTCGTAAGCCGTTAGAGTTTAGTGTCGGTAATAAAGTTCTCTTAAAAGTCTCGCCATGGAAAGGCGTAGTCCGATTCAGCAAGAAAGGCAAACTAAGTCCTCGAATCGTTGGACCCTTCGAGGTACTCGAACGAATTAGTACTGTCGCATACCGTTTGCGACTACCCGAGGAAATGCAAGGGATACACGACGTATTCCATGTTTCAAATCTAAGAAAGTGTCTAGCCGATGAATCTCTTTCGATGTCCCCAAAAGACGTAGAAATCAATGAAAATTTAAAATTCGTAGAACGTCCCATCCAAATCGAAGATTCAAAACTAAAGAAACTTAAAAGACGAACATTAAAAATAGTGAAAGTAAGATGGGATTCCCGAAGAGGACCCGAGTATACATGGGAACTCGAGTCCGAGATGAAAAAGAAATACCCCCACTTGTTCTCGTAAGCAATCTCGAGGACGAGATTTAATTCAAGGTGGGGAGGATGTAACATCACGTGATTTTCGGGCCAAAAATGTCAAGTTTTCCAAGTCAAGGGACCAATTCTGCCATTTTCCAAACCCCAGGGACTAAAAGTGTAAAATCTATTTTCTTGACCTATCGCGCTACGCGACAGGGTCAAGACAGACACCCATCGCGTACCGCGATCGCGATGGGTGTCTGGCAGATTGTGACACGTGTGCCACGTGGCACACGGTGGCAGCGTCTGCCGCCACGTGTCACCACGTGGCAGCACGTTCGCCACGTGTCGCCACGTGTAAGCGGTGCCTGCCACGTGTTGACACGTGGCAGGTCTAGGCGCTGATTCAGCAAGCCTACATCGCGATACGCGATGGGCTTGCCAAGTGACCCATCGCGTATCGCGATGGGGTCCAAAATCAGGCCTATAAACAGCAGCTACGGGTTCAGTCCATCCTCACTCCAAAACACACACATTACTCTCTCACTACTCTCTCTCTACACCTCGTAAAGCGTGCCAACGTTCCGCCTCGATAAACGTGCCCCGAAACCTCGTTTTCCGTGCCCATTACCTCGATTTCCGTACCATCCCGAAGTGCTGCCCGACGACCCGGTGATTTCCTCGAAGTACGTGCCAAGAGTGTCGGTGTCTCGACAAGCGTGCCGAAGCGAAGGTGTTGATTTAAGTGAGCGTTGAAAAGCAAACGGCGTCGAAGTGTTGCCCGAGTGTTGAGGGTATTTCTAAGCCGAACAAGGTAGGCATAATGCCCGACCAAAATAATAATAAAATATTATAACGGCTTAATACCCAAGTCGAAGTTATGCTCGATGATAAACAAAGAAAGATATAACAAAGAAAATAAAGAAAAGAAAGATAATATATATATATATAAATATTCTTTGTTATGAAATATATTATTTAAGTATAATGAGTATACTTAAATAATAATAAAGAAAGAATACGTTTCTTAATAAAGAAGAAACGTCGGGTTTTATAAACTAAAGGTTTATCAAATATTACTTTTCGACTAAAGGTTTTAAAGTAAAGTAATGAACTAAAGGTTCATCGAGATAAATAAGACTAGAGGTCTTAAAGCCGGATCGTGTATCCGACTAATGAATGTTATACTCGTACTATAGGTGCGAGATAACAAGAGAAGAACTAACGGACGGTGTTGGAAGCCGATCCCATTTGAAAGGTGAATACGCCCCACTTTTATAAACTTGTTTTCAAACAAACAAACGTGTTATGTGTAAAACTTTACATGAGGCTATGTGTCTCTAAAACCATTGTAAATAAGAGTATAAACCTAGCCCTCAGGCTGTGGTATACGTTTGCCTGGATCCTTACATATGTGGTATGCGGTGGGCACATCGCTCCACGCCTGGTCACGACCTCCAACCACGATGGGCCGGACCAAAGTATGTCCGAGTGAGAATGACCTTGTGTATATTTATGGTACCTAAGTATGTCGGAACGCTGCGGTGTTCTGCTGAGGTGACCTAGAGTAGAGACTCGAGTTTATGATGATTGTTTATAACTTGATTATTCCTAAGCCAAGATGGGCCGAGGCTTACGTGGTCTCGATGGGTAATTAAGTAAAGAAAATATTTTCGCTTCAGCATATTCACCAGCATTCGTTGCTGACGTATTTTATTAACATTTTGCAGGTAATCAGGAATAGAGCTTGCAAGACGAAGAAGCTCAAGTATCCGGTGGCTCGGATAATTTTATGTGAATATTAAAATATGTGGTTTTGTAAACTCATAAACAAGTAAACTTAAAATGGGACTTTCGTCTCGTTCTTTTGTAATATAAATATTTTATAATATCGATCCTTTGTTTTTATAAAGACTTCCGCTTAAACCCGCAACTCTGAAATTATTTACAAATACGGTACCAACTATGGTTCACACTCCTAGGCCCGAAATGGGGGTGTGACAATTACATGAACTTGAGTTAAGATTATGCTTGTTTAAAGATTTACTTAAATTATATGCATGAAAAAACCTATGTAAATTAGCTGATAAATAATAAACAAGTCGAACCAGAATTTAATATACAATTAACAGGTCAAGCTCAAGCTTTTATAAAAGAACTCGAAATAAACCAAGCTTGAGCCTAGTCAAACTCAAGCTTGACTCCGCTCGTTTACACCCGGTCACTCGTTTAGTATACACTAATGATTGGTGTGCTTGGAAGAATCTTATTTTACTTTTTAATGGTTTTTATTAATAATAATCATAATCATAATATAAAATAGTTGTAAATAATTCTTTTACGTAAAGTAAACGCAATCGATGGAGAAGATGAGGAGAGCATCACACGCAGGCTCATGGTACTCTAATAATCGTAAGGCTTTCTTTAACATTAATTCATTCATACCCATTTTGTAATATAATTAGTTATATGATGGATAATATATAAAGTTGAAATCTTTTAATTATTCAAGACATTCTTGTAATGTGAAGTATTTTGCAGGAAGGAATCATGAATTGGTTTAATTTGATACAATTGTTGTTTTCAAATTATGTAAAGACTAGACCTTTATTGATGGTGTTGAGAGATGATTATTTGGTAAATTGGTTTGCAAGCAAACTTTGGATATTTGAATATTGAAAATTTTAGTTTTTTTTGGGGATAGAAGTAATTGTGAAATTTTCTAATATATAAAATATATTATAATTTAAGTAAAGTTAAAATTTTCTTTTAGTTATTGAAGACATTCTTTAGTTGAGAAATTTTAGTGTTTGTGAACATGCTATAGGTTGAATTGATGTCTTTATAAAACAATTAAGGGCATTTTTGACATTTGGTATGGGTTTGGCTGGAATAATAACTAGGTGATCTTCATATGTGTTATCTTCTGTTTCGTTTTATGTAGATGCCTGATTTATATACATATATAGGTTTAACTACATGCACTATGACAAAAAACATGGACCTATTTATAAATCGATCGAGGCGTTAGACAAAATGGGGATGGAAATTATAGAAACTCGAGATCCGGATGTATTCAAACAGTATTTGTTGGAAACCGATAATACGATTTGTGGACGTCATCCCATCAGTGTTTTTCTCCATGTAAGTAAATCTGCTTATAAATTCGGTTTTGAAAATATCGGTTGTGCAAATAATGAATTTTGCCATGTGGTGTTTGGATTTATGATATTAAGTTGATTTTCTGATTATTTATGGGCTTTTATAATCATTTTCATATAATCAAAGAGCAATGTAAAGTTACCTAATTACCCCTTTGCTTGACTTAATTTGATCAATAAATCTCTATTTTCACAACAATATGCTTTTGATCATTATATGTAATAGTTTATATTATATCTTGTAATTTGTTACTCAAAACATCAAAAGCACATCCAAACATCCCTATATTTTTTTTGAATAATTCTAATATTTTATTTCTGATGACAAGCAGATGTCAAAGAATTGTTCGACGAAAATAAAAATAAAATTTCTTCGATACGAGCAATCGAGCCAATGCAAAAGCACACGAGACAGCAGTGTGAGTTATGCATCAGCAGCTGCCAAATTGGACCACTAAGATTTCTAATATTATGTTTACACATTTCCAATATTTGAATATTTGATCATGTTTGCTTCTTGTCAATAAGATGATGAAGAGGTAGGTCCCAGCAGGGCTCAGTTGGTCCCGCATGACTCACCTTGAACAGGGATGTCTGCGCAAAGACCATCTACTCCCGCAGGACCCACCAGGCTCAGAGAAGCCTACGCGCAGTATGCAAGCTGCATACGCAGGGAAAAGCCTCCCAATGGTAAAGTAACCCGCCTGTTCCCGCAGTTGCGGATACAAGCCATCAGGGAAGGCTACCCGCACAGCATAGCTACACGCATAAGGCTTAACACTTACAAATTCAGTGTCACCTGAAAGAATGAGCAAAGGCGGGAGGGGGAAAACTCCCGCCAAAATGGGCCAGTCCGTATGATGGAGGATCTTTTGCGTGATACCTGACGAGGTAAAGACAAAAGATCTGACCAAGAATGCGACAGCTCACTGACAGCAGCGTGGCAGACAGCACGCCACAGCACTGTGACCAATAGCCGCCGCCTGCCCACCAACTCCTGCCAGACCACGTGCCTAGCCTGCAGTTGGTAGAAGACGAAGAGTGCACGGCACGCCTGCTCTGTGTCAGCCGCTACCTATCCACCACTCACAGGTAGGGCACGTGCATAGGTTACAGTTGGTAGCGTGTTGGGCCGGCTAAACCCCTTGGAAACCCACCTTCGGCTATAAAAGACAGCAAATGGTATTATCATTTCATCATCTACTATCTCGTATAACTTACTTGATAACTGCTCTAATAGTATTCATATACTTTTATATTCAAAGAGCAATATAGACTGATTCTCACGCCGGAGGGTGGTCACAAGGAGGAACCCCCCCCTTCTCAGTGACGAGCTTACGGTGTCTGTTTTGCAGGTTCCCTGAAGTACAACTTACTCTGCTGGACCTAACCTTCGTGGGAAACATTACTTAGCCCCCAGATTACCTATAATCTGCCCGGGGTCACTTAGTGTTTCTTCATTGGCGCCATCCGTGCATAAAGCTAGAACTACATCTTTCTCCAGTTTTTCAAAACTTCCAAGATGACTAGAGAAATTCCGGTAACCACAACCCCAGCCACTGGGGTAAACACCGGCAACACAATGTTTACAAACACTACCCCAGCCACCCAAGCTGGGGCAAGTGAAGTACATTTTACGAACACTACCCCAGTCACTCATGTAGGGGCAAGTGGAGTAAATATTCCACTGGGATTCACTGATGCCCAGCTGGAAAAACGAACTCGAGCCCCTCGCCAAACACTTGATCAAGTGAAGGCATGGGCCGAGGCACGTCAAAGAGAATTTCAGGCTGAATTGGACGAACGCTTGCGTTCAGTCCAACAAGCTGAGGAATTCGGTAGTACTCGCCAGCACCTCAACATGAGTAGTGAGTACGAGTACTCAGACGCCGAGAGGGAAGACTCCGACACCGACGCGAACCCTCGCCATAGGGCGAAAGGGAAGCGTAAGGAAACGGATCCCCAGCCAAAAAGGAATTTTGGGGAAGCATTCCAACCAGTCACGGAAAAAAGCTCGCGTGACTTCTCCAAGGCCTTTAGACCTACTGCCACAAACGCAGGAAGGTCAAAATTTGCAAGGGACATTGCAGAAGCAATCGCCCCGAGGAGTGCCAAACAAATGTCCAATATTGGCACATACGATGGTATATCCGACCCAGATGACCATCTGAACAGGTTCATTGCGGGGGCAACCGTCAGTAACTGGACGGAACCCACGTGGTGCTACATGTTCCAGATGACTCTGGTAGGAGCAGCCAGAGCATGGTTCGACCGTTTACCGGTCCACCACATTTATGACTGGGCAGACTTCCAGAACAAGTTCAGTCAACAGTTTAGTCAACAGAGGAAGCACACTGAGGAGCAGTGGACGATCCTCAACTGTGTGAGAGAAGAGGATGAATCCTTACTGGACTTCATCACCCGCTTCAACTCCAAGAAGCTGAGTCTGGGCAACATCAGTGAAGACCTCGTTCGCGCCGCTTTCATTCAGGGCGCTGAATACCCAGAACTCATCCGCACTCTGACGGGTAAAGACGGCATGCCATCCACGTGGGATGCCATAATGACGGCAGCCAAACGCTTTGCCGAAACGGAGAAACAGCTGGGAAGAGATCTCCCCCAGAATACAAACCTCTACACGCAGAGGACAAGGGAGAACAATGTGAGAACCGCCCGGCTAAACAAAAAGAGGCGGCAAGGTATTTGGCAGTCAAGGATAAACTTTGACACCCCCTCAAGCTCTCGCCCTCTGGTTGGCGGAAGGGACAACACGCACCCTTCGAACCGGAAAAAACCGTTGGACGCCACTCACCAAGAGCGTCACGGAGATATTTGCCACGGAAAAACTGCCATGGCCAAAAGCCCCAGCGATCCGACAGAAACCCAATGCGGATCAAAGCAAGTCTTGTGACTTCCATGGGACAAAGGGCCATAGCACTGAGGAGTGCACATCCTTGAGGGACATCGTCGAGACATTTGTCAAGGATGGGAGGCTCGCACACCTCGTGGCATCTATCAAGAAGGGAGGAAGGAACGACAACAGGTACAGGGGTAACGGACGAAAGCCCGTCGACATTAGCATCAACATGGTCCAGGGTAAGGTCAGAGGAAGAAAGAGACCGATAACCGAACCATGCGCATGGAAGGAAGCAGAAGTGCGCTTCCCGCGAGTGCCGGGAGGCCCAAACAAAGAAGGCCCCATTGTCATTAAAAGCCAGCTGGGGCACTACATCACCTCCCGCACCCTCGTTGACAATGGCGCATCGTCGACAGTGATGTACAGGCAGTTCTTCGACAAGCTCGACGATGAAGACAAGGAACGCCTGGAGACGGTCTACGCTTCAATGGAAGGGTTTGACGGCAGCATGAACACTCCCTTGGGCATCCTATCTTTCCCCGTCACTCTCACCGATGGGAATTATTCACGCACGGAGGATGTGGATTTTGTTGTAATGAAAAAACCACATCATACGTATGACATCCTATTCGGGAGAGACGGGATGGCAAGATTCAACGCCGTGGTATCCTCAGTCCACGGCATGATGGGATGGCCAACAACTGAAGGCGTAGCGATGATCACGGGCATTCCCCAGGTATGCATCGCATCTGTCTCCTCTAAACCCAAACCGAAGATGGCCAAACAAACCATCACTGAACCTGAACAGTGGGCATTCAATGGGAAATATCCCGATCAGGCCGTTACCATTGGCCCGACAATTGTTGATCCAACACGCACCTTACTCAAGCGCTTACTGCAGCGAAACGCAGACATCTTCGCGTGGACACCAGCCGACATGACTGGTGTACCCCGGGGTAAGGCAGAGCATAAGCTCAAATGCGATCCGGCCGTTACGCCGATCGTACAAAAGCGCAGAGTAATGGGGCCCGAGCAAACCAACGCGTGCAGAACCCAAGTCAAGGAACTCCTTGATGCGGGCATCGTGCGCGTTAGCAAATATCAAACGTGGGTTGCAAATCCCGTAATGGTACCGAAGAATAACAAACAATGGCGCATGTGCATAGATTTCAAAGATTTGAATAAAGCATGCCCCAAAGATTGTTATCCGTTGCCAGAAATTGATCTCAAGGTGGATTCGGTGGCACCATTTCGCCTTAAATGCTTCTTGGATGCGTATAAGGGGTACCATCAAATCCACATGGCTGTAGATGACCAGGACAAAACCGCCTTTCGGACGCCCGATGGCACATTTTGTTATAAAATGATGCCATTCGGACTTAAGAACGCGGGATCCACGTACCAACGACTAATGGACAAAGAGTTTCACGCCCAAATTGGGAGAAACTTGGAAGTCTATATGGATGATTTGGTCATCAAAAGCCCCGAGCCAGAGGCGATGTTGAAAGACATTGAGGAAACTTTCAACACACTTAGAAAGATAAACATGAAGCTCAACCCGAGCAAGTGTTCATTTGGGGTGGAAGAAGGGAAGTTCTTGGGAGTCATTATTACTAAAGATGGCTTCAGAGCGAACCCTGAAAAGGTCGAAGCCATTGTCAAAATGGAATCACCTACCACCATAAAACAGGCTCAAACACTGAATGGACGACTAGTCGCGCTTAACCGCTTTTTGGCAAACCATGCGGATAGGTCGTTCCCATTTGTGTCAACGCTAAGAAATTGTTTAAAGAAAACGCACTTCCGCTGGACACCAGAAGCGGAAGCAGCTTTTCAGGAGATTCGATCACGCCTGATCGAACTCCCAACACTCACAGCACCACAAGCGGGGGAGGAGTTAATCCTATACCTCTCCGCAACAGATAGAGCAACCGGGGCAGTCCTGCTTGTAGAACGAAAAGGCATCCAGATGCCAATCTATTATGTTAGCCGCGTGCTGGCAGACGCGGAAACCCGGTACTCTACCCTGGAAAAACTGGTCTTGGCACTTATTCACGCTTCACGCAGGTTGAGACGATATTTCCAGGGTCACCCAATCACTATTCTCACCAACTTCAAACTCTCAAATGTTCTAGGCAAACCCGAGTTATCGGGACGTCTAGCCAAGTGGGCAATTGAATTGGGAGAATATGCGATTCAATACAAGCCGAGACCAGCCATTAAAGGCCAGGTCCTGGCTGATTTTATTGCAGAAGTCCCCGCTTCACGGGAGAAAGAGTGCCAGGAGGAGGTTCAACCCTCCCCAGCACACGAAATCAATGAGGTCTGGCGACTCTACACTGATGGAGCAGCTAGTAACGAGGGTTCAGGCGCAGGGTTAAAATTAACAAATCCAGCAGGCCAGGAATATACTTATGCTATTCGGCTGGATTTTCCAAGTACAAATAACGAGGCTGAATATGAAGCATTCCTGGCCGGATTGAGGATTGCGCGTAAAATGGGTGTAAAAAATTTGGAAGCCCATGTAGATTCCATGCTAGTGGCAAACCAAATAAACGGGACGTACACGGCTGTGAACGACACAATGGCCCTGTACCTTGCCCAGGCCAAAGCCATCATGCGCGATTTTAATGATTGTAAAGTGATACACGTCAAGCGCAGCGAAAACAAATCTGCGGATGCGTTAAGCAAGCTTGCATCACTGGCCTTCACCCACTTGGGAAAGGACATCCGCGTGGAACTCCTCGAAACACCATCAGTCCCGCACAAGGAAATTTGTGTCATCCAAACCGGTACAGAAACATGGATGACCCCAATAATAAAATACCTTGAAGCAGGAACGTTACCAGAGTCGAAGTCACAGGCAAGAAAACTACGCTGTAAAGCACTGAATTATCAGCTGGTCAATGACACCCTTTACAGACGTAACTTTCTTGGCCCATTGTTAAGATGCGTGGACAACCAAGATGCTGACTACCTCCTAAGGGAGGTTCACGAAGGCATCTGTGGAGTACACGCAGGCCCCCGCGCTGTGGTAGCCAAGCTAAACAACGCGGGATACTTCTGGCCGGGGATGCATATGGACGCGTTGGCATACATCAGAAAATGCAGATCTTGCCAGCTTTACGCACCCAACACGCATCGCCCGAAAAATGAACTTGTTCCTGTCACTTCCTCGTGGCCATTTCAGAAGTGGGCCATTGACGTGACAGGCCCATTTCCAACAGCAGCTGGGAATGTTCAGTTCCTAGTGGTAGCCATTGACTACTTCACCAAATGGATAGAAGCGAAACCTTTAGCCCAAACAACCGCAAAGCATATCAAAAAATTTATTTGGGAATTTATTATTTGTCGTTTTGGACTTCCACAGAATTTGGTAAGCGACAATGGCACCAACTTTGCTGACAAGAAGCTACAGCAGTGGCTGAAAGAACTTCAAATCACCCACACCTTTACCTCAGTGGCACACCCGCAAGGTAACGGTGAGGTGGAAAGAGCAAATAAGAGCATCGTCGAAGGCATAAAGAGAAGACTCTTGGAACATAGATCCGGTTGGGTGGACGAGCTTCCACACGTCCTTTGGGCAAACAGAACGCTGAAGAAGACCAGTACGGGAGAAACCCCGTTCAGTCTCACTTATGGCACTGAAGCCATGATCCCAGTCGAAATCGGTTTACCCTCACCAAGGGTCTTAATCCAACCAGAAGACAATGATGCGGAAAGACGGTTAGACCTTATGCTAACCGAAGAGCGCAGAGACTTAGCCGCCGTGCGTGAAGAAAACTACAAACGACAAATGCAAAAATACTACAACACGCGGGTAAAACTCTGCAACTTCAAGGAAGGAGACTACATACTGCGTAACAACGAGGCTTCGAACCAACAACGCCCAGGAAAGTTGGCCCCGATTTGGGAAGGGCCATACATTATCAAAGAAGTTCTGGGAAAGGGCGCGTACCGGCTCGAAAGGCTCGATGGCACTCCCATCCCTAGAACATGGAATGGAGCTCAATTACGCAAATGTTATATGTAGATCAATTCCAACTTGTAAAGAAAAGGCCTAGAGCCACTTCTAATGGAAATGATTCTCCTTTCATGATGTATTAATAGCTTGTAACCTATGAACTTCCCTTACGGGAAGAAGTAGTTGCGTGTGGAAGGCGGCAATACCCGCATAAACACAACGCCAAAATGTTAAAAAGTTCTAAGGAAAACCTACACGCAGGTCAGATGTAGGTAAAGTTTAGCCATCCTTGTAAGTGCAAGTGACGGTCTTACCCGCACAATCACGAACAAGGAAGCCAAACTTAACTTACCGTCTACCACGTTAAAAGGTTAACTTATGAACACTTAAAAAAGGATAAGAAAAACCTACACGCAGGTCAGATATAGGTCTAAAGTTAAAGCCATCCTACTAAGTGCAAGTGACGGTTACACCCGCACAATCACGAAAGAGGGAGCGAAAACTTTAGTCCGTTATCAACCACGTTCAAAGGTCTAACTTAATGCCTTAGAAATTTCGAAAAGGAAAACCTACACGCAGGTCAGATAGAGGGTAAAGATTAGCCATCCTACCAAGTGCAAGTGACGGTTTTACCCGCACAATCACGAAGGAGGAGGCGAAACTTTAACCCATCATCAACCACGTTCAAAGGTTCTTATTCTAAACACTTGGGAAATTGCTAATTTAAACTAAGTATGCAAGTCATAAGTTTATAAAGCAAAGAACCCAAGGAAGGAAATAACAATCTTATACGCAAAGAGATTAATATTTCACAATCAATTACAAGAATGGCTGGGTAACTACCCGCCTAAAAGAAATCTATACAAGGCTAAGTCTATCCTAGCAGTGGGAAGGGATCTTCAGGATCAGGCTTCAGGGCCACCTCCGCTTGGACCAGCACCGTCAGAGCGCGGCTGCCCAAGGAAAGCCTTAAGGATGCTTAGCCCATCATCAGCAGCAGCAGCTTCATTCACCTTCTCCACCACTGGATGCGGGAAGGCAGCGTACTGATTCACAGCTTGGTCATAAGCAGCTTCAGTATTAACATTGAATAAAGGGAAGTTGGAGGGCGGAAAGCCTCTCTCAGCAAACCCTAGACCAAGCAGGAAGCCAGTCTTCTGCCCATCCTCATGAGAAGCGTTGAGGGCTGCGCTCATTGCATCGTCGTAAGAGGTCTCTGAAAGGACCCGACGCACAACCTACAAAAGAAAATTACAAGTTAGAACATTTTCTAATTACGAGCGGAAAGCGTAAAGGAAAAGATAAAGATACCTCAGGCAACGCTTCTCGAAGCAGCCATTGGAGGGTAGCTTGACTTTCTTTGTAAGCACGTTCGGCTCCGCTTTTATCAAGGTTGGCAAGTTGAACTTCCTTGGCGGCAGCTTCTTCGACGCTTTTGAGTTTCCTTTCAGTACGGTCAAGCATCCCCCTCTGGTCAAGGATCTCCTGCAGCTTCTTGGCATCTTCCATTGCCAAGGCGTCATGAGCATGCTGAAGAGCCTTTAATTTGCATTTAAGCTGCTCATTCTCTTCGCGAAGTGGCTCAGCAACAGCTTCAGCCTTGGCAGCCCTCTCAGTTGAGTTTCGCGCAGTCTCCTTGGCCAGCCGAAGCTGTTCATTCACAGCTTGGGCAGCCTTGGAGCGGGCCTCGAGTCGCGCCTGGACTTCAACCTCGAGGGCCTTGAATGCCTTCTCCTTCTCGGCTGCGGCAGCGGCCAACTGCCGGTTCTCCTCCCGAAGAGCCCGCGCTTCAGATACATCTTTGGCGCGAGCTGCTTTTAACTTGTCGTTTTCACGACAAAGCAGCTCGACGCGGGGCTGCGTTCGGGCCTGGAGAACCCGAAGCTCATTGGTTAGCCTACCCTCTTGGTAGCTAGCCATGGCTTCCCCCAACGCACCATGAGGAGCAGCGTGGCGAGCCCAGTCCACGCACTCCACAGGGGTGCGAAGGGTTGTTCCTCGGCGTATGTTCCATCTTGGAACATACACTTCATTGGAATCCGACACTGCAAAAGAAACAAAGGCAGTTAGGAAAAGATGACAAAAATATACAAAGAAAAAAGAACCCTACGTACCTGTAGGGTCAATAACAGGCCGATAGCCGCCAAACCCATCACCTGAACCTAAAGGAAATCCATCCAACAGGTCAGGCAGACGGGAAGGTGGCGTAGATCGGCGGGAAACCCGGCGCGTACCTGATGGTCCGGCCGTCGGTGCCGGTGGCGCAGGTATAGTGGCAGCCGCCGTGGTAGCCATTGTTGGCACCGTCTCCTCAGCAACAGTAACCGCCGGCTCCGTGAAAGATGCTGTAAAAATTGCACTCACGGCCGGCGGAGACACCTTCTCAGCTGGAACAGCCTCAGGAAGGCTGGAACCAGCGGAAGCAAGCGTAGACGCCTGGGTCGACGCCTCGGGAAGGCTGACCGAGCCTACCGTCATTGGCGGGGGAATACTTACTCCAACTCCACCCTGGAATGCGTCAACATCCACACCTGCACAAGCAAAAGTGTTAGAAAAATTTATTTGAAACAACAAATCTAGACAAGAATTATGGGGGTACTTACGGGGTTTCTTGAGCTTGAACGCACGGACGAGCGGGGGCGAACCCGATGGAGCCGGCCTCTTGACACCGGTAACCGTCGTCGTCGCTGCCTCCCCGGAGGTAACACCTGCAGCCTCCGGAGCGGTGGTCTCCTCACCACCGGGCTTCCCCGCCACCTCTGCATTATCTGACTCCGAGTCAGATAGGACTACCGGGTCGGCCGTAGAGGCCACCTTCTCCTTGCCTTTCCCGACGGCAGCCTTTTTCTTCCGCACCAGTGGAGGACCTTCTGCGGATTCCTCAGAAGAAGAAATGTCATGAACTCCAGCAGCAGGCACAGCATTGAGAGGTTCAGGGTAGAAGATAGGCTTACCTGGCCGTCGGTGGCTCAGGATCTCTTGGCCTGGCGGGTAAACCTCCACGAACCGACCCGCAGTCTGCTCTAAGATGGGCAACTCGTTCTCGTCCAGAGCACGAGTACCCATCCGCGCAGGACCATCTTCCTCCCGCGGATTCAGGAGCGACTGAAGATCGTTACCCTCTGAAATCAACAAGAAAGTTAGAAAAAATCGTAGTCAGCAAAAAAGAAACAAGACATACCATAAGGGGTAGAGTTCGAACCATATTCAAGGACGATCGGAACCTTATCCGCATTCGCCGCCTTCCACACCCGGCTCATCCCCAGCATCACCATCGCCGACTCCGGAAAACGGAAAACCGGGGACTGGACCCGGGATATCTTCGCGAACCATTCCGCCTCCTCGTAGTTGATGGCGGGAAGGTTCGGAAGCGGCTGGCCATTCTTGAACTTCATGGCAATGGGGATGGCTCGAGCGGATATAAAGAAGAACTCTCTTCTCCATGAGCGAAGACTCCGCTCGGTGGTACAAATCTTTAAACCCTTGATACGGGTTGTAAGAGTGTACCACCCTTGGATGCACCTCCAAGTATAGAAGGTCATCAGGCGGTCAACAAGGGGCTCAAGGCCCAGTATCCGGCACACCCACTCAAAGTGCCGGACCTTGGCAATGGCCATGGGGTGCACCTCTGTCAGGTGCACACCGTGCCTCTCTAGGACACGGTACACAAACTTTGTCAACGGAAACCTAAGGTTCCCGTAGACAAAGAATGCAGCATAAACCCCGATCTTGCCACTAGGGGCATCGTACACAGTATGGTGGGGCTCAGGAAACTCAGGCTCGAGAGACTCGAGCATGAACTTCCTGACGATATACTGGTACAGCTCGACAGGAAGATAACACTGGCATTCGCCAGCAGTCTTCTGATCATCAGCATCGTGAGAAGACATGGTGGAAGAAAGAAGAGATTTCAGAGCAATGCTTTACTGAAAAAAAGAAATTCGCCGGAAATTACTGGAGAAGAAGAGATGAAAGTGGAAAGTGTGAATTGCAAATAACCTTCTCCCCCTTTATATAGCAATCGCAATTAATGCGATGAATTTAATACGGAAGAGAGAGAAATCAAAGGTGCAATGAAACTATGACGCGTGGCAAAAGCAAACTGGCAACAGCTGTCAAAAAGGACGTGTGCCAGAGATTTCGCGGCTACGCGCCCGAAATCCCGTGCCCACGCGCCTGAAAAAGCAACTGGAATGACCACATAATGTCATGTCGCCATAACTTCTGGCACGTCCTGACAGAGTCAGAAGAAACCGTCGCACGACGTTTGAGGTATTGGGTTGTTAGCCATCCAACTCTTCAAATTTCAAAATTTAAAAATTTGAAGACTAAGGTTCAAAAAAGTAAGCGGGAAAATACCCCTTACCTTGGCAAACAAGTAACCATAAGCCGGGTGTGGGTACAGTGTAAAGGCAAAACCCTTCACATACCTAACACCCGCAGGGAATTGAAGCCAAAATATTTGGCAACCAAGTAACCATAAGACGGGTGCGGGTACAGTGTAAAGGCAAAACCCTTCACATACCTAGCACCCGCAGGGAATGGACGCCAGGAATACCTTGGAAGTAAAGTAACCGTAAGACGGACGCAGGTACAGTGTAAAGGCAAAACCCTTCACATACCTAGCACCCGCTGAGAATTGAAACCAGGAAGGATCTTCTGGGCAATGCTTGTGAAAACGGAAATAATATCCCCGCATTGCGGGAACATCGAGTACTACGTTGTTTGAGGCTCCAAGATGGAATTGGTGGTTTAAACATAATTGATCACTATGTTCAAAAACTACCAGAACCACAGGGAGAATCCGCACAACTAAGACTCAATGCTCCTGACTTGCGAGGAGGTTACAGACCTACCCGCATCATACCCAAAGACCAAGCAGGAAACTCGGGAATTTCTGCAAGTGACAAGGACTTCCGCGGGAAGAACCCCCATGGAAAACCTTACAAAAACCCCTTTTCAAAACCCTTTGCTTAAGTCCAAAAATTCACCTCACTTTATTAGACATTCGTGAGAAGAACATTGGACTGGGGGGACTTGAAGAGGTAGGTCCCAGCAGGGCTCAGTTGGTCCCGCATGACTCACCTTGAACAGGGATGTCTGCGCAAAGACCATCTACTCCCGCAGGACCCACCAGGCTCAGAGAAGCCTACGCGCAGTATGCAAGCTGCATACGCAGGGAAAAGCCTCCCAATGGTAAAGTAACCCGCCTGTTCCCGCAGTTGCGGATACAAGCCATCAGGGAAGGCTACCCGCACAGCATAGCTACACGCATAAGGCTTAACACTTACAAATTCAGTGTCACCTGAAAGAATGAGCAAAGGCGGGAGGGGGAAAACTCCCGCCAAAATGGGCCAGTCCGTATGATGGAGGATCTTTTGCGTGATACCTGACGAGGTAAAGACAAAAGATCTGACCAAGAATGCGACAGCTCACTGACAGCAGCGTGGCAGACAGCACGCCACAGCACTGTGACCAATAGCCGCCGCCTGCCCACCAACTCCTGCCAGACCACGTGCCTAGCCTGCAGTTGGTAGAAGACGAAGAGTGCACGGCACGCCTGCTCTGTGTCAGCCGCTACCTATCCACCACTCACAGGTAGGGCACGTGCATAGGTTACAGTTGGTAGCGTGTTGGGCCGGCTAAACCCCTTGGAAACCCACCTTCGGCTATAAAAGACAGCAAATGGTATTATCATTTCATCATCTACTATCTCGTATAACTTACTTGATAACTGCTCTAATAGTATTCATATACTTTTATATTCAAAGAGCAATATAGACTGATTCTCACGCCGGAGGGTGGTCACAAGGAGGAACCCCCCCCCCCCTTCTCAGTGACGAGCTTACGGTGTCTGTTTTGCAGGTTCCCTGAAGTACAACTTACTCTGCTGGACCTAACCTTCGTGGGAAACATTACTTAGCCCCCAGATTACCTATAATCTGCCCGGGGTCACTTAGTGTTTCTTCAGATGACATTTCTGAATCTTAATATTTAAAAAAAACATGTTTAACATAACATTATAACACAATCGTCAAACGTTCAATAATTAATATAACAATCATATTTTGTTAAGTTTGGCGAGGAGGAAACGGATGCAGAGGTGACAGCGGGGATGAAAACATCATTGGGAATGGCTTTCGGGGCAGCCCGTTGCTTGATGAATGTGGTTACGATCGGGATTCCGAAGATGAAGAGGAATATGTCTTTGATTCCCATTCCGGTTACACCGGAATCCAAGATTACATCTTGCAAAATTCTTTGAAACTCTTCCTTGGTTATTGACTTCTCTTTTCCTTTGTGGTGCTTCTGCAATTCATTCTCATTATTCCATTCCAAATATTTCACCAACTTTTGAATCATATTTGTTTGACCAAAATAGCAAATCTGAATTGTGTCCTTGTGTTTGTTAGAAGTAATTAAAGGTAATAATTTTTATGTTAAAAAGTGTCAAATAATAATAAAAAAATAATTATTTTTATAAAGAAACAAGTCAAATAGTCAAACCATCAAAAGGGTTTATTAAATTCAAAGATTTAGATTTTATTGTAATAAATTTGTAATTTTTCTTAAAGAAAGCAAATTATCATAAGAACTTACATGGTAGGCTTGTTCAAGGGTAGAAGTCCTTGGAACATGAAATTGAGTGCTACCAAGCATGGTGTTCATTTCTCTATCAAGACAAACATAAAACAATAAGATATTGTTGTGATTCTTGATTTTACGAGGAAATGCTAAATAAAAAGGTGAAAAATACTCGACGATCTCACTGACTGCATGATAAAACTCAGCCGAGTTCCATTTCTTGTTACCGTCTAAAAAGTGTTTGTCGTAGAATTTTCCTATCATTGGACCGATATCCTTCTTTTCTTCTTTTCCTGTCGAGCCGATCCATCCATATCAGATATTGTAAAAATGTAAGAAAAATAAAAAAGAAATGAAAATAGACAAGTTGGAAAGATACCAATAGATTGGCCCATGTCTTACAAAGGTTTAATGAACTTGAGTTTATGTGTAGTAATATATATGAAGAACAGGATAGGAGTTCATATAAATGATTCTTGTCAAGGAATATAGGAATACTTGCATAGTGGTCAAGATGAGTACTTGTGCTTTTGATTGAAGAAAAGAATATTAAGAGTTTATGTAAGGATTGGTTCATCTTCTTATAGTATGTAACAAAAGCCCTTCAAATACATATAACAAATTAAAATTTGAACTTTTTTTTTTGAAAATCTTATTTAATATTTAATAAATCAAAGTTAGTGTAAAAAAAGTCGAGTTGTATATGAACAAAGGGTATTCACGAATTGCATATACCCGTCATCCTGTCTTGACCAAACAAAAATCTGCGAGTTTAAACTTGTTACACAACTTTTACCATGATCACTCACATCACCTAATCAAATACAACATTATTACCACAACTCAATTTAAATTATATGCGACATGACGCACACAATATAATATTCATACAACATGGCGGTGTTAAGAGGGTTTAGGATCCATTGACCCTCCAACTAGCAAAATTTTACATCAGTAGGCTATTTTACGTTGTCATTTTCTTATAGTTTGACCCCTTAAATTATTATCAGTAGAGTAGTTTAAGCTTAATATAAAAATTATGATATGTCATGGGCCCCTTTTGATACACCCAATCAAGTGAACATGTGTAGTTTTCTATACATGCTATATACACACTAATAATACTTGAAAATCAATTCAAAAACAAAACTAAGGAAACAACTCATTGATCCCTTATAAGGTCAACCCAAACAAAGTCAAGCTCATCATATCCAACATCCATAAATCAAATCTTAACCTAGAAAGTCCACAAAGGAATCCATAGAGTTGACTTCTTAACATAATATCCACTTGCCCATAGTTGACTTTGACTTGGTCCATACCAAATCAACAAACTATCTATACATACACATTTACATCTCTCCACCTTCACAAAAGCAAAGAGATCTGCAAATTATGGAGTACAAGCATTTTAGTCATGAACACAACTTGTCCATGTACCAAGTGCAACTCGGGCAACAACTGCGATGCTCTGGCTGCGACAAATTCTGTGATAAAACTATCTACGCATGTTGGCAGTGCAACTTTTTTCTTCACGAGCATTGTGGGAACGCCACTCGATATATAAGACACCCTTTTCATTCACCTCATTATCTCATTCTTAGCCCGTACCCGACCTACCCGTCAAATTGTTTCTTGTGTAACGTGTGTGGTACTAACGGGACAAGGTTTTCATATTGTTGTGCTTTGTGTGAAGTTGATCTACATGTCAATTGTGCTTTCCTCCCTCCAAAGGTATGCTAGTTCTTTTATTATGTTGTTTTGTTAAATGTGATTTTGGTTATTTAAGCAAGATTAACAATAGATCGAAAGGGGTTTGACCGTTTGACTACTAACAATTGTGTTTACACGAATAGGTAACTCATAAAGCTCACCCGCATGAGCTAGACCTTAATCATGGAAGCCCAGCTGGGGTTCAGAACCAAGTTTGCAAAATGTGTAGAAAGTTATTGGATGCAAAGCATTGGTCTTACGAGTGTCGGGTGTGTGCAAACTATGGAGTTCACACGTTATGTGCTACAAACGAGATAAAGATGGGTTTGTATCAGATGGATGATGGGTCAGATCCCGAACCTAGTGAGCCAACAACTCAACCGGGTCCAAGTAATGGCCAGGCTGAGGTAGAACTAACGCCAATGGAAGCTCTTGCAATTCTTATGGGACTCTCAAATGCTGCTTCTTATGTATGAGGCTATAAGCTTGCATCATTATCATTTTTCATACCCGTTTTAACCGAATTTTCAAATAAATAATCATGAGTTCGACTGTTCGAGCCTTTAACTTTCCCAATTACATCAAAATGTATTGAATTTGACACGGATTGTGTGATCATTTGTAACTTGCTAAAATTATTTTCATTAAATGTATACAATGTGAAATGTGTATTGTTTATTGTACCAGTAGACCCGAAACTGATTAAAAAGATAATGATTTATTTTGATGGAGTACAAACAATTACAATGTGTATATTCGTCCATCAAAATCGTTTCTTTTTCAATTAGTTATAATCGAAAACCATGCTAGGTACATATCTAGCATCTAGATGATCTATAAAAATATAGGTTCCGTAAAAAGTAAAATAGGTAAATAATATGAACTTAAAAAGAATGAGATAGCTAAAATTGTATGATATTAATAAGTCACTATATCCAGACCACAAAGAACACAACTAATATTCAAAACTAAAACATATCCATTCCTATATCACGAGTTTATATCTACAAAAGTTTCATTATGTTATTATTAAGCTGTTACAACATGACTACCCCCTTTCAAAGGAAGCATGCAAGAGTACGTCACATACTTCACACTGTCCAAAAGAACCACCACAAACATTCTTGAAAATGACTTGCCTTTTCCACCACCGCCAATGCCGCCCATCACACCGTCCACGTCACCCCCATCGCCCGCCTCCCGAGGGTCAACAAGCACCGAAACTACCATTGAGTTGTTTTTGAGGTGGTCCTCGTGCTTTGAGTCATGACCCGATACTTGTTCTTTGGTGATGTTGGTGGAGGAATCTGAAAGAGGTATAAGACTGTGGAGGATTCTTCTGTTCTTCACGGTGGTGATGTGGGTTGAGTTGTGGTGGTTTTCGGTGGCAGTGATGTTTACTGCTGACGTGGCAGGAACTATGGCTCCTGAAGCTCCGGCCACAGATGCATCAAACTGAAATACTTCGGTGCACATGCCTGAACTCAACATTAGTCCTATGTACACAAAACAGTTATTACCCTTATAAAACATATAAACAATCACATTGCTATGTTTTATTGTGTATAGTCAGAATCAGATAAAAAAGGTTCTTTGAGCTGGGGGTTAGGTGTTTAAACGAGCCAAACCATTTGTAAGCTACTCGAGACCGGCTCGCTAAAGCTCGAATCAAGCTCGAGCTGACTAGCAAGCCGCTTGTGAGCTACTTGAGATTGCCTCGCTAAAAGCTCGAATCGAGCCCGATTTTAAACTTTAAACGAGCCCGAGCCTTAAAATAAGCTTGTTTAATAAAGGAGCCCGAGCTTCACTTATTGAGCTCGCACTGTTAAGCGGCCCTATTCTTTATGTAATGTTTTCTAATATATACTAAATATATATAATTATACAACAATTATTATTATGCATAAATATATTATAAAAATAATTAAATAATATATATTATGTTATATATAAGTAGTATAATTAACATATACTTAAATCTAATTATAAATGTATGTAAATCTAATTTATAAAACAGGCCAAACTCAAGCTTTGGAAACAGAGCTCGAAACAAGCTGAGCGCATGAGCTAGAGATCGAGCTCTCGTTAGTTAGACGAGCCAAGCTCGAGCCTAGATGAACTCAGGCTCGGCTTGTTAACACCCTTACTGCCTAGGAGCTCAGGCTCGGCTCGTTAACACCCTTACTCACCGGGAGCAATCTCTCTGTCTCCTTAGACCCTACTTATGAGTGGAATTTCACTGGGTACATTTGTTTATTTGTTTAGGTATTGCTAAATTGTAATAAAAATACAAAATTGAACAACATTTACCAGAAAGACCTTCGCGGAACCATTGTTGCATGTTACCATCAACATGTTTTGACTGCAAATTCTCCTCATTTGATGGAAGAGCTCTTTGATGATCACTTGAAGTCCTATACATATGCGGTTGTCTTCCACCAACCCTGTTTACAGTTGGAATAGGGATTGCAGGGACCAAATCTAGAACAACTGCTAAACCAGTATCGTCATTTTTAACAGTTTCTTGTTCTTCCTTTTTAACCAACTCTTGTTCTTCCCTAAATGCCATAGCTTTCTCACTTGCTAGAACAGAAGAGATTATCAAACTACCATCAATTTTCACAAGCTTATTGTTCCTCGGTACATAAAGAGACGCAACTAGAGGCTCACTCGCGTTATGGTTAGTTAAATTAGTTCCATTCACATGTTCATCACTCATCAACACCCTCCCTTGGTGTTGCTGATTGTCAAACTTATAATAATTAGGCTTAACAAGATAACTACCATCTGTTACTCCACCAAATTTCACATTCATAATCGGAACCAATCCACCAAAAAGCACAATAAATAGCAACAATCCAATAAAGCTAATACTAGCAACCTTTCTGGTTTTGGTCCTTGATGTACTGTCAGTTTTCTTAACATCTTTTTTCGATTTCTGTGAAGACGCAGGCTGTTGAGTCTTCAATTTAGGGATTGGGAGTAATGGCACTTGAGAACCGTGTGATTTAACAACATAAGGTGGATATTGCATCCAAGGATATCCAACTGGAGCCATTGCAGGGTGCGGTGGATACATTACCGGAGGTGAACACATACCACCACCACCGCCACCGGCAACCATTTGCTGCTTCAAAGTTGCATTCTCAGCTGCAAAGTAACTAACTCTAGCATTCAAATCCATAATAGTTGCATGCATTGCCTTAACTTTATCCTCTAACTCCTCAACATATTGTTTTTTCCTCTGGCGCGAAAGCTGCGCGCTCTCACGGTTTCTAATCAACCGCGCTTTCTTCTTATCATCCGTTTCATTAAACTGATTTAAACTTTCAGTAATTATAGAACCTTCGTTCGACCTACGGTTCTTAATCGTTCTAGACTCCGAATTCACATCTAAACCCTCGTTCTTCCTCTTCAACACAATATTACTCGCCGTCTCACACTTCATCTTCCTATTAACAACAGAATTTCCAGAATCAGGCGACGGACAATTCACACCATGCTCCGATCCAGACGAAACCGGATTCTCGTTCCTCAGTTCCGACGAGGAATTATTCAAAATCCTCTCTAAATTCACATTTCCATCAACAAAAACTCTTCCTGAATCATCCGGAGTGTTATGATCAGACACGAAATTAATCTTCAAATTCCGATTAACGGAGTTTCCAGAATCAGGAGACGGATAATTCATAGCAGGTTCCAATCCACCCGATCCGCAGCTTCCAGATCCCTGAGACGAAACCGGATCCTCCTTCCTCAATTCCGAAGGCGAATTGTTCAAAATCCTCTCTAAATTCACATTTTCCTCACCAAAACCATCCGGTAACAAAACATCAACAATTCCAGAACCGTCCGATCCACAATTTCCTAATAATAAACTATCGTTCCTCAATTCCGATATTAAATTCACATTACCGTCAGCAAAAACTCTACCGGAACCATCCGGTGACGTAAAGTTAGGGTTTCGAGAACAATTACCTGACACCGTACCAGCAGTTTCACAATCAGGCACAAAATCGATGAATTCTTCAGGATCAGGAGACGGCAGATCGAACGGATGAGATTGATTAATGAAAAACTGATCGTCGTCGAATGAGAAGAAGTCGTCGTCGAATGTGAGGTCATCGTTGGAGAGTATGTAGGGGCTGAGAGGTGGAATTAGAAGAGAGGATAATGGATCGTCGATGGCCGGTGCGTCGGTCATTGTATTGTTTTAGGGTTTCGTGGCGGACTCGTCGGAGATGATGAAGGTTCTAGCGGCGTTGAGAGAAGACAAACGTGTGTTTTGCTTAAAGGGGGAAAAATAATATTATAACGCGAAGACTCTGCCCGAAGTTAATTAACAAAAAAAAGGATACATACGCGGGATTGACCTGGATTAGCCCGGTAAGTCTCGGTTTAGACGGTTTTAGGTCAACTGTGAGCTAGACCATTAATGATGGTTTTTAATTCTTGAAAACCGAAACTGAACCGTGACTAACGGTTTGGTTTTACGGTTTGTGGCTTGAAAACAATTAAATTTAGGGGTGCATTTTTTAACCGTACCCCTATACCCAACGGCCAACACCACCAGAAATGGGTAAGTGACCCGGCATCTGATTAAACTGGGCCCGAAATAGCAGCTTACTGTAACCGAACTACCTTATTTGGGTCGGTTGTCGGTTACGTTTATCCGGATTCCCGTGAAACTTTAGACGTAGTACTCCTGATTTTTTTATAGGTGTACTTAGTATTTAGTTCGCACTCCAAGCTAACCTATTCGAATTTCGAAAGTGAATCATAAGGTGGCCTATCAAACTGTTTGTTCCACAACGATCGTTTGACTACAATCGATATCAGAGAAATATGATTTTATCATCTTTCTTATTGTTTATTTTTGGTTTTGAACATTTTATTTCTTTTTGGTTTTGGAATTACGAAAGTATGATTTTGTTGAAGTTGAATATGGTTTCACATTAAACCCGAATTTACCTGTGTTGTTCTGTTGTTCAAGCCGAAACCTAAACAACCCAATCTAATTTGGGTCGATTCTAGGGTCAATGTCTTTAAACACAAACCCGAATAATCCGAGAAATTTACCTGATGAACACCCATAAGCTACATTATATACATAACTATTGATAACCCCATTATTTGTCTAAACCTTCATTAGTCATACTCATAGAATGCTATGGCCAATGCGTGGTTTATAGTTGCTTACCGTATTATTTAACTAAAAATAAACCCCAACATATGATTAACATTTCTTGGTTAGTATGGTCAATACGCATGATCCATTTTTATCATCTATGTATGTTTGATGCACTTTTATAAACTTCTTGGGCTCACATATAAATATGAATTTCCCTTCTTTTAAAAAACAAAAGATTGAAAAATTTAAGAATAAATGAAGAAACTAAAGGTATTATATATGTATTTTAACCTATCCCCTTTATCTATGCTACACTTTAATTTATACGAAAGTCATTAAGTAAAACAATATGACAAGGTAACTGTAAACCATTGGGTCATGTAATAATATTCTGTAACTACACTTAAATGATGGTTTAGGCTAAAATGTATACAATTCCCTTGGTTTGTTTGTTTATTTTTCTCAATTTAAAATAATAAGGAAAATTTCATAACATGGAAAGTTAATACAAAATATATGCAAACATTGTAATAACATGAATACACGACACAAGCAAAATGTTCTGGATATACAAATTGAATATGTACTTGCACGTTAAAGTGGTTAGGGTATAAAATTAGAGATCAATAATTTAATGATTATCCATGTGGCTTGTAACATTACCCGGTCAAAAAAAATTGTATGAATCCTAACTCATGATGTATAATTCCTCATTATATAATGCATCTATATCAATGGTTACCAAGGTCAATAATGCCAGCATACATGCTAAATTTACCTTTTGACCTATTTTGCCACTTGTATGCATAGTTCCATAAACAATTTGACTCCAAAGTTAGCTATCAATTATTGTTAGACGCCTCATGAGTCATGACCATTTAAATAAAACTCACAAAACATCAATTGCTGCCATTACTTAGCTCTATTATGGAAACATAACAAAATATTGTTTATACAAAAAATTTATTGACATGGATATTAGTATATACTTACATGGAGAAAAAGATTACACTTGGAAAGAATCTACTATAGCTTTCAATGTTTTTTGAGATGTGGGCCATTGTTTATCATTGGCACTAGCAACAAATAAGATGACAGTATTTCCCTTTGCTGTAGCCTTTGCAATATTGTGTGAACCAGTTAATGCAAAGGGAGTCTCTAGAACGTACCTATAATACTGCACAACATATTAAAAAATGTCAACCAAATATATATCACTTAGGATGTTATAAACTTATAATATAAGTGTCACGTGAAGTCGTGAACACGTTAATACATGTCTCATTCGTTCATTCATGTGTTTGTATACTTTCATTTTGTTTCGTTAGTTACCTTTGTTTAAGTTCTTTCGTTTACGTCTGTTTATACATTCATTTAAAATACATAGGTCCATTCAATTTAAGTCTAGTTGTATGAAATTAAAATATCAATCTTGTAATTTAGTCTAGATTTATTAACTTTTTGCCTCAACAGATTCAAGTCGACATTTACTTGAACTTGGTGTTCACTCGGTTATGCCCACCCATCATATGGTCATTCGTTTATATTCGATTATGTCCGTTTACATTTGTGAACCGTCCGTTTATTCTATTAACAAACGAACACAGACACACTCATTTTCACAACGATCGAACACGAACAAGAAAACCTCATTGGTTTAATTGTTCGTGTTCAATTGGTTCGTTTACAAGCCCAATTACATCTATACCCCTGCAGTAATCACTAAACTTTCTCATAGAGCAACAAACTTAAATTACATCCTTAAGATAAGTTTTTATTCTTATTTTGCTCTTATAGAGTATTAATGGTATATAATGCAGTTCAAGATGAAAATGTTTTAACATCTACAAAGAAATTTAATAACTTGTATAAATAATAAAACATGATCAAAGAGATGAGTTTATAAGTCAATACCGTTTGGTCTCCAATCTTTTCAACTGATGTTTCAACAAGTTCTTCATCCAAATCAAGAGTATTTCCTGTAACAAACGGGCCAAGCTACCCAATAACCTTTTCCGGGCTGCCAATATCTTCAAGTGTTGCATTCGGTTTATTGGTCAAACGTATTAACAGTGAAGCCACCACTTGAACTTTCCCTTGTTTTTCATCTTCAAACTTCACCTCAATCCAAGGCTCTGCACATTTTGGTTGGCAGAAGTTTCCGGATAATATGTTAGCGATTCGAAACTGTTTCCATGTTGGTGGAAGAACAAATTGGTATGGCTGCACATTTCCTGCAATCAACTACAATCAAAATTTTACTATAGTAATAAATTCAGGAACCACAATAAAAAGGAATAAGATTCTAGCATCAACAGAGGTGTTGTAGTCATTATATTTAGCCAGACTAGCTTCAAATTACATGCACACAGGATAACAGATCTACCTCAATCAACATAACAAATTGACAATAACAATGTTGTGGCGGTCGGATGCGTTTTGACCCCAAAATGCCCATACACGATACACAAAAGGCGCCCATCAAGTATGCGAAGCATTCATTATAAGAAAAGCTAAGTTATAGGTAACATTTTAGCTTGTTACCTTTCAAAACACTAAAATATCTGTCTCTTTGGTCAGATTTATTAAAATAGATGGTCTAATGTGTTCAAATACTCAAACTGATCGCTCAATCGATGGTAATCAAATTTGCAAAACTCGGACCCATTGCAAATGCTAGGCGTTCGGTACTAAAATAATATTAAAAATTTGTTTAAAGATAAGAAGTTAACTTGTTAACTATTAAACACTAAAAATCCATTGTCTAATTCGTTCCAGTACTGAAAGCATTGCTCAATCGATGGTCAGATTTATTCAAAATGCAAGCGTTCGTCTAATTTGTACAAATACTGATTAACTGCATAAGGCGCATATCAATGAGATTTGAAAAACTAGAATCAAATGCGATCGACGGTCTAATTTGTTCTACTGGTTAACTGCAGCAATGCGATATCATAACCGGAAAAAACGCATAAAAGATCAATCACATATTATTCATTACTACATATGACATATTAATGACCTATTCTGGAGATTAAACAAACAAATTCACTCTGAAGTATATATAATAGCTTAATTGTATAGCTAGCCAATTGAACAGACTGTTTAGGTTTGTTGGATGAGAGTGGCTTTGATGAAGAAGAGAAAATGGGACACAGAAGCTGAAGCCATGGATGAAGCTGAGCGAATACAGAGAGAGAAAGGTGTCCCGCTTTAATCTGGTTTTGGATGAGGTTTTGTTTTCGACCGTTCGTGAAACTGACACGGGTGTTTGGGTTACGTGGACTGCAATGCAAACAACCCCTTTTATTCTCTTTCGGAGCCGTTACAACTAGCCAATTCGGTACCGGTACTGATTTAGTACTGTCGGTATGAAATCGGTATAAAAATTTTTGTTTTGGTATTGGTACGGTACCGGTATTTCTCGAATTTTACCTTAAATACCGGTACCGTTCCAGTATCGTACCGGTACCAAACCGGAAATTCGGTACCGGTACCAAAAATTTTTGATTTTCTGGATCGGGATTTTTTTGGCATGTTTCAAACTCTTTTCTTGAGCTCGAGTTTGGCTCGTGAGTTGTTTTTTTCAAGCTCGAGTTTGGCTTCTAAGTTGTTTTTCGACTTACGAGAGCTTGAGCGAGCCTGGTTTCAAACTCTTTTTCTAATCCGGTTTGGATAAGGTTTTGTTTTCGACCGTTCGTGATACTGACACGGTTGTTTGGGTTACGTGGACTGCAATGCAAATTTGGTACGGGTTAGTCGGTACCGAATCGGTACCAAAGTTTTCGGTACCGAATCGGTATCAAAGTTTTGAGTTTTGGTATCGATACAGTATCGGTATTTCTCAAAGTTTATCTTAAATACCGGTACTGTTTCAGTATCGTACCGGTATCAAACCGGAAATTTGGGCATGGTACTGAAAATATGTGATCTTTGGCTCGTTTCAAACTCTTTTCTTGAGCTCGAGTTTGGCTCATGAGTTGTTTTTCTCAAGCTCGGGTTCGGCTAGTAAGTTGCTTTTTCAAGCTCGAGTTTGGCTTCTAAGTTGTTATTTCGGCTTACGAGAGCTCGAGTTTGGCTTCTAAGTTGCTACTTCGGCTTACGAGAGCTCGAGCTAGGCTGGTTTCAAACTCTTTTCTAAAGTCCAAGCTCGGCTCGTGAGTTGTTTTAAAAGCTTGGCCTTGGCTCATTTTTATTTATTAATTGGTTGACATATGTTTTAATTACTTTTATCTATCTTGAGAAAAATCTTAAACGAACCTAGGCTCGACTTGAGTTCAGTTGTGCATGTGAAATTAATATGCAGAAGTCTAAAACATGTAAAACTTATAAATTTACACAACTCTTGTTAAAACTCAACTAGTCACAAGCCTAAACAAGCTTCCTATACAAGCATTGAGCTCGGGGTTGATGACTAAACTAACTTTATTGAGGCTCGAGCTCGGCTCGAGTTCGAAAAAACTTGGCTCATTTTAAGTTTTTTTTATCGATCCTAGCTCAGAGCTCACGAGCAGCTCGGCTCATTGCACCGTACAAAATAATTGTTACAAGCGTCAATGTTAAGCTGCTATATATGGTAGGTTTCAATGTGTGCTTGATTTGCATTTGATAACGGTGGAATCCAAAATATGAAATATAATTATTGGTCATGGCAGTTAATTCATATAAAAGGTTTTGTAAATTATGTGATAAATAGACTAATTTCGTTTAATCTAAAAAATAGTGATTACATCACAATAAAAGTATTTAGACTATCCGCAAAACAGGTATATTTGAGTGTACTTAACTGAGTTGGCAGGCATATGTCAGAAGTGCAACATTGTGGCTACATGCATTTGGAGATGATGCACTTCACCACAAACACCCAAAATGCATTTATAGTGAACCCATTGTATTTAAATATTTTTTATTTAATTCTTTTACATAGTTTTTTTTAATAACTAATTTCAGTAAATAATAATTAATAAAAAGTTTTAACACAAAACAAATAATAAATCACACAAAAAAAGCGTTTAAACAAATAATAATTTAAGACAAAAAATAAGTAAATAATAATTTTTATTTTAAAGTTTTTAACTGTACGTAACTAATAATTTATTTTTTAATTTAAGTATTATCTCATGTAAATTATTTTAATCTAAAGCAACTAATTTATTTATTTACATTTGTTTAATAGTTTAAGAAATCCAAAGGCTTGTTATTTAATAATTTTAAATATTAATATGAATATTGATTTTCTTTTTATAACCTTCCAACCGACTATTTCATTTTAAACAGTGTAATTATGATAAAAATTTATTAATGTATTTTATTTTATTATTTAAATCATTTCTTTAATGAAAAGAGTATATTTTTTAAATAAAAATAAAAAAATAATGATGATGTGAAAATAATAAGTTAGGTTTTATGTGGGAAGAATGAATATGGTAGCGTTGAGGGTAAAATGCGCATATAGAAATAATAAGTGAAAAGCTGATGTGACATGCTGACCAGGCCTGAATATTATAAGTGCGTCTAATGGCATTGTGGATAGTCTTATGATAATTGATAAATGTAAAGTTTACACCAAAATGATTTTAAGGCTTTATCATATAAGAATCTTTTATTATGAATCCGGTTGTACATACAAAGAATTACACCATGTTGGATTACAAGTAAATGGGAATTATTTGTGGCATTTATAAAGATTCCTGAAGGTAATGAGGGGCGAACCTTCTCTTTAGCTAGAGAGAGAGGGGAGAGGGTTTACCTTGATTATGTAAAAATCCTAATAGTCCGTCTTAAAACTAGTTTTAAGCTCCTCCTATCACCCCTTATAAAGATATTCCTAGGTCTGTTATTGGTGGTAAATAAATTAAGTGGCAATAAGAAGTCAATATTGGATGTTTGAAGAGAAGTTTCAATATTTAAATGAGTTAAATTGCAATAACCAACTTTTTGATAGGAGTAGAATATTCATTTTTTCTTTTCTTTTGCCTTTGCATTTTCAGTTTTGTTTATTTTGCAGTTGATAATTTCATTAATTAATTATGGAATTCGTGTTAACTGAGTTTGTAACATACAATTATGCATGCATTATTGTGAAGCTTACAAAAGCATCATGGTAAGTTTTGCATTGGTTGATAATGGTATATCTAAACACTTGCAGAGCTGTATTTTGGTATGTTACAGCATGTTGGTGTTATAACGTATCTGTTGTTACATGAATGATGAACTATCATCTCTATCTTCTATGCTGTCTTATGTCCACTTCCGTCCAGCATATTGGTGTGATAACTATTGTTACATGAGAACTCTTTTAGTGGTAAGTATCAATCCCAACCACCACCTAGCCTATCACACAAGCTCTAAGCATATCTTCCAACGTATGTATCGTTCGCTCACTCTCTCCACTTATATGATGGTGATAAGGTGTGCTTGAATTCACTTGTGCTCCTATCTCATTCTCGAAATCATGTATGGAAATGTTACGAAGTGGATAACACAAAAACGGTAGAGGAGTCCATGTACTTGAATTCACTTGTGCTCCTATCTCATTCTCGAAATCATGTATGGAAATGTTACGAAGTAGATAACACAAAAACGGTAGAGGAGTCCATGTACTACAAGTATTTACATGTTGTCATACTTTATAATATTCACTAGAGTATGAGATGTTCAAATGTTCAAGATATTGTTATAAAGATATCATGAATAGTTTTATGTATATTTTTAGGCATCATTATCACATCGTATTATATGATGAATTATATTTGTTAGCCTGCATCATTCATCTAAGTTTTATGTTTATTAATGTTTGCTTCTAGACACATGAATTTAACATATTAAAACAAACAAACACGTGTTTCATAACATATCCTTGAGTCCTTCCAAGAGAAAGGACAAAGAGGGTTAGAAATCAGAAGAGGTAGATTTTGATTTGTTTTCATCATTTCATGTATATAAAATGAGATTATAATCAGCGTTTTCATAACTTCTAGAACTCATGATACAACATAGGGTAACATGCGATTTTTTCTTCTAGGGATGTAAATGAGTCTATGATACTAGTCCAATACAAAATAATTGGCGTGACAATAAAGTGCAACAAAAAATAAAACCTTTCATAACATAATAAATACAAGGAAAATTCGACTTTAATAGTTTAAATTATAACTTATTGACCGATGCTACTTCATATTGGCATATAACTAACCATTCATATTGCTACCTTTCACTATCATCATCAAGAACAATTACAATATAATGAAAAAGTAACTTCATCTAACCCTAGTAAACCATCAATGAATTCATATCCTAGTCGTAGTGTTGTATTGTTTGTGAATTGTTTTGAAATGACATAAATGAAAGTTAGAGGTGCACGAGATTACTTTTTTGTTAGAGTAAAATTATTCTTTACAAGGATAGTAAAATTTGTGAGTTGACACTTCCGGTATGAAATATTACTAATAATTACTAATAATAAGTCATAGTTTAGATAATTTAATCCAACTTTGCCTAATTATAATTAGAAGACCGGAACTGTAAAATTTTTAGATTGATTACCATTTAAAAGTAAAGAAATATACCCATTTAAATAACAAATTAGTTAACTATTGTCTATTGACTAATTCTAAATTTCTAATCCTAATCGTAATGTTGTGGATTGTTTTAAAATGCCATATATGAAAATTAGTGACAGACAAGGTTGTTTCTGCATTATGGTAAGATTACCTTTTACAACGACAATAAAATTTGTGTCATTAGTTACATTACTAGCACGTACTATTATTAATTAATAAGTTATAGTTTAAATTATTAAATCCAGTATCGCTTAATTATTAAAAGACTTTAATTGTATTTTATTTTTTTTTGAGATTGATTACAATTTTAAAAGTAATGAAATCTAACCTGTTTAGATAACAAATTTATTGTACAAAATGTATGTGTTGAAACTTGAAACGTGACAATAATATATGGACAAACAATCTTGGTCGTTGACCAAAGTCAAAAAGGTAGTGAACCGAGGATGATCGGTAAATAGTGCGACACTATCCCATTATCAAGCAAAAAACTAAATAATATTGTTTTATCTTTAAATTGTCACACTCTTATCATTATGCAGAAATGATATTATTTTGTTCAAGATATTGGGGCACACGTTCAATATTTGAATCGGGTTCGAAAAAATTCGGTTGAATTCGAATTAATTCATTTTGGATTTCGGATCAAATTTGACGTGAATTCGAATTTTGAATTCAAAACGGCTTATTTACATCTAGTTCTTAATCAGATTCATTGGAATTGAATCAACTTCAACTTTTCATAATTAAATAACTCGATTCAAATAACTAAAGGAACTCAAAATTTGATTTATTGAACACCCGTGTTGGGTTGATGAGCTGATGGGTTGAAAATGAAACCCCCTCAAAAAGATCAATGTATGCGCCTATGTCAAATATATCAAAGTAACCCATATATGCATTGTAATCATGTTATCCAAATGGGTTGGCATTTAGTAAATGAACTGTAATCAAGTTATAAGCATCTTAAACTAGTCATAAAAGGGTTAACAAGCTGTGATAAATGGGTTCACCAATCATCCCACATTGGTGTTTGATTACATGGGATGAAAGGATTAAGCTTACCTCACTTATTTTATTAAACTGATTAAAATTATTAGTTTATTACAACTAAAACCAAATTATGTTTAACTAAGGGTTAAACTTATACATATAAATTTTTCTTATAAACATGATTGGGGCTCAGAATTTTAAACGAAAACATGTAAATTTACGCTACTAAGAAAAAACGTGGGGGTTGGAATCCCCCATACGCTTAATAAGCTACCCCCTTGTATGATAGACCCCTACTATAATTTATAGAATACAATATAAATGAAATGAAATTAAATTAAATTATCTCTCTTAGAATAAAATTATATAATCAATTTAAAATTTACTTATTTTCAAAATAATTTGACATTGCAATCATCTTTGACTACAATCAAAATGACAATGATTAATTCATAATAAAAGCATATCGTCGTTTAAAATTAATTTTTGTTCACATATTAAAATAAAAGAATAAATTTAATTTGGCTTTTTGCATATTTGCGTAAGCAAGGAAGTCATCTATTTCATACGGATTTATGGGTGGACACTAGCTTTCAATGGCAACCGGTCCAACCGGAATCTTAGCAAATCAACACATATCACTTGCCACTAAAGTGTATCCTATGTTATCCATTCATTCTTCAATTTGGTTATCAATTTATTCTGGTATAAATATATTACTACATAGAGGTTAAATGTTGGTGTTTATAAGTTGAATTACCTGAAAATCATGTCAATCGCGTAAATACGACACAAGTTTCACAGGTGGATACAGGCATGGTTTGTTAACCAAAGTTTCCACTAGATTTTGCATATCAATAATAGAAATTATAAATTTACGACATGATTAGAAACGTTTATATATAAGACAATTATCTTAAACAATAAAACCGTATGCTTATTTCTATGTTACTTTTAAACTTTTAACCCAATATATCAAATTGATTATTAACAAACGATTTGAGCATGTCAACCTGCTAACCCTTCAAGTTAAGTAAAATACGACCCACTTATCTAAACGTGTGTATGGGCATTGAATAGAAATAGATCCAAACTCGTTTAGACTAAACTCAAGCTTAGAAAGTTTGTTTAGACCACCTACCAAACCATCTGAGTGGGGGCGTGGCCTTTCCACCTAGTCATGAGGCGTGGTGAACATCGCATTGTTACTTTGTGAGAGAGGCAAAAACAATCAACCAATAGACGATAGTGGACTCATAAGAGTTGGTAGAAGCCTTAAACGTTTCTCAAGAAAAAAAGTTATTCTTGTGTTTGGGTGGGCAGGGGGGAAACACGCCTGTGTGGATCTTACATGAGTGTCTCCTCTTGTTGGGCTCAGGGACTGTGGGTTTATTGTGGGTCAGGCTGCGTTGAAGGCTGAATCGGGCAAAGTTGTTAAACACGAGAAAGCTTGTTTAGATAATCAACATGTCTTTCTACCATTTGCCTTTGATACATTTGGTTTTCTGGCACTAGAGGCTGTGAAATTTTTGAGTAGGGTTCAGCGCGTCGTACACGGAATCTCTTCAGCTTCTAGGTCCCAAAGCTTCGTTTTTAGCAGGATTGGTTTTGCTATTCAAAAGGGGGTTGCGGCACAGCTTGTTGCTCATTTGCATGTCACTTTATTGTAATCGTTTTATTAGTAAATTATATATAAAATAATTACACAACAAAAAAAGTTATTAAAAATGAGTGAGTATAACCACAAGCCTTGCATAGATGACACCTAGATAATACACTCTTTGCTCACACTCACTTGACAGTATAAACTCTTTGTAAATGGCAGTTTTTATATACGGTAGATATACACATAAAAGGTAAAAGAGCAATGAATAAAAGTTATTGGATCACACGTGCGTCAGATAGGGGGATCTCTTTATCTATAATTAAAACCATTAGTTTAATTTTATATTTTAATGAAGTGAATCGTTATTGGGTCACCTTTTCAAACAGAAAATGATAGAATGACAGTCATGAAAGTTAGTGATAAATCCGATCATATATTCATATTCATGCTTAAACCGGTATGCACCATAAATATATCACACGTATCTGATATGTAAATGAATGAACCGTATTCAAGTTAGACTTGCTTTATGTTCATGTTTACTTGTTTGAGAAACAAATACTTTACTAAGTACCCGATTAATTTACGGCACTAACATTAATGATATATGAGTATATAACACGGCATGACATACCTCAAGTTGTAACCAAATCTTTGGGTAACTTCAGCAAGCTCATCTCCTAACGTTTTATTTCTTTTATAATTCATCATCATTGCATTGACACAAAAGATTAAATAAAAGTTAGTTGTGTTAACTGACCGTAAAACCATGCACCATGGCATTCCTAAAGTAATGTCATTATAATATAAAAAAGTGAACATTTTACCCGATAGCAACCAAGTTACTTAAGTTTTCAATAATTCAATGTTTTTTCTTTTGTTATTTTTGAGTCATTCCACTTTTATTAGATGTTTCACTAACCATGTGTATTTTAAAAAAAAAATAATCTTAAAGTAAATATAAGACAAATAAAAATATATATGAATCTTGGTTACTAATAAGTAATAATGAAAATTTTGTTTTGGGTAGCTAAAAATAGTATGTTATAATAAAAAAAATTACTATATAATAATCAAGTTTCATAATTTTTAAATTGAAGTCAAACTAGAAAAAGTAATCACTAAGGTGCTGTTTGTTTTTGCAGACATAAACTGTCTGCAAGCTGATTTCATCTGTTTTCATGTCTGCAACTGAAGATGTGGTCTGAAGATCTGCAAGCTGAAAATATAAGACTGTTTGTTTTTATAAGCTGATATTGTCTGCATAACTGTCAAACTTATCTCACAAGATAGAAGTCATTTATTCAAGTTACATAGAAAATATAATAATAAAATTGTGGCGGCGGACGGTGGGTAGTGGCGATGGATGGTGGTGGTGGACAGTGGGTGGTGGTAATGGATGGTTTTGGTGGGTGGTGGACGGTGGTAGTTGACGGTGATGGCGTCCGACAGTGGGTGGTGGTGGTGGTGGTGATGAACGGTTGTGGTGGGTGGTGGACGGTGGTGATTGGTGGTGGCTGTGATGGATGGTGGTGGTGGTGGTGGTGGCGGACGATGGGTAGTGGTGGTGGATGCTGGTAGTGGCGGCGGACGGTGGGTAGTGGCGGTGGATGGTGGTGGACGGTGGCAGTGGGGGATGGTGGTGGTGGCGTACGGTGGGTGGTGGTGGCGGACGGTGGTGGGAGGAGTGGATGAGAGGGTGGCTTCAAAGGGATAAGAGTATGATTTTTTTGCGAAGATGTTTTAAGCAAGATTTCTTTGCTTTTCTTTTAAGATGAAAGAAGATAACTTAAGATCTGTTTTAAGAAAAAAAACAAACAGTCTTCAAGGGTAATGTCTGCGCGCGTGCAGACATTAGCTCCCTTGAAGATGTTTGAAGAAAAAACAAACACCCCCTAAATATTTACCAAATTCAATTATCTTACATCTACCTCACTTAATTTTTACGTTTGTAGCATCCATAAATACTTCATCCGTCTCATTAAAAGTGTTTATATTTGTTTTTTTAGCTGTTTCATTATATATGTTTACTTTCAAAATTTATTAGCTAATTTTCAAGTTTAACCTCCAACACACAACTAATATTAATAAACAATATTGATGGACTAAATTTCCAAGGACATTATTGTTATTTGGTAAGCAAAGAAAACAATAATTAATACCTTAAACTTTGTGTTTTTCAAACTAAGACACTTTGACCGAGACAAAGTGAGTATTAAAGAAGATTGGAATGAAACAACCATAACCGGGGTATCTCGTATGTCAGGTTTACACATGCATAGTTCTTAAATTTTGAGTTAAACGTACGCAACCGAAATTAGATATTACAAACTTATCGTAATTACTTAACATAACAAACTGAAGCTAATGTATGTCGGTCTCCAAGCATGAATAACCCTACATGCACCGACCGTCCTTATTCCATCAACTGAATCTACTAACATGACGTGCATGCAAAAGTTATCTACATGTTGAGTGAATTTTGGCTTTAAATAACTAATGGTTACTATGTATACATATAATATCTGACGTGCCTAAACACAACATAACGGAATTATACATGTATAAAGCATATCAGTCTAACCTCTAGCCTTTCTGAACTATATGCATGTAATTGCAATTAGCGACACACACCACAAAGGCGCTGCCAATAACTATACACTCCTACGTAGGCCACACACGTATATGGGCCTAACTGATTGACTAAAAACTTTAAACATAACTATCCGTTAACTCACTGCGAATTTATTACCTAGCGCGTAACATATGCACACCTGATTTGTTAACTTGCTGAACTTTAACTGACCGGATCCTTCCTTGAAATCGATCCTTGAATAACCAAACTCTACCTCGCGTATACGACTTAACTTCCCCCTTGAACCGGTTAACACATTAGGTGGCTCAATCAAAAGACTACAACTTGGTTTCCATTCCTCTAAGGTTCACAAAAAGGCCTAATATACTTAACAGGGTTCATGCAAAGTACGGCTTCATGCAACTACGGGTTCATGCAAATTACGGGATACCCGCAAAATACGGGTTAACCGCAAATAGTTAGATATTGACATTTTTTTTAATAGTGTCTTATGAGCTACTATGTGATCAGTCGCGTCACGACATATTCTGTCGTAGGTTGATGTATGACATTTAATGACTTGTGTGTTTGTGTTTCAGTGACTTGCATATTAATAGGCACAACTTCGTATTGAATAATGTTTTTTACGAAACACATAAAAACAAGCACGCCACAACGGTATTTCATGTGAGACACAAATTGTTGCTTAAATGAAAATTGTAAATAGGTTAGGACCAATGAGCAAAATGGTCATATAATTTAAACACTTGCTCTGATTTGTTAAAACATTCTGCTTTTAATTTTTAACTGAAATGGTTAATCGAGGTAAATCGTAGAAATCAAAACCTTAATTTACTCGGTAAAGAAAATATAGTGACAAAGATGAAGAAGAATAAGGTTAGTGATAAATTTAGTGAAAAGTATGATTTGGAGAATATAGCATTATGACCATAGCTTAAAATGAAAATCTTCAAATGGATATATTTATTGCTGTTATTGTATGTAACCATGCGTATAATAAGGTGTAAATGAGAATATGATTATAAGTATGATTTTTGAAAAATTATGTAACCCACCATTAATCCTAGTCAGTTTTTAGCGGAACAATAATATGCGTATGCATTATATTACACAGTATGATTTTTGAAAGATGAAAGTGAAGCAATGTACTTTACACATGAAATTGACATAAAATTCAAACTGAACAATAAGTAAATGACGACGCTGTTATGGGATTGCGTTGCCATGGTACCCACATGGCCATAAAGCCCTTCGAGCTTATATTATTAATGTAGGTTTTTACAATGTTTCAACAAGTTACGTTGTATTAAAATTAAAACTATTAAAACTAAATCACACGATAAAAGTAAATACTATGTATGAAAATGGTATCAACAAGGAGTAACATCCAAATATAAACCAAACAACATAAATAATGTATGTATTTATCAATAACTACTAATATTATTACTATTAATATTATTATTATAATTATATATATTTATATGTTTATCAACTGATCTTAACTTAAAAAATAGTATTTACTAACTAGTATGTTATCTTTCAATGTTTTAGTGATCGTGGCCAACCATCCATGACACTCTCTTATGATTAAAGTAAAAATAGGTACAATTGGGTCTTTTTCGACGGAGAAAATAACATTGTTTTTAACTGCGGCATTTTGTATTTGTTTGTATTAACACTGCGTATAAGATTAGGCATAAAGAAATTTATGTTAAGAGACCGCATCATTCATTGTTTTCATCTAACTCCTAACTCATCTTGTAAAATACAAATAGTAAGTAATTAAATTAAGTAATTAAGACAAAATACTACATATTATATGTGTGGCGGTATAAGTTTATAACCGGTCAATTGTCATAATAAAATAGAATTTGAAATAAAAGCATATCATATCCAGACCTATTTAAAAGATGTTATATGCATATACTTAAAAGTTAAAACCCTCATCAATATTGCATGAAATGATGAATATTAGTATATTACATCACTTACGGACACTCGCAAACATTTTCCCATTGCTACAATCATTTATGCCCAAAAGACGTTACCAAGGATGGAGAGTGAGGTTGCCCACCGTAAATTGGAGTCTCTAATATAATGAAGTAGGTTTTATCTCTCGTATTACGGTGATTGTTTTATATTTTTCGTTTATAATATTTATATATACATATATATATATATATATATGTATTTGAATTTTAATTTTATTTATTGTAAGAAAGTTAATAATATACTTAGAGTGTGTTCGTTTCACATAATCTTTGAAAATTCAAAGAAACTGGAATTAAAATCACATGACATGACATGTTCATTTAGTTAGAACTGAAATTATTTTTGAATGCTATAATATTTGAATATAGTATATTGTGTTGTGTGTTTATATATAAATATATTAAGAACTAAAGAACTTATATTATAATTAGTAATTTAGTTACTTTATGCATATTGATGAGAACATATTAACATAAAAATCAGTCCCAACAAAAAAAATATATATGCCACTAAAATGCATAGAAAAATGTTTTTTATTTACAATGACTACATTCCTACTTAACTCCTTTCCTATATGTGTATCTCATTTTGCCGTTTGAATGATGTGGAATGGAAACATGGGATATAAAATGGCGCCAAACAATCTTTAGTTCTTTATGATTTCACATGCCTAAAGTTGATATGACACAGCAACATGTGCATACTACTATACTTAATAAGTTAATATCCTAACTTTTATAAATGTTATCTTTTTACAAATTAATGTTCCTAATTTTTAATCTTAATTTCCCTATATTCGAGCTTATGAACGTGATCATACAAATCGTTTCTTTTATATTCAAGTTGATGTGCGTGAAAATACAAGTGTTACATTGAAGTTCATGATTTACTCTAGAACTATGCTTAAATCTAACTATACTATTAAAGCAATAGGCTTTATATCAACCTCCCCCCCCTCCCCTCTTCCTATTGGTTGATTCTTTAGTTTCTATTTATATAAAGGCCTTCTCTAATTTCCAAGTGAATAAAATAAATCAATAATAATTTAAATTAAGATTCATTAATGCTCTTGAATTATTATCTTGAACTCTTTCCTTTTAATTTTAATTGATATTACATTTAGCTAAAAGGGTAAACTTATATTAATTAAATAAGAAGACAAAATATTATATTTAATTGATATTTTTAAATCGTATCTATAGTTTTAATTCGAAATATTAAAAAAATTATTTGAAAATTTTATTATTTTGTTTTATTTCATTCACCACCTTTGTTATATATTTTGTTAATTTCATACACCAAAGGCTTCTTCTATCTGTTAGACTAACATATTTTTAATTAACCTATTTTTTAATATCTGATATTCTTCATGGCTTCTATATGTTTGTGGTCAATGACTTACTATATAATATATACATATAATGATATAAAATATGTTAATTCTGTTAAAATAATTAATTATTGGTGATTAAATTAGTCTTCAATAGTAACTTAAGGATATTAGAAAAGGATGTTCATGTGTATTAAGGAAAGGTTTAATTATGCTTTGTAAATTTTAAATTTGTGTATTAAGGAAAGATTAATTTATGGATTTGACTAAATTATGATATTCCCTCCTTATCCTTCAAAATTTTAAATTTAAATTTTGATATTCCCTCCTATATTAATTAATATTGACTAAATTATGGTCTAAATTTGGATTACAATTTTATTTAATTTACAATCATTAATTTTTTCTATAATTACCTTACTTGACCCATTGACCCATTGAGCCATTCCCCCACTGATTTAATTACATTCAATTACTTTTAAGATATAAAATACAAATACATTGACTATTATTTTTTAATAATAAAGGTGTATGTATGAATTTTGATCCAGCATTGACTTTTATTGTTTTTCTTTTTCTCGGTTTTATTTACTACAATTACTGCAATTTTTTTTCAATTTAAAAATTTAGATAATTTTTATTTTCACACCTTATATGAATTACAATTACAATACATACTATATTATTAATAACTTACACCTTATTTACTATATTATTATCTAACATTCTATTTTACATGTCTACCATTACATAAAATTAAAACATTTGGAAATATAATATTGGTATTTCGAATCTCATTTTGTAAGATTGAATATTATTTGAAAATACATTAATTAATATATCAATTCTATTCATTCTTACTATTATTTCTTTTTAAATTTGTCAAAACTTTCTAAATTTACGTTTATAATCAATTACATTTATACCTTCCTTGTATAATTTTCGATAACCCTAATTCATATCCTATAAATATGTACATTTCATACACCAAAGCTTACACCAACAAAGCCTTTTACATAAAATCGAGTAGCTTTGTGCCTAGGTTTTTAGTTTTTGTTTGTTATATATCTTCCATTTTCGTATTTATTTTTTAGGATTAAAAGTGTTGTTATTTAATTTATATTTTTTGGTTTTTTTGTTAAATTTTGTAGCCAGATGGAGCCAACCAATATCACCATGTTGAAGAAATGGTATTATTACACATTCATTAATTTTACTATATTATTCATACAATTTTGTACTAATGTTAATAATAATGTGTTAGGGTAACAAAATTCAAGCTTATGAAAGGAAGGCTTGCATCCCCAAGCATGATGTGTGGCTTAGTGAAAATAGGTCAGTGATTGTTATATTGATGTTCGATTTACGCACGCGAATATAAGTTTGGCTAGACGGGAACTTGGGTATAAGCCGACGACGAATTTGACGACCGGGTTGAAGAAGTTTGTTAAGTGGTATCTTTGGTATTATGGTCATGATCAAGGGAAAACTAAATCTGTATATTCATAGTGTTGATTTGTGTTTTAGTTTTAGGATATTTTTTTTTATTTTATGAAATAAGTAAAAGATCTTATGAGCATGATTCTTTGCTTGAAATGGGATGACTCAAAACAATATTCTCATTTTGTTTTTCTAATTTACATTTGTAAGTTGTGAACACAAGTTCCCCTTGATTAATATTATACATTTAATTTTATTGTGTTTTTATATATCTTTTATACGGATAATCAACATGATTTAGGTTGTCTTAATATATGTCAAACGTACACATTCATAGTTTTGATTTGTTTTTTTTAAATTTAGGAATTTTTTGGATGAGAAAAAAAGGAAAAGATCTCATAAGCATAATTATTTGCTTAAAATCAATACGAAAAATATTCTCATCTTTTCTAATTTACATTTTTAGATTTATACACATTTAATCTGGTATTATAGAAACCGATTATTACTTATCTATACTTAGTTTGCAAAAAATTATTATTATATCTTAGTCTGAAAATGTACAATTTAAAATATGTATATTTATCTTAGTCTAAGAATCTCATTATTACAATTATATAGTTTGACTTCCCTTATTTGTTAAAAAAACCGAATTTGAATAACTTAAATAGCTTAAATTCAAACTAAATCCATTTTAATTGAATATTTGTAACTAAAAACATTACAATAATTTTTTTTGCATTCACATTATTTACTTTACATATATTGTTCACAACATTATTATTATTCAGTATTAATATAGATTTTTTTGCATTATTATTCGTTTAAGTTTTTATTCAATATTAATATAGATTATTTTCTCAAAATTTAATATGTTGACCAAGTCTCTATAATTTCTATAAATATTGTAAGGCCCCGAACCCGGTGACCCTACTTTAGCGTCGGATTTACTCATAAACACAGTTCTTCAAATCAGAGTTTATTAAAACTTTTCGCGGAATATAAAACATCAATCATTTGTTACAAAACATTAAATCTTTTCTTTGATACCATAACACAAAACTTTATATTTAAAACATCTTTACTTCTTTCTTCAGATGCCAGCCGTTCAATCCATGCCGTGTGTCATCCTCATGCTAACTCTATAATCAGCTCACCTGCGTGCATACTAAAAGTCAGCTACGCTGAGTGAGTTCTAGTTAATCGAACGCCATGCAATACATACACATACATACATATCTGTAGATACATATCCATACTTCACTAGTTACCCTTCTGTTCTACATACATACTTGCTACCATACATACATACATATCTACAATCACTAACCTCAGTCTACCGAGAGTACGTTCATAGTTCACCGTCTATACCTGTACTCAAGGTCGTGAACACGTACAAGGTTCGCAGTCCTTACCTATATTCACCATTTATGGTACGTACAATGATCGCGGTCCTTCCCTATACCATAGTACATCCACAACACGTACAAGGTTCACAGTCCTTCCCTATGTTGCAACCTAATTCATAGCACGTACGAGGTTCGCAGTCCTCCCCTATGCTACAAAATCAGCACGTATAAGGTTCACAGTCCTTTCCTATGCTGAAATACATCCACAACACGTACAAGGTTCGCAGTCCTTCCCTATGTTGCAACCTAATTCATAGCACGTACGAGGTTCGCAGTCCTCCCCTATGCTACAAAATCAGCACGTATAAGGTTCACAGTCCTTTCCTATGCTGAAATACATCCACAACACGTACAAGGTTTGCAGTCCTTCCCTATGTTGCAACCTAATTCATAGCACGTACGAGGTTCGCAGTCCTCCCCTATGCTACAAATACAGCACGTATAAGGTTCACAGTCCTTTCCTATGCTGACGCCTATCTACATTACGTATAAGGTTCGCAGTCCTTATCTACGTTTACATATATCATCTACTTCACGTATAAGGCTCGCAGTCCTTAACTACGCCATTACCAGCCGAGTCTATGTCCGACAGAAGCTAGAGGGATTTGCCATCCTAACTTACTATGTCGAACGTAGAACTCACATGCCATTCGTGTACCTATATACACATACTTACATTATAACATAAGAACACTCTAGGCATTCTTTACCTCATTCATTTAACAACCATACCCCTTGTCGTTACGTGCAATATCCGAAGATCGTTCACGCCCCGACAAGTATCCATTTAAAATATTCATACATATTCGATATATAATATACGTACCTTTATTTTTAACCTGACAGTACGCGCAATATCCGAAGATCGTTCGCGTACCGACAAACAATCATTCATATCTATCACACATATCACATATGACATACACTTATCACTTAGGATAAATGTATTAACAACACATCGAGTATGCACACAGCCCCGAAAACATAACAAGGAATGGGGCTAGAAACTCACCTGAACACGGTTACGTTCACCGTTAATCGTAATCCCTTTCTTCAGCTGTGCACGGCTGACTGTATAACAAGTACACGTATCAAACAACTATCACTACTCATATCATCTTTACAGTCTAACTACTACCCACAACGAACGGGGTCTGCCCCTGGCAGCGGGGTCTAGGGGCGGCAGCCCCTAGCAGGGTCCAAGGGGCAGAGCCCCTGGCTGGGGTCGAGCTGCCAGGTCAGCTTGGAAAAATTTTATTTACATTAACTGTCTTAACACATTTTCCATTAGGTTTTTAATTTATTTTCTAAGCGAACTTAGCTTTAGGCGAAGTTAAACCTTAGGCGAACTTAGCTTTAGGCGAAGTTAAACCTTAGGCGAACTTAGCTTTAGGCGAAGTTAAACCTTAGGTGAACTTAGCTTTAGGCGAAGTTAAACCTTAGGCGAACTTAGCTTTAGGCGAAGTTCATCAGGCGAACTTAGCTTGCAGGCGAAGTTCATCAGTCGAACTTAGCTTGCAGGCGAAGTTCATCAGGCGAACTTAGCTTGCACGCGAAGTTGTCGTCTGCAGGTTCTGTTCGCTCTTAAATCCTTCGTTCCTTAACCAAATAACTCGATTTAGGTACCCATGGAATCGTCTGACCAGCGCCTACAAACCCCAACTATCAAATCGACCTAACATCGATGTTTAGAGGGTGCGATTTAGGCATATAGGTTACGGGTCCTTTTTATCAATCGATTAACCCATCAAATCATAACCATTTTCAGTAAGTTTAGCTTTGTTGGATTCGTTTTTACCATACAAACTCAGATCTACCATTTCTCAAATCAAACCGAACCTATACGAACGATTTCTAACCGTAAACGTACCTTGAACGAGTCTAACTTACGAACACGAGCTGGTCTTGTTGCTTTGGTTCATCACGACGATCTAGCACCAACTAACGTTTACTCTCTCTCTCGGATCCTGCTCGTTTATGGTGTGTGTGTTTTTGAATGTGTAGAGATTAGAATGGAAAGAGATGAGGTTTAGGGTTTTATGGTGGTTTAGGGGATATTTATATCCCTTAAAGCCCATGGACCTAAGGCCCATTCTCATTTAACACATCTCAATTAATCTAACACTAGCCCGACTCATACCAACTCCTACTCGATTATTTATTTCCCGAACCCGAGTCAACTTTCCCTCTATTATTAACATAATTAATATCATTTTGGAAATTTCGGGATGTTACAAATATAGATTACGGTTTTTCAAAATACATAATGATATTTTCAATAACTTTCTATAATACACTTCACCCATATTTAATACTATTAAATGTTAATCAATAATATTTATCAAAATATGCATCCAAATTAATGACACTTTAACTTTTAAAATAAAGGTATATTATTTTTGTAAAACTATTTAACGATATAAATTTTAATATATAATAAACATGTTAATTATTTATATATATTAACTTAATACATAATCCATAATTAAACATTTTCTTAAATTTAGTTTTATGTAAGAGACTTTTAAATAAATGACTTATGACATTTCCATAATTCATAAATTAGATTTCTTTATTAATGTTATGTAATATTGTTTCAAAAATAACTCACATGGTTTTTAAACTATATGAAATTACATCAGTTTGGGAATGCTATTTTTTGAAAGGAATACTTACTACTCTTGGTCGACAACGATTTTGAAAGAGCAACGTGTTTTCGTATTGATAAGTTTGCTAATGATATATTGTTTCTGGAGTGTTTAGAACAAATGTTTAACAACGAAGTGGTATTAGTAATATTATAAATGTTATCATATTATTTGTTTTATAGATTAAAATACTTGTTTATTTTTGTTACTTGAATGGTTGAAATGTCCGAATTAAACTAGATTAGCAATGGTGATATCCAATCCTAAAACACCGTCTATGCAATATTGGAAACTTGTAATTTATATGTTTAATATATGTGATATGGGACTGTTACTTTTGTATTTTAACTTCTCTTTTGTTATGAAGGAGAGGATATCCTTTGATAAGAATAGTGCTACTCATATGAAAATTGTTGAGGCAAACTTTGTTAGCAAATCTAAAGAGGAACATCGAGGATATTTATGACAGTGCTGACGGTGTAGTTTCAAAATTAGTTACTAAGTTTAAGACAAAAGATGTTATAGGTGATGTTGGGATCGGAAATAAAATCTTATGAATCATTTTATATGTTATTATTATAACATATATGTTTATTTAAACTTTTGTAATTGGTTATAACATATGAATCAATTTTGTTTATAACATATTAATTATATTAGAGTTGTACTTTTAATTTCAAATGATGCAATTATCGTTTAACTAATATTTATGATAATACCTTATAATTCAAATTTGTAGCAGCCAAGCAAGTCCAAGAGACTCACAATACAAATTTGATCATTCATTTCAAATTTCATATTGTTTGAAGGAGATGAAGGTTGTGGGTTATAGTTTATTTTTAATTGATAGTTTGGTACCATATTGTTCTTTTGTATTATTAGATTATAAATATGTTTTGGTATATCGTTAGTTCAAATACTAGCTAGATTATTATGGATTTGGAACTATGACCCGGGTTTGAAAAAAATAAGTATATTTTTTACAAGTTCTTATGTTATTGTTTTTATAATTTCAACCATGTGTAACACGGGCTCTAATATAGACATCAATAATTACGATTATATCAATAATAATCATTCCCTTAAATATACTAAAGTTTCATTTATTCGTTTTATATCAATAATAATCGTATTATCAAAATTATTGTTATATTAAATAAAATTACTTAAATTATGTTACACTTTTAAATTGACCGGTATTAATTAATTCTTTATTTAAATTTCTGTTTTCATCACTACTAAATTAGCATGTACGGAATATGACGAAAAGTTAAATCTCATGAGTAGATACAATTGTCTAAATGGGTAAAAAAATATAGCTACAAAGGAAATGGGTTAAATGGATACACACTGAAAGAAACATAAAAGCTAAAGAGCACAATCTATTAAAACAATATTATATTATTATATGTATTTAAGAATTATTTAACGTAATTTATCCACAAAAGAGTTATAAAAAACTAGATACGAAAGCTTTGGCTAATTTCCTGAATGATATATATTAGGAATCAACTATATGTCAACTACACTTGAATGAGAATTAATATGTTATTGAATATTGATTAAGACTTTAATTTAAAGATCAATTAATTATAATATTATAAAAGACTAAATTTAGGTATTTGATTGTCATATTGTTACCTACAACACTTTTTAAAGTGAATATACCATTGCTTTTATAACTTCCAAGATTCATCCATTATGCATTTAAAGAATCAAAGATGTATATTATCTACTAGGTTATTGACCCGTTGGCGTCACGAGTGGAAAGATATAAATCATGTAACATCTACCGGTAATATGAAAGTGGAAAACATAAATTCATACATATATGTGGAGACGAAAAGATGATATACAATTATTAATAATGTCGGTAACAAAATAAAAACTTTATTAAACATAACTTTCAAACGAAAATAACATGCATTTTACAATCATTAGATAGATTAAAAATGAGAATTTCATAAATTATAAAATAGTTCATTTTAAACGACATTTGTAGTTTTATTTGTAATTTTTTCTGCTTTGTCTAATATAAGCATTTTAACACCGTTTCTACCCTTCACTCGTGATAAAACAACATATAGTTGACCATATGTTTAAGTTTTAACAAAATTAAATTTATATTTTCATCACCGCCAAATTAGCATGCACGAAATATGACTAAAAGTTTAATCTCACGAGTAGATGCAATTTGTCTAAATGGGTAAAACAATACAACTACAGAGCACAATATATTAAAACAGTATTATATTATTATTATTATATATATTCAATAACTATTTAACATAATTTATTCACAAAGGAGTTATAAAAAAATGGATGTGAAAGCTTTGTCTAATTTCCTAAATGATATATATTAGGAATCAACTATATGCCAACTATACTTGAATGAAAATTAATATGTTATTGAATATTGGTTAAGACTTTATTTTGAAGATCAATTAATTAAAGTATTATGAAAGACTAAATTTGGATTTTAGATTGTCATAACAGTTTGTTTTGTAACATAAATTTAAAATATACTTATTAAAAGAAATTTCTTAGATATTGTTCATCTTTTTACATTGATGTGCAACAAATATTTATTGATGTGTAAATAAAAATGGGTATTATATTAGAGTAATAAACATTAAGGTTATTGATGTGTAACAAATGTCTTAGATAAATTTCATCTTTTGAATCAACATTGAGATAGAAGTTTTGTTGAATCAAAATTGTAAAATTGTTTTGTTGATTTAGAGATTAATTTCTTTGTTTGCTTATTATTGTGCTCATGATATAATTTATAAAATATTTTAATTTTTCATTTATCTTTGTATGTTTTTGTATTTGATTCAAATAAGTTATGATGTTTTATAATTCATATAAAATTATCATTTATTTATAAATACAACATCTGCATTTCATAATTTATAAATACAACAACATCATTATAGATGTACCCGATGATCTTTTGATTGGTGATTCATCCGATCCTATTTCTGATCTAATTGATTTTGTATATCCAACATTATTGGAAAATTTTAATGATATTTCATATTTTCAAGAAAGGCCATAATTGTACATTTAAATGAGGTTGTCCAAGAGATTAATGACAAATTTTTGTCTTTGTTTTTCGAAGAAGAAGTTAAATATCTCAGTTCTGATAGTATAGACAAGTCTAATAGTGTTGGTCTTGGTTTCGATCCAGCATTACACTCACCGAATTTTCTAAATGGCTTAAAAATGTATGGTATGTCTAATCATAGATTGGTTCTAAAAGTTGGTGTGCCAATAATGTTACTAAGGAATATTGATCAGAAGAACGGTTTATTCAACGGAATCGGATTACAAGTAATTAATTTGGGGAGGCGTTTTATCGAAGTAAAGGTTATTTCAGGTACTAACATTGAGTTTCACACTTATATAACTCGTAGTAGTTTAACTCTTTCAGATAAGAAACTGCCATTCATATTGAAACGAAGACAGTTTCCTGTTGTAGATTGTTTTGCAATGACCAATAATAAAATTCAAGACCAATCACTAGCAAGAGTTGACATATACCTGCGAGAACCGGTGTCTACACATGGTCAACTATATGTGGCTTTATCACCAGTGAAGAGTAGAGACAGTGTTAAAATGCATATATTAGACAAGGAATGTAAAATTACAAATAAAACTACAAATGTGGGTTATAAGGAACTATTTACTAATTTATAATTGTAAAATGGATGTTATTTTAGTTGAATGTTATGTTTATACATGATTTATATATTAGTTGATGCTAGAAACGTGTGGATGTTACATGATTTATATTTTTCCATCCATGGCACCCACGAGTCAATAACCTAGTATCATAATATAACTACTCTTACATATCATAACGTTTGGCTACAATAATTCAATAAGATAGACTTATTATGAAATGTCTGAATTACCCTTTGGAAGTCATAATAAATACAATCAAGTAGTACAAACTTTCCAACGGATGAGATTTATGGATCGACATTTTTGGTGTTTTATGTTTGTTAGGAAGTATGGTAAAACTTTTACCATTTTGGTAAGTGGTTGATTGTTTGAAGAAACACTAACCGGACCTCGGGCGGATTACTGGTAACCTGGGGGTTAGGTAGATGTTTCCCACGAGGGGTTAGACCCTGAGAAGATGGTTCTTCTGACAACCTGCAAAACAGACACCGTGAGCTTGTCACTGAGAAGGGGGGGGGGGTTCCTCCTTGTGACCACCCTCCGGCGTGAGAATCAGACTAGATTGCTCTTTAAATATAAAAGTATATTAAGAGATTGCTAGAGCAGATATCAGGTATAATATGATGATACAAGATAAGATATGATAAGATGAGATGGTCATACCATTTGTGGTATTTATAGCCGAAGGTAGGTTTCCAAGGAGGTGTGGCCGGCTGCAACAGTGTTCCTGTTCCACCAACAGTAGCCTACGCACGTGCCCTGCTGGTAGTTGGTGGGTAGGTAGCGGCTGATAGCGACCAGGCCTGCTGTATACTATTCCTTTTCCACCAACTGCCGGCTACGCACGTGGTATGACAAGAGTTGGTGAGTAGGCAGCGGCTAATAGTGACGTACAGTGTAGGAGCATGCTGCTCGCCATACTGTTGTCCATAAGCTGTCGTATCTTTAGTCAGATCTTTTTCCCATACCTCGTCAGGTACAGTACAAAAGATCTTCCCGTATCGTACGGACTGGCTTATTTGGGCGGGAGTATTCCCCCTCCCGCCCTTGTGCGGGATTGTTCCCGGTTTCGCTCATTCCTTCAGGTGACACTGAATGATTGAGAGCTAAGTGCCTTGTGCGTGTAGCCTTGCTGCGCGGGTGGCCTTCCCTAATGGCTTGTATCCGAGGCTGCGGGGACAGGCGGAGTCCTTCACCATTGGGAGGCATTTCCTGCGGGACCAGCTTGCGTACTGCGCGTAAGGACGTCACGTCTCTGAGCATGGTTGGTCCTGCGGATCCAGTTGGTTTCTGCGCAGACGTCCCTGTTTAAGGTGAGTCTTGTGGGTCCAACTGGGCTTTGCTGGGACCTACCTCTTCAAGTCCCCCCAGTCCAATGTTCTTCTCATGCGTGTTTAATAAAGTGAGGTGAACTTTTGGACTTAAGCAAAGGGTTTTGAAAAGGGTTTTTTAAGGTTTTCCATAGGGATTCTTCCCGCGGAAGTCCTTGTCACTTGCAGAAATTCCCGAGTTTCCTGCTTGGTCTTTGGGTATGATGCGGGTAAGTCTGTAACCTCCTCGCAAGTCAGGAGCGTTGAGTCCCACTTGTGTGGACTCTCCATGAGGTTTTGGTAGTTTTGAACATAGTGATCAATTATGTTAAAACCACCAATTCCATCCTGGGGCTTCAAACAACGTAGTTCTCGACGTTCCCGCTATGCGGGGATGTTATTTCCGTTTCCGCAAGCATTGCCCAGAAGATCCTTCTTGGTTTCAATTCCCAGCGGAGCGCTAGGTATGTGAAGGGTTTTGCCTTAACACTGTACCAGCGCTCGTCTTACGGTTACTTTACTTCCAAGGTATTCCTGGCGTCAATTCCCTGCGGGTGCTAGGTATGTGAAGGGTTTTGCCTTTACACTGTACCCGCATCCGTCTTACGGTTACTTGTTTGCCAAGGTTTTACTTGGCTTCAATTCCCTGCGGCTGCTAGGTACGTGAAGGGTTTTGCCTTTACACTGTACCCGCATCCGTCTTACGGTTACTTGTTTGCCAAGGTTTTACTTGGCTTCAATTCCCTGCGGGTGCTAGGTATGTGAAGGGTTTTGCCTTTACACTGTACCCGCATCCGTCTTACGGTTACTTGTTTGCCAAGGTTTTACTTGGCTTCAATTCCCTGCGGGTGCTAGGTACGTGAAGGGTTTTGCCTTTACACTGTACCCGCATCCGTCTTACGGTTACTTGTTTGCCAAGGTTTTACTTGGCTTCAATTCCCTGCGGGTGCTAGGTACGTGAAGGGTTTTGCCTTTACACTGTACCCGCATCCGTCTTACGGTTACTTGTTTGCCAAGGTTTTACTTGGCTTCAATTCCCTGCGGGTGCTAGGTACGTGAAGGGTTTTGCCTTTACACTGTACCCGCATCCGTCTTACGGTTACTTGTTTGCCAAGGTTTTACTTGGCTTCAATTCCCTGCGGGTGCTAGGTATGTGAAGGGTTTTGCCTTTACACTGTACCCGCATCCGTCTTACGGTTACTTGTTTGCCAAGGTAAGGGGTATTTTCCCGCTTTTTAATATTTTAAATTTTGAATTTTGAAATTCGAAAGGTTGGTGGAAAGATAAGAACAGTCCAAACCTCTGAAACGTCGTGCGACGGTTTCTTCTGACTGTGTCAGGACGTGCAGGAAGTTATGGTGACGTGACAGTACATGGTCATTCCAGATGCTTTTTCAGGCGCGTGGGCGCGATTTTTCGGGCGCGTGGCCGCGAAATTAATGGTACGCGTCCTGTCAACAGCTGTTGCCAGCTTGCTTTTTGCCACGTGTCATAGTTTCATTGCACCTTCGATTTCTCTCTCCTCCGCATTAAATTCATCGCATTAATTGCGATTAGTATATAAAGGGGGAGAGGCCTCTTTGTAATCCACACTTTCACCCTTCTCTTCTTCTTCTTAGCGATTTCCGGCAAATACTCCCCTTCTCAGGCAAGCATTTTCCCGAAATCGCTTTCTTTTTTTTGCAAAATGTCTTCACGTGATCTTGAGTCTTCAACCGATGACAGGAGTACTGCTGGCGAGTGCCAGTGTGCTCTGCCCGGCGATCAGTACCGGTATGTTGTTAGGAAGTTCATGCTCGATCATCTCGAGCCTGAGTTTCCTGAACCCCATCAGACCGTGTACGATGCCCCCAGAGGCAAGATCGGGGTTTATGCAGCATTCTTTGTCTATGGGAATCTTAGGTTCCCATTGACAAAGTTTGTTTACCGTGTCCTTGAGAGGCACGGTGTTCATCTGACCGAGTTGCACCCCATGGCGATCGCCAAGATTCGCCACTTCGAGTGGGTGTGCCGGATTTTGGGCATCGAGCCCCATGTTGACCGCCTGATGACCTTCTATACTTGGATACCCTGACAACCCGTATCAAGGGTTTGAAGATTTGCGCGACAGAGCGCAGTCTTCGCGCGTGGAAGCGGGAGTTCTTCTTTATCTCCGCCCGCGCTATTCCCCTTGCCATGAAGTTCAAGAATGGGCAAGCTCTCCCAAGCCTTCACGCCTCCAACTACTAGGAGGCGGAATGGTTTTCGAGGATATCTCGGATCCAATCTCCGGTTTACCGGTTTGCGGAGTCCGGGATGGTCATGTTGGGGATGAGCCGGGTCTGGAAGGCGGCGGACGCGCAGAAGGTTTTGATCGTCCTCGAATACGGTTCGAACTCTGTTCCTTACGGTATGCTTTCTTTCCCTTTGTTGATTTTAAATTTCTTCTAACTTTTTCTCTGTTTATTTCAGAGGGGAACGACCTGAAGTCGCTCCTCAACCCGCGGGAGGCTGACGGTCCCGTACGGATGGGTACTCGCGCTCTTGACGAGAACGAGTTGCCCATCCTCGAACAAACTGCGGATCGGTTCGTGGAGGTCTATCCGCAAGGCCATGAGATCCTTAGCGCCAGGCGGCCAGGTAAGGCGCTCTTCAACCCTCGACCCCTCAATGTTGAAACCTCTGCTGGAATTCCTCTAATCGTCTGTTCTGATGAGGAATCCGCAGATGGTCCTTCCTTGGTGCGGAAGAAGAAGGCTGCCGGCGGGAAGGGAAAGGAGAAGGTGGCCTCCACGGCCGATCCGGTGCCTCTGTCTGACTCGGAGACAGAGAGCGACGAGGTGGCGGGGAATCCCGGTGGTGATAAGACCACTGCTCCGGAGGTTACGACTGTCACCTCCGGAGAGCCCAAGAAGACGACGGTGACCGGCGCGAAGAGGCCGGCTCCATCGGGTTCGTCCCCGCCCGTCCGTACTTTCAGGCTCAAGAAAACCCGTAAGTACAACTTCCTTCAGCTTTTATCTTCATAGTTTAATATCCTTTTAACACTTTTCTTCTTTACGCAGGCGTGGATGTTGACGCATTCCAGGGTGGAGTGCCGAGTACTATCTCCCCGCCGATGACGGTAGGCTTGGTCAGCCTACCAGAGGTGACGACCCAGGCGCCTGCGCCTGCTTCCGCTGGTCCAGTTGCTCACTCTGAGCCGACTGTTCCAGCCGAGTTGACGTCTCCGCCGGCGGTGAGTGCGATTTTTACAGCATCCTTCACCGAGCCGGCGGTTACGATTGCTGCGGATTCTGCGGCAGCGACTGCGGCGGCTGCTACCATGCCCCCGCCACCGGCACCGACGGCCGGCCCATCAGGTACGCATGGGGGCTCTCGCCAATCTTTGCCACCTTCCCATCTGCCTGATCTTTTGGATGGATTTCCTTTGGGTTCAGGTGATGGGTTCGGCGGCTATCGGCCTGTTATAGACCCTACAGGTGCGTAGGGTTCCTTTGGCCCTTTTTCACATATATTTTTTATCTTTTCCTAACTGCTTTTTGTTTTCTGCAGTGTCGGATTCCAATGAAGTGTATGTTCCACGATGGAACATACGCCGAGGAACAACCCTTCGTACCCCTGTGGAGTGCGTGGAATGGGCTCGTCACGCTGCTCCCAGTGGTGCGTTGGGGGAAGCCATGGCTAGCTACCAGGAGGGTAGGCTAAGCAATGAGCTTCGGGTTCTCCTCGCCCGGATGCAGCCGCGCGTCGAGCTGCTTTGTCGTGAAAACGACAAGTTAAAGGCAGCTCGCGCTAAAGAAGTAGCTCAGGCGCGGGCTATCCGGGAGGAGAACCAAAAACTCTCCGCAGCGGCTGCGGAGAAGGAGAAGGCCTTCAAGGCCCTTGAGGTTGAAGTTCAGGCTCGACTCGAGGCCCGTTCCAAGGCTGCCCAAGCTGTTAATGAACAGCTTCGGCTGGCTAAGGAAACTGCGAGGAACGCAACCGAGAGGGCCACCAAGGCTGAAGCTGTTGCTGAGCCTCTACGCGTGGAGAATGAAGAGCTTAAAGCAAAATTAGAGGCTCTCCAGCAGGCTCATGATGCCTTGGCAATGGAGGATGCTAAGAAGCTTCAAGAAATCCTGGACCAGAGGGGGGTGCTTGACCATACCGAGCGTAAGCTAAAGGGCGTCGAAGCGGCTGCGGCTAAAGAGGTGTTGCTTGCCAACCTCAACAAGAGTGAAGCCGAACGCGCCCAACACGAAGCTCAAGCTGCCCTCCAAGAAGCTCTGGTTGCCAAGGAATGGCTTCTTCGAGAAGCGTTGTCTCAGGTAAGTTTTCATGTCTTTACGCTTTTCTTTGTAAATAGAAAAGGTTTTAACACTTGTATATTTTCTTTTGTAGGTTGTGCATCGGGTCTTCTCAGAGACATCCTACGACGATGCTATGAGCGCAGCCCTCAACGCTTCTCACGAGGATGGGGAACGGGCCGGCTTCCTGCTTGGTCTAGGGTTCGTTGAGAAAGGCGTCCCGCCTTCCAACTTCCCTTTGTACAATGTTGATACTGAAGCCATATATGACCAAGCAGTAAATCAATACGCCGCCTTCCCGCATCCGGTGGTGGAGAAGGTAAACGAAGTTGCTGCTGCTGATGATGGGCTAGCTATCCTCAAAGCTTTCCTTGAACTGCCACGCTCTACTGATGGGGCTGGTCCAAGTGGAAGTGGCCCTGAAGCCTGATCCTGAAGATCCCTTCCCACTGCTAGGATAGTTTTAGCTTGTATAGATTTACTTTCTTGTAGGCGGGTAGTTACCCGGCCATTCTTGTAACGAATATTTATGAAATATAAATCTTTTGTGCGGGTAAGACCGTTTCTTTTATTGGATTCCTTGCTTTATAAACGTTATGACTTGCATACTTTAGTTTAAATTAGCAATTTTCCAAGTGTTTAGAATAAGTTAACCTTTGAACGTGGTAGATAATAGGTGTGAAGTTTTGCTTCCTCCTTAGTGATTGTGCGGGTAGGACCGTCACTTGCACTTAGTAGGATGGCTAAACTTTACCCATATCTAACCTGCGTGTAGGTTTTCCTCATCTTTTGAGGATAAGTTAACCTTTGAACGTGGTTGATAATAGGTGTGAAGTTTTGCTTCCTCCTTAGTGATTGTGCGGGTAGGACCGTCACTTGCACTTAGTAGGATGGCTAAACTTTACCCATATCTGACCTGCGTGTAGGTTTTCCTTATCCTTTTAAGAATTTTGTTTTGAATCGTTCGACGCGCGGTTGTCAATAGGTTAGTGTTCAGTTTCCTTTCATGATTCATGAGGGTAGACCGGCACTTTCATTTGATGGGATAACTGAACTTTTCCCCAACTGACCTGCGTGAAGGTTTGTCGTTTTTTGGGTTTATGCGGGTTTTGCCGCCTTCCCCAGCCAACGTCTTTTCACGTAATTATGCGGTAAAAACTGGCATATTAGTGTTGATAAAATTAACCGTTCGACGCTTGGTTGTTGATAGGTTAGTGTTCAGTTTCCTTTCATGATTCATGCGGATAAACCAGCACTTTCATTTAGTGGAAAACTGAACTTTTCCCCTTCAACTGACATGCGTGAAGGTTTGTCGTTTTTTGGGTTTATGCGGGTTTTGCCGCCTTCCCCATGCAACGACTTTTCACGTAATTATGCAATGAGAACCGGCATATTAGTGTTGATAGTTCATAAAAATGTAAATGTAAAATCATCAGCGTCAATGTTTTAAGGAGAATCATTTCCATTAGAAGTGGCTCTTGGCCTTTTCTTTACAAATTTGGAATTGATTTACATGCAAACTGTGTAAATGAGCTCCCTTCCATGTTGTTGGGATGGGAGTGCCATCGAGCCGATACGCACCTGGTTCGAAATCTCGTTCTTTACGCAGCATGTGGTCTCCACCTTGAAGCTGGAATTTTATTCGTTTCCCCCAGCTGGGGTTCTACACGCATCAGCCTGCTCAGCGTTTATTGCGCCACGAGGTGCGCAAGCGTCCCATCTCTGACGAATGCTTCGACCATGTCCTTCACGTCTATGCATTCTTCGGTGGTGTGGCCTTTTGTCCTGTGAAAGTCACAGTACTTGCTCCGATCAGCATTGTGACGATGTCGGATTATTTGAGGCTTTGGCCATGGGAGCGCCTCGGTGGCGAATATCTCAGTGACGCTTTTGGTGAGCGGCGTCCATCTGGAGTTCTTGTTGGACTGTACGTTATCCCTTCCGCCTAACCGATGCTGCAAGCCGGATGAGGTGTCAAAGTTTACCCTTGACTGCCAAATGCCTAGCTTCCGCTTTTTGTTTAATCGGGCGGTGAGAACGTTGTCCTCTCTTGTTTTCTGGGTGTAGAGGTTTGTGCTCTGTGGGAGATCTCTACCCAGTTGCTTCTCCGTTTTCGCAAAGCGTTTAGCTGCTGTCATGATGGCATCCCATGTGGATGGCATGCCATCTTTACCTGTTAAGGTGCGGATGAGCTCTGGGTCGTTCGCGCCCTGTATGAAAGCAGCGCGAACAAGATCTTCGCTAATGTTACCCAGACTAAGCTTCTTTGAGTTGAAGCGAGTGATGAAGTCCAGCAAAGATTCATCTGTCTCTCGAACGCATTTGAGGATTGTCCATTGCTCCTCTATATACTTTCTTTGCTGGCTGAAGTGCTGGCTAAACTTCTGTTGGAAGTCTGCCCAGTCGAAGATGTGGTTGACCGGTAGACGATCGAACCACGCTCTAGCAGCCCCGACCAGTGTCATTTGGAACATGTAACACCAAGTAGGCTCCGTCCAACTACTGACGGTTGCCCCCGCTATGAATCTATTCAAATGATCATCGGGGTCAGATATACCGTCATATGTGCCTATGCTTGACATTTGTTTGGCACTTTTTGGGGCGATTGCTTCCGCAATGTCCCTTGCAAATTTGGACGTTCCCGCATTTGCAACGTTTGGTCTGAATGCTTTGGAGAAGTCACGTGGACTTCCTCCTGTGCTTTTTGGTTTGAAGGCTTGTCCAAAATGCCTTTTCGGTTGGGATTCCGTTTCCTTACGCTTCCCTTTTGCCCTATGGCGAGGGTTCGCGTCGGAGTCGGATTCCTCCGAGTCATCTAAGTATTCTTCGAATTCGTCTGCCTGTTGGACGGAACGCAAGCGTTCGTCCAACTCAGCTTGGAATTCCTTTTGTCGTGCCTCCGCCCATGCCTTAACTTCATCGAGAGTTTGGCGGGGGAGTCTTCGTTTCTCTAACTGGGTATCCGTGAATCCCAGTAGGCGATCATTTACTGCACTTGCCCCAGCTTGAGTAACTGGGGTAGTGTTCGTAAAATTTACTTCACTTGCCCCGGCTTGGGTAACCGGGGTAGTGTTTGTAAAAACTGTGCTGCCGGTATTCCCCCCAGTAGCTGGGGTTGTGGTTACCGGAATTTCTCTAACCATCTTTGTAGAAGTTTGAAAAAACTGGAGAAAAATGTAGTTCTAGCTTTATGCACGGATGGCGCCAATGAAGAAACACTAACCGGACCCCGGGCGGATTATTGGTAACCTGGGGGTTAGGTAGATGTTTCCCACGAGGGGTTAGACCCTGAGAAGATGGTTCTTCTGACAACCTGCAAAACAGACACCGTGAGCTTGTCACTGAGAAGGGGGGGGGGGGTTCCTCCTTGTGACCACCCTCCGGCGTGAGAATCAGACTAGATTGCTCTTTAAATATAAAAGTATATTAAGAGATTGCTAGAGCAGATATCAGGTATAATATGATGATACAAGATAAGATATGATAAGATGAGATGGTCATACCATTTGTGGTATTTATAGCCGAAGGTAGGTTTCCAAGGAGGTGTGGCCGGCTGCAACAGTGTTCCTGTTCCACCAACAGTAGCCTACGCACGTGCCCTGCTGGTAGTTGGTGGGTAGGTAGCGGCTGATAGCGATCAGGCCTGCTGTATACTATTCCTTTTCCACCAACTGCCGGCTACGCACGTGGTATGACAAGAGTTGGTGAGTAGGCAGCGGCTAATAGTGACGTACAGCGTAGGAGCATGCTGCTCGCCATACTGTTGTCCATAAGCTGTCGTATCTTTAGTCAGATCTTTTTCCCATACCTCGTCAGGTACAGTACAGAAGATCTTCCCGTATCGTACGGACTGGCTTATTTGGGCGGGAGGATTCCCCCTCCCGCCCTTGTGCGGGATTGTTCCCGGCTTCGCTCATTCCTTCAGGTGACACTGAATGATTGAGAGCTAAGTGCCTTGTGCGTGTAGCCTTGCTGCGCGGGTGGCCTTCCCTAATGGCTTGTATCCGAGGCTGCGGGGACAGGCGGAGTCCTTCACCATTGGGAGGCATTTCCTGCGGGACCAGCTTGCGTACTGCGCGTAAGGACGTCACGTCTCTGAGCATGGTTGGTCCTGCGGATCCAGTTGGTTTCTGCGCAGACGTCCCTGTTTAAGGTGAGTCTTGCGGGTCCAACTGGGCTCTGCTGGGACCTACCTCTTCATTGTTATATTTAACATAAGTGTGAGAGTGACGTATTGAAATTGAAATATGAACTAGACAAGTTCCATAACCATTTTTGTCATGACTCTTCTTCACCACTATCTATCGCCATGTGAATGATTGAGTCCACCCATCAATTACTATAAATGATTCACTCACTCAGTCATTCATTCACAGCAAAATCATGTCTTCAAACAAAGAGGATGATAATGGTGAAACTAACTATGAAGATACCAAGGACAAGAAAACCCTTGGAGGCATCAAAACCATGCCATTTATCCTAGGTATATCTCTTTCTATATGCATTTATAAGTGTGTGTGTGTCAAATCATTAATTTCACCAGTGGAATTTAAACATTTTGGTCGGAGAATGGCCAGTATTAGGGTTTTATATCCGTCGATTAGAATGTCTCTTTCTCTATGACTTGTACCGGTGTTTTCATTGTTTCTCATCTCTAACTTCTTGTTAGAGGTGGTTTGTAAAGTTTTTGTTATGAGTGATATTTTGTTGGTCATTCAAAAAAATATATATTGTCTTTAATTTACTAAGAAAATTCTACGAATTTTGTGGTTGTTGAGCGTCATCACGACTCGAAGCCCCATTGGAATATTTGAATCCTCATATAAATTATGAATACATTAAAATTATGCATCAAACATTCCACAATCAATTAGTGAGATTTAGTATATGTTATATCATATCAATTGGTGTCCATTCTATAGAATATAGTTTACACCTCACGAACTACTTTCAATAAATCTCCTGATCTAAAAAGATTAAAATATTTGAATACCATTATTATATTAAAATAATAGTTTATCAAAATTCAATGTTACGACATCACTGGCCTTTTTCACGTGGTATAGATAACGAAATAAAATATTTAAATTTTCAATTCAATCTCTCATACTTTTTATATGTAAAACCTTTAATATTGGAAAAATGAATAATTTGTTTTATTTTTTTTTCTACGTGTTATCGCGCTATATAGTATCACGAACTATTTTGTTCATGTGTAATTTATACGAACATATGATGGGTGGTTCGGTTTAAAATTGGCAGCAAACGAGGTATGCGACAGGTTTGCGGGAACCGGTTTTCATGCAAATTTGATAACATATTTGACACAACAATTGAACCTTCCGATGGTTAAGGCTTCAAACATACTAACGAATTTTGGAGGCACATCAAGCTTCATGCCTCTTATTGGTGCTCTTATAGCTGATTCTTTTGCTGGCCGATTTTATACAATTTTTGTTGGTCTACTTGTTTATTTACTGGTATGTTTTCTTTCTTTTTTTTCTATTCCAACATTTTATTTTATGTTAATATCACTTATATATATATATATATAACAGGAAATAATGAGAATGATAGCTTTAGGTGTATAATTATACTTTTCTTTTATAATAATTTAATGCAAGGATAAATTTTACATATATACTCATTATTTAATTTGAATTCGTGTATAAGTGGAAAAATGTCTTCTAACACACATTTCTTAACTACTTGTTTTAAAAAAAATAAGACAGATAAACGTCGTGTATAAGCACACACACCTCCATCCTAATTGTTTTTTAAAAGAAAATAAAAGAAAAGGTAAAAATAAAGGAGCGATGGTTGTACATTATTAAATAATAATAATCTATTTATTATCGACACATGAATTAAATAGATATAATTTGAATATGACCCTATAAACGAATAAAATAAAAATAAATATCCTTCGGACTTAATTTCTCAACATACAAATAACTAATATTAATAAATTAATATGCTACGTATTTTTTGTGTTAGTTCATAGTTGTGTCTTTGTGTACTTGTTAATCCCTCCATAAAATTAGAATAGTACAAAGAAAAATATGATGCGATAAATATCATGTATTTTAAATCTATTCTAGCTAGCTAGTTTATATGGTTTTATTCGTATTAAATACTAATGGCTTTATAAATGTAACTTTTTTTTCTTTTGCTTTAAAAATAACAAACAATTGTTTATCTTATCAAATAAGCTAATATATTTTGCCAGGAATAAGGTCACGGACTCGCTGGTGTTTGTTTCTTAATTATTTCTTAAAATAATTGATATTGCACTAATCATGTATCCAGTAATTTCAATCACGTCACAATACAAAATTTTATAAAATGTTATAATTTTGTAACACTTGAATTTTATTTTTTTAGGGAATGGTTTGTATCACCACATCTTCAATACTACCACAATTCCGACCACCATCCTGCCCCACCAAAGAAAACTGCATAGAAGCTTCATCATCACAATTATGGATTCTATACCTTTGCCTCCTCCTCACCTCCCTTGGGTCTGGCGCGATACGCCCTAATGTGGTCACGTTTGCAGCCGATCAGTTTGACATGTCCACGGGGAAATCAAACCCTAGTAGTGTGGGTCGTAACTTCTTCAATTGGTACTATTTTTGTATGGGACTTGCAACCCTAACGGCTCTAACTGTAGTGGTTTATATCCAAGACCGCGTTGGTTGGGGCCTGGGGCTTGGAATCCCAACCATTGCAATGGTGTTATCGTTTATTGCGTTTGTGGTGGCGGCTCATCTTTATAAAAGGGTAAAGCCCGAAGGGAGCCCATTAGTTCGAGTAGCTCAAGTGGTGGTGGCTAGTTTTAAGAAGAGGAAACTTGTCGTGCCGGAAGACCCGACACTTTTGTATGAAAATAAGAAATTGGATGCCAGCATTTCTGGTGATGGAAGGCTTTTACATACTGATAGTTTAAAGTAATACTATACCTCTAACTTTTAAAGTCAAACAAATATCAAAGTTGTTTAATTATTCGTGTTTGTGGTTATCGGGTTCAACTTGAAATGAACCACATGACTACGAACATAAATAGTGTATTAGACATACATGTCTAAACACAACACATATATTTATGGATTAACACGAATAGTTGGACACCATCTAGTGACTCAGCTGCCTATAGTTTTATTATAATATTTTTTATATTCACTTAGAATCACAACAAACAAAAAAGTACATTTTACTTTAAAACCTCAAGCATTTTCATCTTCAAATATTTACAAAAAAAGTGAAGATATCAATCTTTTTATCCTGATTTATTATATAAATTGGAATTATATTAATTAATAATGTCTTAGGTGGTTTGATCGAGCTGCAATAATTACTGAAGATGACATGAAAGATTCTACCTCCCCGAACCTGTGGCGAGTGGCGACAGTCCATAGGGTCGAGGAGATAAAATCTGTCATAAGAATGGTACCCATTTGGGCCTCCGCGATTCTCATGGTCACCTCGCAATCTCATCAACATAGCTTCATTATCATACAAGCCGGAACTATGGATCGCCACATGTCCCCTTCCTTTGAAATACCACCCGCAAGCCTATCAATCTTCGGTGTCCTCACCATGCTCATTTGTCTCTCGGCCTACAAACGGTTCTTCGTTCCATTCGCACGTCGTTTCACAAAAAACCCTATAGGCGTCACATGTTTACAACGAATGGGAATCGGTTTCATGATTAACATACTCGCAACATTAGTGTCCGGACTAGTTGAAATAAAGCGTAAACAAGTCGCTTCTGCTCATAACCTAATCGACAAACCAAACGCCGTAATTCCCATATCTGTTTTTTGGCTTGTACCGCAATTTTGTCTACATGGTGTAGCCGAGGCGTTTATGTCAGTCGGACATTTGGAGTTTCTTTATGATCAATCACCCGAAAGTATGAGAAGCACTTGCATGGCATTGAACTCGCTCACGGCGTCCATAGGGAGCTATCTTGGCACATTCGTGGTGTCGATGATCCATGACCACACCGGAAAGGAACACAATTGGCTACCGGACCGAAATCTAAACAAGGGAAAACTTGATTACTATTATTGGATAATGAGTGGTGTGCAAGTAATAAATTTAGTGTATTATGTAACTTGTGCTTATTTCTATACATGGAAACCACTTGAAGTGATTAAAGATAGTGAAAATGAAGGCGATTTGGAGTTAGCGACCGAGAAAACACCCTTAGCAACTTCGTAACCGAATGGTCAAAACCGGGATAGTGACAAAAACCCGGACCGATAGTGTAAGGAGAAGAGAAGGTGATCGAGCAACTTGGTTAGATAGCTACTGACCACATTGCAATATATCGAATAAATGTGTGTAGTACATTTGATACAAATTAAGTCCTTTTTCTTAATCATATGTATACTTGGTCGTGATTTAAAACTTGGTCTTAATGAAATACATATGCATTTCTTATTTTAGTATCTTTTTCAATCTAAATTATAATATTTTCTACTAATTTTTCGGATGTTATAAAAAGACTTCCCATCTTAAATGAAGAAAGTAGCGCAATGATTCTTAGTTGTGTCGAATAGGTCATGAATTTTGAATGTAGTTTTTGAAAAATTTAATCTTGCTATCCAAAGTAAGACTAGTGGTTCGATATAAACACTATTTTTCTAAGGTTTAAAAAGAATGATAGAAAAAGGCTTCCCTGACACTAGTTTTAACTATTACGGAGTATTATTTTGGGGGCATTATATGATGAGCCTAAAACCAGTGGCGGAGCCACTCTATAACCACCGGGTTCGGCCGAACCCGGTCCTTTTTCGGTTTTATATATAACCTATGGTGTTGAATTAACGAGCGAACCCATTCTTTTTCGACGAGCAAACCCATTATCGTTTTAGAAAAGTATATTCAAACCCATTTATTATAGAAAGTTTAGTTAATAAACAAATAAACGCATCGGCCATCGACTCGGCAACCGATCAACTTTTTTCTTCACCGTTCGCCTCAAGGTTCTTCTTCAATGAAGCATGTGAAGTCGGATTTGCATAATTATTTGGGTGACGATTATATAAATGATGCTTGTATTTGTTGTATTGAAAATGAGTTCTTTTTCAAAGTCGCGATTGAAGATACTTTTCAAAACATGAAAACACGTAAGGAAAAATTATAATATGCAATATCTTTATATTTAATGAATTTGTATTTTATTGAATGCTAACAATATATTTTGTTATGATAGTGATATTGCATTTTACTTATCTAATCGAATGATCAACGCTACCCGACCCGACCCGACCCATTCGGGCGCGAAAACTTTGACACCGGAAAAGAAAATCAAGCATCGAAATTTCCGAATCCATAGGAAAAAGTTTCTGGCTCCGCCACTGTATCGACATGTGTTTTACATCGATCGAAATCATAATAATGAAGAAAGTTGTAATGTAGGAATTTGTCGTGATCAAGAACCAAAATATTGTTGAGATATGCATGGGTTGCAAGAAATTTTCCGCTCAAATAAAAAAGATGGAGGGGGGGGGGGGGTTATTAAATGCGGTATGTAGATGTTGGAATTTCACACCCAAGTTCGGCATGCAAGGAACTTAACATGGAAAGAAAGTTGTGGCGAGTTACCTAAATAATGTTGATGACTATTATATAGATATATAACGAGATAAACATTATGCTAAACGAGTTACCTAAATTAACATTGATTACAAGTTTACAACTACTTTCATATATACGTTAATAGCATCATAATGCGTGGCACATTGGGTAAAAAGGTCTACAAGTCAAGCTCAACATGTTGATGAATAATGCATGATTGGTCATGTTTTTAGATGGTTCATGCGATTTGTACCAATCTTGTGTTATGTGTCTAATTGGTTACACTCTGACAATGTTGTCACTTTCCACCAACCAGATTGTGTCGCTTGTTTGAATGAACATATGTTACGTTCATCCCACTCCTTTCCACTAACTAGAGTACCCATGTTGTCCAATCGTACATGTGATGCACTTTGGTTTGGTGGAAAGGGATAAATGTATGTATCATATGTATATTTTACACGTTCATTTTCAGTTTACAAGTTATACCTATGTTAAACAAAATTAATATTTCTAATTCATTTTCAATATATCACATCATGAGTATGAGTCCGTCATCGTTCAACTTGAGAAACTCAACTTATCACTTTTTTTTTTGTATAAAAGCAGTAGTCCCACAATTCCCAAATAAATAAAACGTATCTCAACTCACCTTCACCCCTCTATAAATATGCCAGTCGACAAAAAAAATATCTAAACAAAAAAGAAATATGGTTCAACCTGGAAAACGGTTTCCGGTCGAACCCGGTTAAATACATAGCCTGATGCTTATTTCATCAGTTGTTTAAAGTAGACATGTACAAAAAAACCGGTTTCAACTAAACCGACCCAACCTAACCCGTTGGTTCTATCACCGGTTCCCCTTTTGAACTACCAAACCGGTTTTAAAACCGGACCAGCTTGAGAAAAAAACCAATTCTAAACCGAATTGATTTGGACCAGTTCGACCTTTCACGCTCTTAAACCGGTTTGAGTCAAACCGGTTTTGACCATGGTTTGACCAAGCTGGTTTAGTTTAAAAACCAGTTCGTTTGAGAAAAAAAAGGGTTTTGTGCTCCTCTAGTTTAAACTTTAAAATGTGCCAACTGAGCCGGTGATAAAAGCCATCCAAACCAGGCCTAGGACTGGACTTGGGCTTTTAGCCTGTTTACGCAGCACCTTTATTTTGTCACTATGATTTATTTTTTATAAAAGTTGGAAAATGATTTTTTTGGAAAATTATTATTTTTAGATAATTATAAACAAGAAGAAAAATCACACAGGTTAATCAAGATTATAGTTATCTATCTCACTACCACCATGCTATTAAGTGAAGTGAATAAGGACAAAATCAGCCTACTCATACATCATACACAATATATAGATATTATTATTTGAAAAGTCTCATTGAAAGTGAATATTTCAACATCAAAATAGAAAGAAAATACTCCCAGTTGCTTAGAACTTCTTGTTTATCAGGCATCTTTCGACATCAAGATAGAAAGAGTATTTCAATAATCATTGCGGGTTGGGTCTTTACGCTGATTTTCATTATTTGAGTAATTTACATGAATAATCTTTCTGGTTTATTGATCAAAAGCGTAAATATGCTATTAATGTAGTCAAGGTGAATGTAATAAAGAAGTTTATCTATTGTGAATTTGTGATCTATATATTAGTTGAAAATTTTGTGATCTCGTCTTAATATATGTAAACGATAATTATGCACAAACATCATGATATTAAGAATGCTAAAATTGTTTAGTGTTGTATAAAGGAATTCGGATTATGGAGCTTAGAGCATCTACAACAAAGGGAAAACCCCCATGTCTGAGGTGCTGTTTGTTTTTCAGAGGTAAAATGTCAGAAGACTGCGAAACCACATCTGCCAACATCTGTAGCAGAAGAGGTGGACCAAAACTCTGCAGTCTGCAACAAGAAGACTGTTTGTTTTTTAACATCTGCAGACTGCTAAAATAAGCTGAAATTTAAATAAACTGAAATATAAATAAAAAATAGGTAAACACAAAAAACAGTAGTTATCCATCAGTAAATTAGTTTCAGTTTAGGATTCTAAAAACAAATTCCATTTCAGCTTTGCAATTAACAACTGACAACCAATATAAAAAGCTTATAACAAGCATTCACCTAATTCTACTATGGATGTACTTAGCAAAACGATCCAAATCCCTGCGGAAGAGAACAAATTAAGCCCTAGGTTACTAATAAACACCAAAACAAAAACAACTACTCCATATCTTGTATAAATTTATAAACTATTATGTTTAATTTCTAAAATCTCTATCTTAATTCGGAAACAGGAGTATGACATAATAAAAGCGCCATAAATACGAATCGAACGGTGTAATTAGTAATTAATAATTAATTACCAGCTGACGGCATTGGTAAGTGCAAAGCATCTGATCGGAGTGTTGATGAGAAGGTTCAGGCTCCGGCAGGTCCTCGAAGATGAGCAGACGGCCATCGGAGTTAGGGCTGTCGGTGGCTTCAGGCCGTCGTTTCTTCGGTAAAGGTGTTCTCACAATCATGATTATGAACCCTAGATTCGAATGTGAATGTGTGATTAACAGATTAACAGATCCCGAAGCAGCGGCGGCAGCGTGGTGAATGGAGCGGCGGTGTGGAGGAAGCCGGATGGGGCGTGGATGAAGCCGGCGTGGCGTGTGGAGGAAGCCGGCGGTGTGGAGGAAGCCGGCGTGGCGTGTGGAGCTCCCGGATGGGGCAGTGGAGAGGAGTTTAGGGTTAGGAGGAGATGATGATCGATGAAATAAAATGGTAGAAGAGGTTAGAAGTAATAATCCCAACACTTCTGGGAGAAGAGGGCGCGCAGACGTTTTTTAATGAAACGTCTTCGAAAAAACAAACACACTGCAGAGCCCAACGTCTGCGCGCCCTCTTCTCAGTGCAGACAAAAGAGGTGGAGAAGTGCTTCTAAGGAAAAACAAACAGCACCTGAATCTACATGGCACCACTGCAAACTAATAGAATAGTAACTTCACCATTGTAGCAATTAACGTTGTGAATGAAGTCCTATTCTGCAAACTTGTAAAGGACTTCAAAATGTGGCCCACTTTCTCTCTTTCTCTCACATACATATATATACACACACACAATATATATATTTTAATATTTTTTTTTAATTGGTTTGTAGAGGTTTGTTGTTGTGGGAAAAAAGTGAGGTTTTTGAGAAAATATTGAAATCAGATGAGCCGAGTCGAGTCGAGCTCATTTAGAATCGAGCTTTTTCGAGCCGAGCTATTTTCGAGCAATTTTCAAGCGAGCCACGAGCCACGAGCTTTTTGAACAACCCTAATACGTTCACCCATTTAATGTGTCATCAATTTAAGCTAATGTATCTATGATCAAGTAGCAACACTTCTCCACACGAGAGTTAGGATGTTACAATTATGGATTGAAAAATGACAAATAGTCTAAACAAAACTGTGATTTTGGTGATTTCAAATATACAGTTTTGATTTAGGGGCATACATAATTAATTATATATCCCTTTTTTTGCACACATACAAGTACCCGTACTTATACACATACAAGTATATATACCATATATGTACCCATACCCGATACATGTACCAACTTAACAATATCCTTTTCACTAACCACTAGACCGGTTTTTCATTAATTACACCATATGTGATTCCATTTAATAAGTTGCACTATGATATTGTGGTGGCCATAAAAATTATATGGACCTTAGAGTCTTAGACTACATCCATTTGCAAAGGAATTCATTGGATCCAAGGAATATAGGGTACCCCCACCGCCGCAACTTTTACATCCATAGTCCTGAAAGTCAAAATTCTATCAACAATGACAGATTTCATGAGATGTTAGTAACCATTTTGAGATAAAACTTGTCATAAAATTTAATATAATTCCTACATAACTTACAACCAGGGGTATGCAAAGTCAGTTCAGTTTGCTTATCAAGATTAACCATAATCATAATCGAGCTTTAATTATGGAAGATTGATTAACCATAACCATAACTAACTGGTCAGTTAATTGTATGTCGGTTAACTATCGGTTTTGATTCAATTCGGTTAATTGTCCAATTTTTCTTTGTTTCAGTCTAATGCATTGGATGCGTGTTATGATAATATTAACGCCATAGATTATATTTTTCCCATTAAGTTAGTAATGATTAAATAATATGCTATATGAATTTGAATACTATAATACCAAGGTATGCCATTTCCTTTTGAGACAACACACAGCAATTTGATAGATCCATTGGATAAAACACATTTTATATATAGTATGATATAGTGGGACATGAGGACACAACAAATAATTAAATATGTACAAGTTTTAATGTTTAAAGTACATTCATAGCAATATTAGTGGAGTAAACTTACAAGCACGACCAAGACATTACATGATACTGAAACAAAGCAAGAGACAAAATGAAACACGCATATACTTGCAAGGATCATGTGCCTGACAGGTCATGACCTCCCATGTAGGGAATACCAAAATATTTCATGTTTATTTTGAAAGTTTTATAATAATGTAAATCGTTTTATCTATAAAAGGTGTAGCAAAAGTTACCCATGTAATGCTTGAATTTTGAGGGAATAAAAACTAAAGCCAAAACCGTTTTATGTACAACAATGATAAATCTTTTTAGTACCATATGATTGAAAAAACTATGGAAAGAAAAACAAACTAACTAACAAATGCGTGTTGTTTTCATCTAACATTGATTGTGTTTTTTCAAAAATAAAACAACTATGCATGTCACTTAGGAACAAGGGATAACTTGGCCATGATAAATATAACTAACTGAGTGAATATGATAACTCTTGGTCGAAATTACACATAATGTAGACGCAATGTGTAATTCTCGTTCAATGAGTCACCATAATTTTCGTTTAAAAAGTTCATGTGTCGTGATCTAGTTCTAATAGACTTGCATTTCATTTATTATGTCCTAATACGTGATCACGGACTGAACTCTTTGGCCAAGCTGGCGAAAGAGGTTAAAGCCTTGGGCTTTTTGTAGGTTAGTAATCAGAAGGGTTTCCATTCTTTAAGATGAAAACACTGACATATAGTTGACATAAACTGTATGATCTAGTTAGACATGTTCGTGTTTTTGTCTTCGTTGGATAGTGTTCAATTTCACATGTTTATTTTATTTTGTTTTATTTTTTATTTTGAACTTAAAACAATAACTATAAGATACATAGATGTTTATAACTTAAAAGAAAAACATATAGTTATATTATATTCATTAAAGTTGTACCCATATAAAACATAAATATGACATTCAACTCCCTTTTATCTCTCTATCCTATCATCTTTGAATTTCGTGACTCGTAATTATGGACACAAGCACGACGGAGTCACCTCCAACAACACTCACCAACACCCACCGGAAACATTTAGTCCACCACCATATTCTACCGGAAACAACCATCCCTGTGGTGGCAGCTCTCGTTGTCATCATCATTTTACTCATTGCAATTACTATAATCGTAGCATTACTCCGTCGTGTAAAGTCTTCCAATCCAAATGGAAACAATAACAGCAACAAAAGTTGCATGTTTGTTGCTCATAGAATCATATCATTCAATGGTGCCTCAGGTAAACTAAACTAATAGAATAGAGCCATCACGAGCTTGCTCGGATGGCCAGGTGTTTCCCATAAGGTTTCCTAGGGTCCCGGGTTTGATTCTTACAAGTGTATGTCTCTTACGGACGAGAACAACACTTTAAAAGGATTCAAACTCGAGTAACTCCCTTTCGGACACCTGTCAGCCAGACTAACGTCATTAGAAAAAACTCAACTGTGAACTGACAGGACAGCTAGCTAGAGAATTAAAATAATATCACTAAATAGTATCCCTCACTTAATTTCAAATCTTTTAACATTTTAAAATAATTCCATAAAATCAGAACATTTTAAAGATTTTTTTTTTTTGATGAATTCAGTGTGACATGAATTTAAGAAACTTGATTACTTGTACGTGAAGTTAATCCATTAAATAAGGTATAAAAATGTTTTTATACAAGAATGATTACGACAAAATAATTATAATATACTAATGAAATCATATTCAATTAACTAGCTGAATCTTTATATACAATTATTATGTAATTAGTATTTTTATTTAATTTGTTGTAGGGAGGTTGGATATGAAGAGTGGATGTATTAATGGAGGAAGCCCATGCAACATGCCATCAGCAACATCTAAAGGGGTACAAGTATTCACATATAAAGAGTTGCAATCAGCTACCGACGACTTCAACGAAGCTAACCTTGCGGGCAAGGGCGGTTTCGGGAATGTCTATCGTGGTACGCTGCGTGATGGCACCCTTTCCGCCATTAAAATGCTTCTTAAGGAAGGCAAGCAAGGAGAGCGTGCATTTCGGTCCGAGGTATTTACTATACATAATCAATTTTAAATAACGAATGCAGGACAGTAAAACAGTATAAAATATTAATTTTGTTTTAAGTGTGATAAATAAGACGGCTATATATGAAGGTGGATTTATTAAGTCATTTGCATTGTCCGTACTTGGTGGATCTACTTGGATATTGTGTTGATAATCAACACAGGCTGCTTGTATTTGAGTACATGCCAAATGGTACACTTCATGACCATTTGCACCTTCATGACGGTCAATCACAGGTGTTGAATTGGGGAATCTGATTGAGAATCCCGCTTGATTGTGCACGGGCCCTTGAGTTTCTCCATGAGCTGACTGTCCCATCGGTTATACACCGAGATTTTAAATCTAGCAATATTTTGTTGGACGAAAACTTACGTGGAAAAGTGTCGGATTTTGGGTTGGCCAAGATTGGATCGGACAAGCCAAATGGCATGATTTCTACTCGTGTTTTGGGAACTACCGGATATTTGGCACCCGAGTGAGTTATTCATCTCTTTATTTACATATTTCCAGTTGGGTTGAGTTGAAACACTTTACGGTGACAAAATAGGCTTAACGGGTTGGTCATTGGTCAAAATGGAATGAAATAAAGTAGTAAATCATATATGGTTAGTATAACTATATTTTTAAATAATCTAACTTTTGAAATTCAGTCATAAGAGGTTTTATACATTACAAATACATTTTAGTCTTATATTTTTTTGTTATGATCCAATTACCTCATTTGAAGTAACCAATAATCATATCTTTCTTGCCCAATATCAGGTACGCTTCGACTGGAAAACTTACAACCAAGTCAGATGTCTATAGCTATGGTGTTGTTTTGCTAGAGCTTTTAACAGGACGCGTACCTATTGACACTAACCGCCCACCTGGAGAACATGTCCTGGTCTCATGGGTAAGTATGCTCATTTGTCAGTGCATGTGGGTGCACAACCAACATCTTAGTGATATAATGACAATATTGTTTATATACAGAGGTGGGTCCAACAATCGAAAAGAGATGGATCCACCTCTGAACAATAACAAATGTGTAAATATCTTAAAAAGCATAAAATTGTACATGGTTGGTTTATTTCACTTTATGTGCGTGGTTTAACTAAGCTTGTTCGATCCCACTTAACTCCTTAGGCTCTTCCGAGATTAACAAATAGAGCCGCAGTTGAGGAGATGGTTGATCCAAATCTGCGTGGTCAGTTTTCGAGAAAGGATCTAATCCAGGTTAGTTTGGTTTGAGATGTGTATAATCATGACTATTAGAGATGATCACACCGGGGGATAAATAATGTTTTGGTTACATATCAAAACGAGTAATTTTTAACATTGATCACATCAGGTCTAAATGTCATCTATATTAATCAAATAAGACTTTGGGTGACTTTATACTTAACTGCCTCCATTAACTAGTTTATGTTTCGGCCAAGTTTTCAAATCCTATACATTTGACAGCTTGATTATACATCTATCTGAAACTAATCATGTAGATGATTAAATTGAGGTTTTTATATGCAGATAGCGGCTATTGCCGCCATGTGTGTGCAAACGGAAGCTGATTATCGGCCTTTGATGACGGATGTAGTGCAGTCGCTGATTCCTATAGTGCACAACCTGTCTTCTGGGAGCTCCACTAGTACTTTTAGGTTCAATAAACGAGTCAGTCCAAGATCATAGAGGTTGTATGTATGTTGTTAATCTGTATGGTAACTCATACTAAGTTCACCCATACCATTCCTATAGAGCATTAATATACTAGAGTATTAATAGTACCAATATCAACTCATGTTTTGCACACCAACTCTTTCTACACAAAAGAGTACAGTCAAGAACCATGTTAAGTTTGTTATAGAATCACAAAACGATAAAAGTCGGATTTGTACAAAATAAAATCAGGTGGTCCAGTACTCGATTCTAATAACACCATTGTCAAAAACAAACAATTCTAAACCTGGATTACAACAAGCAATGAAAATTTTGAAATTGAAAACAAAGTTGTTACATCCTTTTATGTGATGAGAAGGTACCAATTTGATTTAAAATAAAATGACCTCTAAAAAGCAAAGACCGTCTCAACGAGTCAGGAACATGTTCTTTACACATACTGTTGATAAGAAATATATCAGAATCCAACAAACGAAACCGTAAACCAATGTTTATGGGGACGATTTTAAGATGAAGTGTTCTTCCTTGTCGCATACACACGGTATGCAGCTAGTCCAACAATTGCAACTGCAGCGCCCACTGCAAACACACATAGGCCAACAAATTTAGTATATCATCATTTAAAGGGTATTTATTTATTTATCTATAAATGCAACTAATAAATACCTGAAACAACCATTAGGGAACGGTTAAGAACCCTATGATACTGTTTTCGACTCCAGGTATGCTTAAATGAGGGTGCTCTGCTGCTCTCACAATTCTTCTAAATACATTATTAAAGTCTCCCAATTTTGTGCTTATAGGTATTGGAGCCTCTATCCCCATATCTTGGCTCACCTGCAAAAACAAATATTTAGCTCATTAAATAATTTATTAATTTGATATGAAATCACAAAGACGAGCTGAATACCCTTGTTGAATCTTGTATTGCAGTTGGATAAGGTTCGAGGTCATCTTTAGCTGCAACGATAAGGCAAGGAACCTCATATCCAGTAGACTCCCCGTGACTAGCAACTTGAACAAGTAACTCTGTTGCTCTTGTCCATGAAGATGCGTTTGAGCTACAAATTTAAGATAAAAATAAATCAATAAACCTGAAACTACCATATTTAAAGGATAGTGACAACAGTTAGTTACCTGTCATGGACAAAAACTGCAATGTCACAGGCTGCCAAAGCATCATTATTGACGAGCAATTTTCCAATAGCATCTTCGGGTATCTCCCTCAAAATCAAAGTTTTCTTTGTTCCCTGACACCAAATTAATGAGAAATAAAGTCCAATTAAAGCACAAAATAACAAACAAAAAATGTAAAAGTGGCAAGACCGCAAGACGAATTGATTTTTACTAATAATGTAGGATAGCGGGTCAAAACAGTTTGTTTAATCATATTTATCCAAAATTATTAAAATTTTACAAAAAGCTAATACAAAATATGATTAAACAAGCATTAATTTAAGTACATAAGAAAAATTGGCTGAAAAAAAGTTGGAAAAATGTACTTACATCAGGCTGATCAACAGTATTAACTGCATATCGCTCCTCAGTTGTTGGTATATAAACCTCAGAAAACTGCCTGATGTCAAACCATAAAAAAAGAATGTCAAGAAAAGATAGCTTAAAATGAAAAAGGTCAAAACTCAAAAGCCACTCAAATTGTAATTTCAATGCATAAAACCTCTTGAATCATTTTGTCCGTTTTGACCCGTTTTCTAAAACAAGTATGTAGTTTAAACAAAATACCTTCCAATAAAAGAATGCAACAGTGAAGATTTTCCGGCCTCTTTAGGCCCAAAAACAAAACACTGAAAGACATTTTGATCGGAGCTTTGCTTCTTACGGTCAACACGTCTTTTTCGGGTAACTCTTACTGCAGATGAAGGATCACCAGCATACCCGATGTATATGAGGTTCTCAACACTTAGTACTGGATCTAAAAGTGTCATAAAAGCCCACTGCATCCCACCAAAACAATTAATAAATATGAAAAAACAGATTAGTATTAGTTAAGCAGAGATATTAGCATACCTCTGACAAAAATCCATCAAGCGATAGTCCTCCCAATGCATTTTTTTCTGCAGCATTTGCATACGGAGCTTCACTCCAAGGACTGTAGCGTAACCACAAAAATAATTACAATAACAATAATGAAAGAATCATGTTATTTTTTAAGAAACTACGATACCTTTCTGGTGCAGTAGAAAAAAGATCCTCAAGCTCATGCGCATTGCCCCATCCTGGTTATCAAAAATAGATATATTTGTCAAAATATTGAATGATTTAACGAGTCGATTTCAAGCATAAAAAACTTCATATATATACCCTTACAAATCTCATAATATCATATTTAACCTTTCAAAAACACAAGCTCATAGTGTAATCAAACAATATCAGTTGTACTATTTGATTATTTAGTGAAACAGACTGTTATAAGTAACTGATTTTCTTATTACAGAATGGTTAATTATAATGCTTTATATCATAAATATAAAAGGATAACACGGAATTTTGAATTCTTAGAAGAGCATATAAGAAATAAAATCTTAAATCATATCTGAAAAAAAGGACAATAGAACTTACACCATCACTGTCAAACAAGGTAAAAACCCCTCTCAGAAATTCCAATGCTTCGCTTGTCAGCTCCACACTCTACAAAAGTAAAAAAAAAACATTATACCATTTACCAAAATAAATATGAAAAAATAGTCATTTACCTGATCAGGAGTTCTTTTAATTGGAGCCAGCAACTGATCATCACCAAGTCTTATATCATTATTGTAACCATATCTTCTTAAAACAGTCCATGTTGTCTCCAAACGGCCTTTTTCAATAAACAACGCGTGAAGAAAAAGAAATCCCGTCAATGTTAGACCATTTTCATTGACTCCTTCAGGCAGTTTCTCTTGCACAACTCTTTTCACACCCACGATTTCTGAAGGTTGCAATGGAGCATTAAAGCATTTGACCTGTTTAAAATCACACAATAATATAAATATTTCTTCACTAATCATTTAAAAAAATAAAAAAAATCAGAAATAGAAACCTGAAAGTCATTCAACTCAGCATCACTTAAGGCACCATCTCTATCATGATCGCAGAGAATAAATATCCTCTTTAAAGCACTCACACATCTAGGTTTCAAAGTTGTGCCTCTTGGTCAAATAGCGGGGCTGTTGGATGAAGTACAGCTTTTTGAGAATAGTAAAATACCTCAGGGATCTGAAATTATAACAAAAAATATAAGACTCAGAAGTGAACATGACAACAGTCAACTATAAACAAAAGCTCAACTTAGAAGATTAAGTATTACCTGAATATGTTTGTATGCTGAGCATTCAATACAAGTTTCAATCTCCCTAAACTGTTGCATTATGGGTGACATCACCAGCTCCAAACTAACTGCTTGTTGCTCATCCCTTAAATCCAACTTACACCCCGCCACTATAACAGGGACCTTTACCTGTACAAGTGTACACATATCATTTTAGTGCAAGGCACCAAACAAAAAACAAAAAAGAACTAATAATATTATATAAAGATTATTTCAAGCAATTGATGAAATGTTAAGAGTAAGGCTCTCACAGAAATCAATAATGTGATAACTATACTAAACAGCCGATGAGGAATACCTCTAATCGTCTGAGTTCAGGAAACCAGAAAGTACTCAACCGGTCAAGTGTAGATGGCTCATCACACGCATACGTAAGAACAACTGCATCCGCTCTCTTCAGTTCATCAGCAAGCTTTCCTCTGTTCTCCAAACTGTAATGAAACAACACATTACTCATCATTCAAACTTTACAAATTTCCACATAAAATAACAACTCTTTTCACATCCATCATTCCAAACAAGTATATTTTAACTTCAAAAGATAAAAAAATGGTTGCTTTCAAATTTAAAGTTAGGAGCATATTTTGGATCTTTGACAAGAAAACTACTATAACCTCATAAAAAGTGACGAGTACTCAGTTTAAATATGCATTTTGAAAGTTATTATGACACTATGTGCTAGTAAGTTTCTATTGTTTGGTTAACATGCTTCCATGGTTGTAAAAATTCCCGACTAGGCACTGATTAATCGCTAGTCGGTACCCCCACCGACTTGTAACCGGTTAATCCCTATTTGTCCAAAATTGGTCAAAATTGAAAATTTCATATACATGTAAAGTTGAAAATTTACATATAAAATCCAATCCGGATTAATCCTAGTCCATACCCCGCCGGCTGATAGCGCCTAGAGAGTTCTATAAAACTGCATGCTTTTGCTCATGAATATCATTTATCTAAGACATAATAACCAACTATCTTTACTCAATTCAATACTAGTTACAACAAACACACCATTAATTTCACCTAATTAACCATTACTTTGTTAAAACACCAAACATATCAATCAAACAACACGTCATTCAAACTTTACAAATTCCCACATAAAAATCAAGTCTTTTTTACATCCATCATTCCAAATAAGTATATCTTAACTTCAAAAAATTAAAAGAAAAAGGGTTGCTTTAAAATTTAGAGTTGGACTAGTGAACATCACTTATCTAAAACTCAATAATCAATTTAATAATACTTACTGGCTACAACAAATGCACCATTAATTACACCTAATAATAAAAAACCAAACTTTATCAATAACCAATAACCTAATACTATTCAATTGAACAGCATCATCATCATAATAATAATAATAATACCTAAAAGAAGTATCAATGACAGTAACAGGAACATGTTCCGGGAACATATCTTCGGGCAATCTGGTAGGCGGCAAGACAGGAGGAACATTGGTGGGAAAAGACTCTGCAGCGGCGGTGATAATCAAGCTGGATTTGCCGGTGCCACGGTCACCGGCGACAACGATCCGAACGCCGCCGGTACTGGAGCTAGAAGATTTGGCAGCACCTCCAGCCATTGATGGATCGATTGATTGATTGTTGTGGCTAGTGAATGAAGGATGGATATGATGATTTCTTATTGCACAAGCTGCTGTAAGAAACTATATATTAAGAAAGGGTTTTGTTGATAGATAGAAGAATGTTCAAGATTGTCTTGTCTTGTGTTATGCCGCCCCCCCTTGCTCTGCTTTATTAGGCTGAGGGGTGTGGGGGGCGCGAGAGGGGGCGTGAGGGGGGGCGCCATCCAATAATATTGTGACGTGTGGCAGAGAGAGAAACTTGATAAGATGGGTGTTGGTAGTGGTAATAGCGCCCCGGGGCATGGTGTGGAGGGGCGCGAGAGGGGGCGCGAGCGGTTTATTTTTTTATTTTTTTATAAATGTATTAAAAAAACGTATTATTAAAAAAAACGGGTATAATATGTAGAGTATCCAAGAAATTAAACTTTTATAGGATCATTAAAACTTTCCAAAGTTCAAGGTTTATTTAACAATTATACTTTAATTTATGATTTAATATTATATGAAAGTCCAAGGGTTAAAGCTGTAAATATTTCAAATTATATTAAAATAAAATAATCCCTGCAGCCCCCTCCCCCTCAACGATTTTCCGGCCATCTGGATTTCCGGCGAAGCTCCGGCAGGCGCACAAACTTTTTTTTTTTAATAAAAACCGAGCCAACGGCTCTTTTCACGCATTTCCACACATCATTCACGCCCATTCCAGCCGCTACCCCCTTGGCGCCTGCCTCGTTTTCCGCTCTCGCGCCCCTCTCGCGCCCCTCTCACGCCTCGGTGGTGTGGTTCTCGCGCCCCGGGGCGCGAGGGTCCGGCCTCTTGCGCCCTTCCTAGCGCTCCACACCCCTCAGCCTTAGGGTTTATTATCTTTCAACCATGTTTTTATTTTTTTATTTTATTTTATTTCTTTCCATGAATAGCATTTACCAAACTATATGGTTAAATTAAATTAATATGATTTGTCTCGTTGAAAATAAATAAATGAGGTAGGATCTGTTTTCTTGGATCCAAAAGTGTTTAGGAGAGTTTATTTTTAAGGGCATGGGTAAGCTTAAACCAGCTAAGATTCGTGAGATCTATGAGACGTAGAGATGAGTAGTAAATTTGATATCAGTACCGAAATTGGTATCAAAGTTTTGAGTTTCGGTATCGGTACGGAGAATTTGTGGTTTTCGGTATCGATACCAGTACAGTACCGATCCCGAGACACGTGAGACCTGACATGGATCAGACTTGGTTATTTACAACATGGTCGGTTCTTTAAATCTAAGAATACCATTAAACGGGTCCAAGTCAGGTCTCGCGGATCTGACCATTCACTCTTGACATAAATCGGGTAAGAACCGCAAGACTAGAGACCTGATTATTTACAATCGGGTCTAACCATTTGCACACTCCTAGATTATAGAATGGTGAAAATTAAGTGTTTTTTTTAAATAGTTTTTATAAATTTTATTTACCAAAAAAACAATCTCTCTTTTATGTTTTATATGCACGTATATTCGTATAACACTTGAAACACCCCTTAACGCGCAATCTGATAACTTTAAAATCAAGTTGTAACTTAGGGATTTTTTTTCCTTATGAATATGAACGTATTGTCATATAAGAATGTGTTGAGACCATACTGACTAAGATACATGGTCAGTGAATTACACGAATATTACGCATGTTTTACACAACAAAAAACATTAAAAGAAAAAAAAAACCATGTTGTTACGGAGTGTTACCCATGTTTTACACAAATATGTAGTTGTTACTTGCCTTTTCAAGTTTTACGTTTTTATTAGTATTTTTTATAACGATTCCAAAAGATGTGTTAATGGTTTTGTAATTGTATCCCCAAATAGGAAAAAAAACATGGTGCCCAGTTGTCGTTTATGATTCCAAGCCTGTTTTAGGAAGTATCTTTAACAACTTCCAATGTTAGATTATACGATTAGTATGCTAGTGACGGATTCAAGTATGTTTTCAGGTGGTGCACTACTTTTAGATGCTTTAGTATCATGGAAGCGGATATAAATATTTTGGGTCGGTTCGATAGTTTAGGTCGGTTCATTTTATAAAAAATACAATAAAATAATAAAAAAAGACACCGTCATTCGAAATTAAAAAAACACATAATATAAATACAACGGTCTTTACGAATTAAAAAAAAGTTTAGTTGCTCCCTAAGAGTCTTTCGTCTTTTGAAATCGTTACAAAATACAAATACAATTGTTCGGCCGGATGCCCAGACTACCACAAGAAGGAGGTGTGGCGCCTGCGTAATCATGGTGGAGAGTGGAGAGAGGCAGAGAGCGGCGTGTAATTGTATCCTTGTTTAAAACTTTTTGTTTATGAAACCCTAAAAAGTAGCGTAGGAAAAAAATTAAAAAAATTAGTGAAACGGATTTGAACTCTAAAAGGAAGGATGCATCGATAAAAAAATTACAAAAAGTAGTGTGAAACGTCTGTGACCTTCAACCTTCAATTAACCAACTCAAAGACTTATCCACCATACCAACAACTTATATTCTAATTAGGATTGTTCCTTTCTAATTTATAAAGTGTCACACTCTGTTATTTTTTTTATACCAATACACTATTATTTTGAAACTCGGGTGGTTCATGGGAACTACCGATTTTGTAGTTTGATGACTTGGATCCGCCTGTATGCATACGTAATCGGTTTCTCTGTTCTCAACGCCCAAACAAAGATATGGAAAGATGTTGTTACACACAAACATCTCCATTTTAACAAATCTGGTAAACCACAAGTAAGCGAAAATTCGACACTATGTGTGAAAGTTCAATGTACGTTCGTCAAAGTATTTTTACTGTTTGTGACTACAAAGCGCACTTGAGTGTTAAAGGTTGTAAGGTTACATCAAAGTTCTTGGTGCTAGGGTGGGAAAAATCACAATCATTCCCTTGACAAAATTTATAATCGTAATTTCACCAAGATTTGAAGAATGGATTTTTTTTTAAGTAGTAAGTTTATTAGAAATGTTGGTTTCTAAATCCTTAACAAGGGACTAAATGGATTTAAGGTATCCGGTCATCTGAGATAGCAGGAATGGGTTTATCTCTCACATCCCATTCCATGTAAGTGACGCCGTGTACATATGTAGTGACTCGATTAGCCATCTTAAAATGTTGGATCCAAGCTTATTCCCTTATTTTGTTCCGCCACACGGCAACGTAAGATGAACTTCGCCATATGAGATAGACGGATTGAATTCTATACTTTCAGCTATTGCAAACTCAAAAGTGTACTCCTTTGAAGATGCAAGATGATTTGAAAGTCATTTAGTGTAAGTTGATGGTATGTGACATCTTTTGAACAATGTATTTACAATTTTCATGCCGAGCATGTAATGGGAGTTTATCCTTTATGTGTTTCATTCACAAGGTTTCCATCTTTCTAAGTTACTACCTCACATTCATTCTCATCTAATTTTGCAAAAACTTTTAACACACTGCTTTATTCTCACTTAAAAATGTATCACTTAAACAATGCTCTATTCTTTAATGATCTTTTATATTTATGCTAGGTGAACATCATCGTTATCATCATCATCGTACTCAGTATATCCCACCAACATAAAGTTATGGTATGGTCTAAGGAGGGTAAGATGTAGATAACCCGGACATGAGGTGAGACATGAGGCACATAACACTCAACCATCGAGTGGTGCATATACCTTGTCTTTCTGCTATCAACGCCACCTTTAACGTTATTTTCACGATTAGTAAAATAACGTCAAAATTAGTGCTATTTCACTGGATGAACATGTTTAAAAATGTTGAATGCCATGCTCACTGGCTTGATATTAAAAGAGGTGATAAAAATTTTGCTCTTATTTAATAACCATGACATACATGATCAAGTTCTTCACTTGTACGGTTGGCTGGTTTTAGTGCAATAATGGATTTTAATTACCGCTTTCTTAGTCATGATTAATCACGGTTCTGGTGAGAAAGATGGTGTTCTAAAAACCCGCACCCAAGGAAATTGATATCCATTTGCACAAAACACATAAAAAACATCTAGGAATCTTTTTTTAAAGATTTATAACGTGTTGATAATCTGATTTTCTTAAAAGTTAGTACGCACATACGACATACCTTGTACCACACATGCCCCTATGTTATTCTTGCCAATAGGATTCACGAATGCATAACAAGAATATCTCAACCTTTGGATTACTTTAATCTACAAATCTTGAATAAGACAGCGGACTATGATTGAAAGGACGGAAAGGTCTAGCTTTATGTAATTATTAAGAGAATAATAGATCAGAACTCAACTTGTAATTAGAGAAATCTAGACTGTGAATCCAGCACTGTCTTCAACAACTAATTTGGTCATGTATTCTATGCCAACAAAAATCAAGAGTCCACAAGAACATATATTAACCAAAACATTCATCCCGACCTTAAGTGTTATAAACCAATACGACATATCGGGTTCTTCTTAATGAGGCCGAGGTCCACCTGCAAAAATAAAAATGGTTTAAAACTTTGTGAAGTGTTTTTGCATGATTTAGAGCGGATTAATGCAATCACGAATACCTTGTGACCAAAGAGATCTCTGATGTTATTGTAGCCATAAAGTATCATAGTTGGCCTGGTATATACCAAATAAATATATACAAAATCTCAGATTGTTATAGTAATAATAAAGTGTTTGTGATTGTTAAACCATAAAACATATTGTTTTGTTGCATGTACCGTTCAAGAGAAAGACCCCAAGCAATAACAGAAACATCCTCGGGCAGTCCCATAGGAAGTAACATTTCAGGTCTAAACATGCCAGAATTTCCTACCTCAACCCATTTCTTTAAGCCTTCGTGATAACTGCCACATCAGATTTAAGCATTACATTTATTGTATACATATTACGGTTGTTAATTAGAATAATGAAATTGTACCCGAATATTTCCATGCTCGGCTCAGTGTACGGATTGTAAGCAGGCTTGAAACGCAAATTGGACATTCCTGGAACAAAATATTGCATTAGACAAATATACTTGTTGTAGTTTTTATTCAAATTACTTGTAGCAAAATTACAGTGTTGTCCTTAACAAAAGAAGGTTAATACTTACCCAAACGAGAGAAGAAATCATGCAGCACGCCTTGCAAGTCCCCGAGACTTAATCCACGGTCACAAATTAACCCTGAACCCATAAATAGAATAAAAAATAGATGTGTTTACTTGTATTAACAAAAAATATGGATTTTTCATTAGTAGCAGATATATAAAAAAACCCAAAACAAAGATACCCTCTATTTGATGAAATTCAGCCAGGTGGGTCCGGTCAACAGCCTCATTTCTAAAAACCCGATCAATACTGTAGTACTTTTTGGCTTCAAAAGGTTTCTGCAAATTTTAGTAGATTAGTATTTGATTTGATTAACATTACAAAAACACATGAAAGGTTAATGGATAATAAAACCTTTGCAAGAGCATATAGCATCCTTGAAGAAACCGCAGTTGTATGAGTTCTTAATAAGTTTTTATTTGCTTCCTCTCTTTTCCAGTCATATCCATACCTAACAAGTAAATGTTGTATAATTGTTACAAAAGATGTAAAAAAAGTGAAAGTGTAATATTAAATCATTCTTATGATGGCATACCCTCTTGACCCGTGACCTCCAGACTCATGAATCTGCTTCACTCTCTCAACATAATCTTCTGGAAGCATCCTTGTAGTAGAAGGTTCTACATGATATTGTTACCATGTTACCCATTATTGTAAATTTATAAAACAAGACAAAAAAAAATAAAATTTGGGTTTACCTCTTAAAAAAAATGTGTCGTGTGAATCACGGGCAGGGTGCTGTTGTGGTTGGAAAAGTGCATCGAAATTCCAAAAGCTGTATTAAAAATATACAATTTTTTTTCATATTAGTTGCAAATAAAACAATAACTATTAAAAAATATATATAATAACAGTCACCTGCTTTCAACATAATTATTTGTAGGCATCTCCTCAAATCTACAATCGAAGAAACAGGTATACATTATACAAGCTATCGTCCATTAAACATTTAAACCAATGCCATACGAAATGTTTTAGTTGACAATTTGGCATTACCCCATTTGAAGAAAAATCATCTGCATTTGTCGCCTAACCTGAAATAACGTAATAGCATCATCTATGCAATCTTTTTGAAAGACAACATATCTTAATCATAGTGTTAAATGCATATCATATTATTAGCATTAGGGTTTGATTGTGTTCTTGCCTTAAGTAAGGGATGGAGATAACCGCCTTCAGTGGGGAAACCTTTTGCAGAAAAATTATACCCTTTGAACTCCAATTCCTTCCACTCGCCACTTGATAATCAAAACAAAAAAAATGCAGGTATAAGTTTTCAAGCATAATGATAAGAGCATCCAGTAATATTAGGCATATTAATACCTTTGCAGATTTTCTCGGGTTAAATCAGTTGCAGGCTTCTTTCTCGTCGGGGCATATTTGGGACCCTTTTTAACAGAGTAGCCCGTCCATACTCTGTAAAAAGAATATAAGCATAAAATCACGAACAAAAAGCATATAAAATAAAAATCATGAACAATTGTACAAAACTTATCTTCATTGTATAACCAAAAGCATAAAAAAATATGTCAAGAAGAAATATTACTGAGAAGAAATAAGTTTTCTTCGCTTCAAAGCATTAATATCCTCTTGGTTGAGAGCCTAAAATAATGTATCACAATGGTCAAGTATATGTAAGTATAATAAGTAGAGTCAAAATAAAGTGAAGAGCTTGGTAAATTCATCACCTCTCCATTATTTATCTTTACAAGCAAATCTTTCACATTGTCATTAACATGTGGAACCTACATCAAATCATAAATAAGAAAAGATTTGTTTGAATGATATTGATAAAAATAAATAAATAAATAACTTCAAATGTAAAAATCATACTCCACTTTACCTTTCTAGAGACTTGTGACTTCCCCATCTCCACCCATTTACTTTTTATCGCTTGCTGGCAACCTATTTTAAAAACCGAGTCTCCCAACTTTTTCTGCATTTGAAAGATCACATAAATTACAGTTATGAAAATAAACCGAGTTTCAATAATCCATCATGTGTTTACAAGATTGGGTTTTTATCTACCTGCAGTGCTTCACGTGAGATACCCTCTGGTGGGACCGCCATGAATAGTTGGAATTCTGGTGATCCATTAGCAGCATAAGTTTTGCCTTCATCAGTTAGTTGCCATCTCTCCTTTTTAATATCCTATATGCAGAACACAAACAAAAATTGAAACGATTGCAAGTGTTTCCATATAGAAAACTACAAGCATCCCTAAATTCTAAACCTATCAAATATTTTAGTACTACTGGGCCAAAAAGAAAATGTCACATGTTTTTACAAAATTACATCTAACAATAGTATTATCGACAACAATCCTGTATTTACATAATCATTTTAGTTAGTCAGGTATATCGTTTTTCTCCCATATTAATCAAAATACTTGACATTAATCATCATTTTATTATCTGTTACGCCTCATTTTACTGCAATCTAGTTTTTCCATTTGCTTAATTTGTGGAAAGAAGCCTACGCAAATCTTAGCTATAGAAATGAACTGCAAAGAAACCTACGCAAATCTAGGCTACAATTTAAGATTTTTATGTTAAATATGCACTCAGGCAAAGCAACACATTCAGTAACATTAGACAAAGCTTGTTTTATTCCTGCATCTTCTTTTTAGAAAATATAAATTGTTATTGGATCCCTAATACATACTAAATTGTTATACTAGAGTAGAATACCATTAATTTATAGTAACCATTGTTAGTTATGCTTCAAAGACCAATGCATAACAATGGCTGGCTAGTATAAGTTAATGATACAGTAACTTATTCACTTATCCAATAGCAAATTCTATTGACAAAATGCTCCAAAAAGAGTGCGCGTTAATAAAACAAGCTTCTATAATGTCATCAAATGTGGCATAAGAAATTCATTTCTATAGCTAAAAGGATATGTATAAACTTAATAACAATAACAATAATAATGAGAATGGTGTTAATAACCTGAGCAACAACAAATTCAAAGCCATTGAGGCTCTTAATGACATTGAATATCTCATCGTGACCGAAACCTTTCTCCGCGGCGAACACGCCTGAGTCTTTTATCTCATCATTCTTCTGCAGGAACCCTAACACTGCTTCCTCCGCCATGACTGTAAATTAAAAACAACTACAAGTAGATTAGTAAGTAACCTAGGGTTAAAAGAAGTCGATACTAACGAGCTTAGAGTTTGAATGTATGAATAGAATTAGCAGGATAAGAAATTAAATAAGCTAGGTTTCAACTTAGTTTTATTGATGAGCTGAAGTATATTAGAGAATGAGTTAGACTAGGTAAGTTATGTAAGTCAGAGCTGACCTGGTTAATCGATCGGCGGCGGCGGCGGCGGCGGCGTTTAGTGTAGGCAAAAGGGTATTTTTGGTGAAAGTTGAAGATTGATAATGTTTGTTAAAACAAAAAAATATATTTTTGAAAGAATTAATATTTATTAAATTTCACTTTTTATCATTAAAAAATTGACATAAACGGTATATTTGTCTATTGTTGCACGGCCATCAAAAATACTAAGATGGCTCTTAAACGATGTAAGCGTGCGAGGTGTAAAGAGTGTCATCAAAGCGTCACATTGCTTCCATCGTATGTTGCCCGTGCACATCAGATGTTTTGCCCCCCTCGCTAAGACCATTAAGTGATACAAAAATATTTTCATGTGAGCCCTCTTCGTTATAAAGAGCATACAAGTTTTTCTTTCTAGCGATGTGGGACAAGTTCTATTTTCTTATTTATATCCATGTGGGATAACTTTATTTTCTTCTTTCACCAACGTGAGACAAAGTCACCTTCTTATTTCTCTATTTTATCTTTGCTTATATTTTAGCTTGTTATAATTCGGTACCACGTCCACAAAACACACACAAGTCATCAATCATTATAAATCTTAAGGCTAAAGCACCCTTAGTAGCAACACAATCAACTACTAATCTCCAAATAAAACAATGGATCTTAAGAGGAATCTACTTGAGCCAATAAGATTGTTCGTTATGGGTGGGGTTTGGGCGGTTTTGGGAGGAGAACACCGCATGGGGCGCTATTGGAAGGGCGTTATGGAGAGGGACAACAAACTTGCATGGTGATGATATGTTGTGGAAGGGCTTTAAAGCCCCCTCCATAGTGGACAACCTGTATGAAGTGTTTCACCATAACGCTCCATGACAAATACCTCTATACGTTTCACCATAGCAAATAGTGAAGGAAAAAACTCTTTTAAAGTATTTTCACCTACCCAACAATCAATCCAAAAAAGAATTTTGTATTAATTGTATATTTAGCTATTAAAAATTAAATGACATATTTCACTCTTTGATGTGGTCTAAAATATACATATTATTATATAAATATTTCTTACATTTTTAAATATTTTTTAGCCATGTTTTTATTGAATTTTATTTTCTATTGGTTCATATGTAAGATTTCAAAGTTTTAAGCAGACTATGAGCTAAAACGGAGGATTTTATTACATTTGAGATGACGAGTAAATCGATTCTCCTAATTATTATAACGAGTCAAAACAAATAAATGGTGATTATAATAAAAAAGGAGTTTACTATTATGTAAAGAATATTATAAGAGGTGTTTGTAAACTTTTTCTTTAAACTAACGTTTAATGCATTTGAAAAGTTATAAATGAGAATTAAAAGCCATAAAGCAACTTGAAACATAAACTGATGTTAGTAGGTTGCATTAAAATGATTGTTTGTATTTTTGTGAAATTCCATTACATGTAATAAAAGATGCTACAAATCAAGTGGGCTAGGTGCCAATCAAATGGATTTTTAAAAGAGTGTGATATTGTCACAATATTTTTATTATTGGTGATTGGGCTGTGAATCAAATTGATTAATTATGTGAAAGCCCATCTTAACAATTATGTCTTGGGCTTAAGTCGGTTCCATTACTTGCACACAAAGAAGAGTTGTATGTTAAAAAAAAGAAAATAGGAAACGAGGAGGGGGGAAGAAGGAAATTATCGGCTGAGTTGGAGACTTCAAATAAAAAGGGGACCAGCCCCTGTTACGAATTGAGGAGTTGGACGGACAGCAGCAAGACATCAGAGGAAGGCAATCATTGGAGGCTTCAAGGTGACACAAGAAGAATAAAATAAAGAAGAAAGCCTTTGGTTTAAGTGGAGATCGTTCGGGTTCAACATCTACTCAACCAAGCATTATTACTATTCGGTTTGAATTTAATATTTTAATCATGAGCTTGGTTGTTGCACTTAATTATTTTAGTTTCTTTGATTTTAATATGGTAGGCTAAACTTATTAGACTGCCTAGGCTTGTGATGAACCTTTGTTTGGTTTGATTTTGATTGGGATTATTTTCGTTATGGATTTTATGTTTTAAGTAAATCGTCGAGTTTGATAAAATTGATGCGTATGATTACTTGGTTTTATTTATTTAGATTTATTGTTTCACATTACCCTTGTTGATTGTTTCATAGGATAGGGTTTTGTTAGGTCATTTACTGTGTGTTCTTGACTAGTTTATGATTGATATCAATTAAGATCATAGAAACAATAAAACTAATTAAATAGATAAAAGTGAACTGCCAGCCTAGAAAGCTATAAGGTGATAGGCTATTGATAGATCTTTGTTGGTCAGGATTGCTAGATTTAGTTCTTCGTAAGGAGTCCGTCTAGGTTTGATTGTCAGCTTAGTCTATTAAGTTAATTGAGTCTGCTTTGCTATCTTTGAATTTCGCGCTGCAAGGTAGGTTTTCGTCATAAAGATACTTAGACATAAATTATTAAATAATCGTAAGGAAGTTTAATTCATAAAACTGGTGAGTCTTAAAACTTGTTAGAAATCCATAGGCATCTTCTTGAAGTGTCAAGGGTCCTGTTCGGGTTTTCTTTTAAGTGTCTATTTTACGATCCCAGTTCCATAACTATTATTTTCCAACTGTTTGATAACTGAAACTTTGGGGATTCTAGCCTAGGTGGTTTTTCATCGTCATCTGATTTAAACTCATAAAAAATATTCTTTTCGTTTTTTCTTGTCTTTTATTAATTAGATTTTAATATTAGTTTAATTAATAGTATTATAATAAACCCCCTTAATATATAAATAAATAGTCGTGTCAGTTTGTCGAGTCTAATTAGTTAATTTACGTAATTTAAAGAGTCTCGTGGGTTCGATATCCGGACTTACTTAGCTTTACTAGAGTCGATCGGTTCACTTGCCGGTTAGTAGTTTAGTCGAGTTTTAAGAGTCTAGAGTATTACTTAGTGTCTAGATTAACGTAATTTAGTTGATAATAATTAAACTACTTTTAGCACATCACTCTTTAAATCTTCTTAATGACAAATTCAACTGCATATTTCTCAGTCCTTTACTAACATTTAGATATTTATCAATTTTGATTTATTTTACACCTTCTTTTTTCTAACACTTTAAACATTATGTATTTATTTGTATTAAGTTTTTCGTGTGTTTTTACTCGTTTTTTTTTTCTAAAATAACTTTGTTTGCATTTTGCTAATTAGTTTTTTCTCTTCATTTTTGGCGTTTTTACTAATATACTTTTTTCAGGGCTTTTCATTGTTTTTCTTCGTCTATCACGAGCTTTTAGAGTAACAACAATCATAAGCTTCACCCCTAGGAATCATACTGTCACTTGTATTCTTTATGATTGTTGCTACTCTTCAAACTCGTGATAGACAAAAAAAAATTATGAAAAACACAAATATGTATTTATCTTAGTAAAAGCGCAAAAATTCAGACAAAAAACAAAAACTAATTAGCTAAACGCAAAAGAACACGCATCTTAACAAAAACACGAGAAGCAAGTAAAACACACCAAAAACTAGTTAAAATGGGCAAATATGAATTTTTTAAGTTTTAGGAAAAAGTAATTGTAAAATAGTCATTATTTGAACCTTATTTAATTGAAATGGGTAAGCTTGTAAAACTTTTAATAATAGATAGGGAAATATGCAAGTAACTTTTTTTTACTAGGTAAGTGTGAATTAAGAAAGTTATGAGGAGAAAATATGTCGTTGAATTTTTAGGTTGGATACTTGGATAAATATGCAATGAAGGAGGGTCTAAAAGGGAAAATATGCAATTGTCGCTTAGAAAACAATAACTTCATCATATCATACGCAGACATACGGGTTGTGCAATCAAGTACATGTTGTTTAATATGATGAGAATGTATATATAGATCTGTAAAAGTGTCATCGGAGTTGTTATACACCGTTTGTATAACTTTATTGCAATTGAATGGTGTGAGCAATGTCTATTGTGAAATAATCTATACAATATAAATGATGTAAAAGTTTATTTTATATGACCCGCATTATATGACATTTACGTGGTATCTAATAATCATACGTATTGTTTAACTTCATATGTATCCTATTATGTGTTACGACATTACTGTCAATTTAAAATGCCAAAACTGTTCACCAAAATCAGCATGCTTCCTTACTTTAGCCCATAGACTTCTTTGTGCAAGAGAGAGTGACACATAGGTGGTAGAGACGGTATTTGCGGAGTTACAGATAGGGTTGAGCGAAGAATGTAAAACGCACGAGAGAGAGAGAGAGAGAGAGAGAGAGAGAGAGAGAGAGATCTGTGAAGGAAGGTAGGGAGAAGCCGTTCAGGCCGACATGGAGAGTAGTCATTGGCGAGTGGCATCGCTCCCAGCTACCCTTGATTGGAGATGGTTTAAAATTATTAAAAATGAGTTTGGTCGGTTTTAGTTACTTTCTTTATGGTACCAGAGGTAAAAAAATGAAAAAAAATTTAAGAAATGAGATGGACCAATGTGGCATCGTTGGTTGGTAAAATCAGGCGTTGGTAAAACACAAGCGTTGTCAATCCCCGTCATTGAAACTGTGAGTCTACGCGAATTCATTCGGAATCTGTTATGTTCGTTACGGTACCAGAAATAAATAAAAAAAAAACAAATTCAAGGACTAAAACAGTGCCACCAAGTGGCCTAGTAGACATTTAGCGGTAGGGATGAGCGTGAGACAGTACCCGTATCTATACTTGTACCTGTACCCGATTGTACTCGTACCAAAAATCAATAAAAACACGTACCAATACTCGTACCAAATTTTTCGGTATGGTATGGGTACGGGTACGGGTAGTACAGTACTCGTTTTTGTACCACTTTGCTTTTTTATTTCCAAATCTTCGACGATCTTGAAACCGGTACCGGTACGAGTAACAAACAACCCGAATTAGTTCGGGTATCGGTACTTTCACAGGTATGTGACAGGTATCAAATTAGTACATATACCAAATTTGTGACATTCGTCAAATTCGGGTTTTTGGTTTCTTTTTCGCGCTTTGTTTTAATAAGTTATACTTCGAACCCGTCAAGTAGGCGTGTACTAATCGTTGGTCATTTAACATAAAAATTAGTTTATAAATCGTAAAGGGTAATCATTGCCATTTTCGAACCTATATTAACATTTATTTAGTTTTATACCCTTTCGTAAAACACTTAGAACTTGGAGGGCATTTTATGTAAATATATAATGCATATATATTATACCATAACCCTAACCCTAACATTTTTATTCAGCCGCCCCTCATCTTCACCTCTTCTGCTCCGGCCCCGAATTCCGGCGAACCTCCATTTCCGGCGAGAAGCCGCCGGCCACCATCCTCTTTTTCTCGCACCACCTCTCACCGCACACCACTACCCTCCTTTCCTCTCGGTTTTTCGGCAGCCCCTAGCCCCCTCACGTGCCACCCTCGTTTTTCTGGTGAGTCGTCTCCGGTGGCCCGACAACCCACCCTCTCTCCCTGTTCCGTCCAACTCTCTCTTAGGCTCTCTCTCTCTTTCTTGTCATATCTCCCCGTCTCTCTTCTCTTTCTCGCTGCTTCGTTTTCCGGCGCACCTCAGGTGGCCGGAATCGGCTTCGGCGAGCCCTTGTGTTCCTCCTCTCCGGCTTCGAGTTCAGGTATTGAAATGTGGTTGTGACTTTCAGTTTAACTGGTAATTTATCGAGCTAATCGGATCTGGGTTTAAAGTTATTTTGGAAATGATGATGTTAAGTGCAAGGGTTAAGACTATTTTTTTCCTAAATCCTAATTACACGGTCGTTTAGAGCGGTTAGTTGGTGCGCGTGTTTAAGCTTGAGGTCACGGGTTTGATTTCTCACCGTGACCAACTTTGGTTTGTTTCGTTAACAAATTACTCAAGTTAATATTTCTACTTTTATTAACAAGAAGATATTTATTATAAATATTATCATTATTATTATTAACAAGATTATTAGTATTATTATTGTTATTATTATCTTTTAATAAAACTATTATTATTATAATTATTTTCATAATGATATGTTATTATTAGTATTAGAACATATAACTTACTATTATATTTATTTATCATTAATACTATTATGATTATTATTATCATTTTCTTATAAATATTAAAGTTGTTAATATTATTATTAAAGATCATATTATTATTACTTATTAAAATTATATTTCTTATCATTTATTATTAGCAATAATATTATTATATTTATTTTGTGAACTCGTTTAGACTCGAACCGACATCAAGAATAGTATTATTATTTACTATCAATGTTATTTATTATTATTAACATTTTTATCAACAACATTATAATTAATACAAGATTGCTATTCTATAACTATTAATATTAGTATTATTAATAAAAATATTGTTATAAACCTTATTTTATGAAATGTTACAAGTTTGCCTTTTGTTGACTTGAGGACTTGATGAAAACGTTACCAAGACTATTAGGGTATTAGTAAAACGAATAATATAATTGTTACTTGTATTCAATTTGTTCGTGTGAACGAGATGTGTTGATTACTGATTTGTTGAAATATAACGAGTTGAATAAATATTGTCACTTTAAATAGTGTCTTGTGTTTTTGGGCAATCGGTTGCACCCCGGCATGTTTCGCCGCCTTTGGTCGGGGTGTGACAGATTGGTATCAGAGCCACAAGACTATAAGATAGGTGGTTAGACGTAACGACCTAGTATAGTCTTTACTTTAGGGTCCTTATACGTTGTAACATCCTAAATTTTATAATATTGAATAAAGAAAGTTACGTTTAGTGATTTCGCGTTATTAATTAATTAATATCGAGTTAAGAACGGATCATGGACTTAGATTAATTAAGGTGGACTAAGTGGTAATGGGCTTTAGGTCCATGGGCTTCAAGGGGTATAAATACCCTCTTAAACCAACCTAAAACACTAAACCCTCATTTATATCCATCCAAACCTCTACACACTCAAAAACACACACCACCATATTTCGGCCGAGAGAAAGAGAGGTGAGGTCCGAGCAAGCACACGCGATTCAAGATATATACGAGATCTAGAGTTCCTAAACAAGCTAACCAAGATCGAACGAGCACGAAAGGTATGTTTTTGACCTTTAAAGTTTACGTTTTATTGAACGTTTAGCCTTGAAGCTTGAAACGGTGATAGATCGGGTCTAAACGAAACGTGAAGTAGCGAACTTGATTCTAGGACGAACCTAGTAAACCCATAAACATGTACGGTTCGCTTAAGATAAACCGTAGATCTTGTATTGAACGTTCATGAAATTAAAGGTCCAAACTTTACGTGTTTTCGGGTCAAATCTTATCCAAAAACGACCATACGAATAATCACGGGTTAGTCAAATACCATACCCATGGATTTCTCAGTAAAATGATGATGATTTTGGGGGATTAAGATTGAACAGAGGCGCAGCTGGGCAACTTCGCCTGCAAGCTTAACTTCACCTGCAAGCTAAGTTCGCCCAGCCATAACTTCGCCTGCAAGCTTAACTTCGCTTGCAAGCAAGTTCGCCTAACTGATAACTTCGCTTGTTGACAAGTTCAACTATGATTAACTTCGCTGGACCCCAAGTTCGCTGATGTCTAACTTCGCCTGCAATTAACTTCGTCTGGTGATAAGTTCGTTTAATGTTAAGTTCGCTTAACACTAAGTTCGCCTACAGTAAGTTCGCTTAATGTTAAGTTCGCTTGATGTCAAGTTCGCTTAACACTAAGTTCGCTTACAGTAAGTTCGCTTAATGTTAAGTTCGCTTATTGTTAAGTTCGCTTAATGATAAGTTCGCTGGAGTTAGCAAATTGGAAGATAAATTAAAAACCTAATGAAAAATGTGTTAAGACAGTTAATGGAAATAAAATTTTTCCAAGCTGACCTGGCAGCTCGACCCCAGCCAGGGGCTCTGCCCCTTGGACCCTGCTAGGGGCTGCCGCCCCTAGACCCCGCTGCCAGGGGCGCTGCCCCCGGACCCCCGTTCGTTGTGGGTTATATAAAGATAGAAATACAACATGAGTAGTAGTAGTTAATTGATACATGTAAATATTATACAGTTAGCCGTGCACAGCTCAAGAAGGGAATAACGATTAACGGATAGCGTAACAGGATTCAGGTGAGTTTCTAGCCCCACTTTTGTGTTATGTTTTCGGGGCTGTGTGCATACTCGATATGTTTGTTAATACACTTATCCTAAGTGATAAGTGTATGCCTTATATGAATGATGTGAAATGTATGAATGATTGCTTGTTAGTACGTGAACGATCTTCGGATATTGCACGTACTGTCAGGTTGTAGTGTTACGTATAAGGTAAGTATGATGTATTTGTTTATATGTATGAATGCGATAAAGTTAACAAACGAAGGAAAGGCATGGCTGTATGGTAACGAAGAGAGACCAGACCCTAATAATATCTGTGATGTTAGGGACCAGACCCTTATAATATCTGTGATGTCAGGGACCAGACCCTTATAATATCTGTGATGTCAGGGACCAGACCCTTATAATATCTGTGATTACTTGGCTTGCGAGTAAATTTAAGTTTACTTGGCTTGCGAGTAAATTTAGTTTCAAACTTGAGCTCCAATTTAGTTATTATACATATATACCTGTAATTAATTTGTATATATTTATAATAGTTTTTATATACATATAACATGGTATATAATATTTAATTATTTTTATCAAAGTTTTATAGATAATGTTTATTATAAAATTATATACTTAATACAATAAATTTTTATATACATAATTATAAGCTCATTTAAACTTGTAAACGATTTAATTTTGCTATTCAAAAAGGACTATCGGCGCAACTTGTTGTCTGTTGTCTTCTGTATCGATGTAAACACTGTTTTTTTAATAAAATATAAGATTTCATTAAAAAAAAACCGTAAAACTTAATATCATGTAATATGTTTTGTGTGGTCTAATATTAACTTTTCTTTTTTTGTATTTATAGACAATTTAATGATCACATATTTTTTTGAACAGGCTAACTCACAAACCCATTTATTATATTTTTATATATACATGTTTGTTCATCATGAAACTAGAATTATCAACCATTTGAAAAGAAAAGCCACTTATATAAACAAATCAGTACCTTTAGCCTTTAGGCTTTAGGCTACAAACCTAATGGTGTGTAATGATCACATATATGAATAGATCATACTATATATGACCTCCTAGTAGTAACAAATCCATGATGCAACTTAAAACTAACTTCTCTAAGTGCATAAAGGGGTAATTAGAAAATGTATATATATATATTGATAATTGATAAGAAAATAAATTCATTACATATAGTGCAATTAGCCCAATAAAGATTTATAACATTCCTAACTATGATTATTGCCATAGATTGTATTTGCAGGGACAATGACAATGGAAATTGTGACCGGTAACTCCCTGTTTCGAAAGACGGATTTACAAGGAATTAAGGAGGGTGCAGGGGCATGTTTGGCTGCCATAGGTTTTGCTGCAGCTTTTGCTTGGTTCTCAAGTGCCCGTACTAGAGTCGGGGGAGTCTTTTCGGTTCGTTGCAATACCTTTATTGATTCTCTTATTGACCAAGTCGTTGATGGGATGTTTTATGAAACCGATATCAGCGATTGGATCGATGATATCTAAAAAAGTCAAAAACCGTCAAACGTAAAATAATGAAGACGGGTAATTGGTATCATCACCAAATGTTGGTGATTACGAGTATATGACAAAATGTATAGGTCATGAATACGGTTTATTGGTTAGAACGATAGACCAGTATACGTAGATGAGAAAATACAAGGTGGTGTATAAGAAAATGGCATAGTTTTTAGCCTTTAGTATACTAGTACTTTTGTGTACCGCATGTAAGAAATTATAATTCCAATCCGGTCTCTTTTAAAGTTGGTATGCGACTATGCGTATCATGTAAGTGTTTTTAAAAGCTTGTATACATGTAACGTTAATTATTTGTCTATATAGTTTTGTATTGATTAAACCTTTGTAATTTGCTTTCAGTTTTGTTTATGGGAAACTAGGTTAAGATCCCGTGTGTAACACGGGTTAGGATAAATAAATTTCAACGACGACACAAGGTAAAACACAAATAACGTGTTAAATTGTTTATATAAATATGCAGTTTACAGTATAATAATTACATATTAAACGATATGGTGTGTGTGTGTATATACATATATGCATACATATATGTATATATATCTTTATATTCTTAAATCTCTAAATATTTCTACTTATATAACATTTATAGTTTTGTATGTAACTTAACCGTATCTGTCTCTACATGTATTTCATGTCATCCGTTTGATCTTTCTGTTCTTAACAACGAATGTTAATACGTTTTATCTTTGTGAAATACATGTATTTCATGCCATCCGTTTTAAACTTCATTGTATTTCATGACTCCGTCCTCAGACCATTAGGATGCAAACATTAATTTTCTCAAAAATCTAAGCGATAGAAAACATTGTGGTCATTTTGAAGTTTATATAAGTTGAGAGGCAAGTACAGAAGTTTAAATAAACGTTACACCTAGCACCTTTAAGAAAGAAACAAAATGGGTGTTTGAATGAAGAATACCATAATATAGCATCTACGATTCTTAGCAGTGATTATATTTTTAATTAAGTTTAAAAATATAAAGCGGTAAGAGACTAATGAACCAAACTATACTATGTTTAATTAATGTTTATTAAATTTGAGATAGCTAGAAAGACCCATACGACAAAACAAAATTTATTAAACAAAATTTATTAATAACTTGCAACAAAACCAAATAGTTACAAGGTGGAATCCACAGGAAGAATTCGATAAACCTAGAATTTACACATCGTCACCAGAGTGCCGCTGCAACAACCACTAGTCATCACTTTGAATTCGCTTATCTCAATCTCCACTACGGTAATACGGAAAAACAGTGTAAAATGTTTGGAGAGCCGCAAGAGAAAGCAACGTAAAAGCCGCAAATGCCGAAATTGAAGCCCATGGACTCTCAAAATAGGTATGCTTAAACCCGGCCCAAGTTACATGCAAACCGTTCTTAGAATACTCGTTTAACTTCACAAACAAGTCTGTTAAGCAATTACTCTTGATGTCAAAAGCTACATCTTTGCCACCCTCCTTAAAGAATTTTGCAATCTCCTTATCCGTACCAAAATAATTCTCAATAATTTTATTTTGGGAAAGCAAACGCACGTCCGCCGAGGTGTTCATGAGACAACCCATGAAGACAACACACGCTGTAATGTCTTTTGAACAATGAAAATAACATTGCTCGAAGCCATACAATTTAGTAAAAAAGAACTATGAAAATCATCCATATTGATTTGAGGAATTGATAGCACACCGTTTTTGAACTTGACATCTAAGAAGCTATCGGCTTGAGGATTAGCCTTGAACTTGACCCCGGCGTTTAAAAGTTCCGTTGCAGGTTGTATGACTTTAAGGGAAGGGTTGGGTTGATCAGTTGCTTCAGAATCAACCGAACTTCTATTAGTATTAATAAAACTCTTTCGGAAAAAAATCAAGTAAATGTTTTCCATCAAGATTCTTATATTTCTGTAAAGCTTCTTCTGGCCTATCAACCATGTAATTGAAAAACTCGAGGATTAAAGATTGAAGCGTATGGTCTCCGGTTCTAGACTTTTCAAACAACGTTTTTAGAACGAAAAACGGTATTTGATTCTCTATTCTCAAAAGATCTCTCATAAAAAATGGTGAAATCCAACCCATTTTAAAGATGGGATCATCCTGATGAGTGTTAACCACCTTCCCAACTTTTCTAAACAATTCAATCATGAAAACACCATCATTGTAGCTAGAGAGATCAAGAGACTCCGAGTAGCTTTCTCGAATTTCATTCTCTTTTAAAAGTATAATATTCATTAAATCATCAAGCGACTCACCGGTTCTTGTAAGCATGTCATCTAGGAACCTCCATTTATGTTCTTGGATCATCTCAAGAGCCTTGTTTCCATAATGGTATGGGCCGATTGAGACAATTCGAGGTTGATAGGCTTCTTTGTTGATTTCAACTAGACTTTGTGGCACTCTAAATATGCAACAAGAACTTTTGCCGGCGAATTTGTTAAGTAGTTTTGCTGGTTTTTTCATTTGTGTCTTCATGATTTGCACTCGATCTATTGTGATGACATGGTCTTGATCCATGTTATTGGGCATTTATGGTTTGGATTCTTGATTTGGTGTTTAGAAGTGAATAAAAAGAGCAATCAAGTGTGAGAAGCTTATTTGATTTGATTCATGGTTTCTTCAAGTCTTTATGAAGGACAACTGGAAGAGTAAAATAATATAAATAATTAAATATGACTTTTCGTGTGGGGTCCGACTGCATAATAACAATTCATAAATGCAATTTCTTTTTTTTAAAGGCCACTGGTACTCTGTACGCGGCCCCTATTGGTTAAAGGTAACCCGAGCCGGCCACTAGTCCGGACGGACGGAGCCCCTAGCGTTCCACCTATTGAGGGATTCACCGGATAAAACCCGACCCCACGCCCGCCAAACGGCACGACAGCGAGGAGCCGGTAAAACCGGGTGCGATCAGGACTCGAACCCTAGCAAGCCAGGGTCATCCCTCATATCTCCCATATAAATTGGTGGTAGTGAGGTTTGAACCCCCTATATCTCACTAATAAAGTGAGTGCTCTACCATTAAGCCACAACCAATTTATCACAAATGCAATTTCTGAGTTATATCCTTACATTTTTAATCCTCTTGATTTAGTTCAAACTGATATGGATACAGATTGTAATTACATATTTATTTTGGAAATTAACTCATATGTGATATATTTAAAACCGAGTTTTTTTTCAGCTATTTAAAGGATCCCACTTGGCACTACTATCAGACTTTACATCCTAGTTGTACAACAAAACAAAGCTTTTGTACTTAAAATAATGTCACCTATAGTGTTTTCTCTTTCTTACCTAGATAATATCATCTTCTTTATTTCTTTAATTTGCTTTTTTTTTCCGGTGAACCGGGAAAGAAGAATCTGTTTAGTGTATTATTATTTAAGTTATTTTAATTTTGTGTTTCAATCTTTGCTTAGCAGTTCTGTATTGCTAGTTTGTTATTTGATTATCAAACAAAAAGAAGGGTAATTAAAGCTGCTAACAAAAGAACACCCGGAAACAAAAGAACTCAAAATTTCAAACTATCGAACGTTCTCCGGTGAATATCACCGCCGTGTTCATTCCTGATGCCGGCCCAAAGACCTCACAGTCTCCGCTCCTCCATGGCTAAATATCGCAACTCTCCGGTAACGCAACAGTCGGGTAGGTGATGTCGGCCGCCATTATTCACTCATATATAAACAAAGGTCGCCCGACAGGGACATCTCTGCAGACCGTCATGTTTGATGGGACATCCGACTATATATAACATTGTCGACGCCAGAGTTGTTTAATTTTCCGAGAGGTCGACGGAAAATACAAAAGCCCGCCGGAATATATATGAGAGGCCGACAGTGACGTGGCGATCAGTAGTTGGCTTTAAAAAAGGTCGTCTGGCAGCAAAGAAAATCGCCTCCGACGTTGTAGTGATGGACATTTTGGGGTTGAAATAAATAAGTGGACAAAAGCTTGACTATCATGGAAATAGACATATTGAGGATTTTCCTTAATTTTTTAGCAATTTTAAACGTTCTTATTTTCGACCTTCTTCGGTCTTGTTTCACCTATATAGAATTATGTTTTATATTGAAAATTTGAATGATATAATATTTTATAATATAATAAATTGTCTTTTAATATTTGCATAACACGTTTAGCTAAGTAATTCGTAGTTGTACCCCAAGAACATTCGTCTATCCAGCTTGTTGCTCGCTTACCCATTATTCACATGTAGCTCGGTTTGTGTTTATATGTGTAAGAAAAGATCTTTATTAATTTAAGAATATATTATGTTACACTTTATAATAATTCATACACAATAATCAATCAATTATTAAGCAAACAAGAAAACATTTAGCCAAAACATATTGATTAACATATAGTCCACATACATTAAAATAAAAGTGCATCCCAAAATCATGGTCCACATACATAAAAGCAATTAGTTCACCCTAAAATACATCAAGTTTCAAATGTGGTCGTAAAGCACTATACGGCTCGATAGTCGTTTTCCGACAACGATTAACAATGGTCAAAAGGCAGTCTGAATTTTTCTGCAAATGTTTTCTATACGGGCGTATAGCCCTATACGGCCGTATAGGTTTTATGGTTTGTCATGGAGCAATACGGGTCATTTAATGCCTATATGGAGCGTATAGGTCTATACGGTCGTATAGGCTGTAAAAGATGTTTTTTTTGCCCCCTTGTCAATCATTCGTACCATATAAGGCCGTATAGGCCTATACGAGCCGTATAAACATGTGAGGGTGATGTACGAGGGTCACATCCCTTTAAATATGATTTGGTAAAATGTTATCTTGGGTTCAGTTTTGACATTTAAACAGACTTGATTCGTATCTATTTATGATTTGAAATTGAAATACTCCTTCACGCCTTATCAAATTATAAAAGAATCATTAAGTATTATAAAAAAAGGTAATTGCAATGATTTTAAAAAGAAAATACATAGATAAAGTCGTGGCATGGTACATTGCCTTTCCACCTAAAAGAGTTTGACAAAAATGGTCCCTAGAAGTTATGGAAGAGGGGCATGTTGCGCTAGATAGCAATCATAGCATGGACCACACGTCTTAAACTACATGTGAAAGTAATAATTCACATGCATTCAATCTTAGTTTGATCATGTCACGTGATGTTCAGATTAATATCATATTAAAAAAAACAGTCGAATAGAAGTTAGGAAGGATGTTTAGTGGTTTGTTTCTTGAGTTCAAAGTCACAATGATGCATGACTGAACTAAGAGAGGTTAGAGTCGTCCCACTCCATCCAGGTTTCGACCCAATTTTCAGAAGAAAGGTACAAAAAGAAAAGTCACTGTATCTTAGGGATGATATTCACGTCCGGGGGGCCGGCCATGAGAAACCACTCCCCCGCTAGCACTCTGTCCTTTCTATACATGAAAATTATTTATTGTGTTATATAATATTTGATATTAGTTTTTATTTGTTATCTTTGTATCTAACAATCTTGTGACAATTAAATAAAAAAAAAAGCGTTTGTGTATCTCATTACAATTATTTGATACAAAGAAAGGAATAGATGTATACACTTCAAGTTACAACTAACTTCACAAAATGTTATGTGGAGGGGGTGTAACCCTAAAAATTTCTAAAATATGGCAAATCCTACGTTGTCATCTCGGTTTTATGGGAAACTAACATGACTACCTTAAGGGGAGATCTCACTCCTTTCAATACACTAACCAGTTTATTGAATTTGAAATAATGATTGACGTGAGAGGGTAGCTGCACCCGGAATTGGAAATATGGTATCGCTTTGCCCGGGTACTGCCAGCCCTCCACCTCCACCATTAGAAATTGTGTATTATAAGGAACAAAGAATGATTACATAACTTATTTTGTATTTTGTTGACAGTTAAATACTTAAGCAGGGAATTAGGAAAATAACCATCAACAAAGACAACATCCGTCATGTACTTCGGTATTTTTTCTTAATAAAGTTAAGACTATGTGTATCAGGTTAGGGATTATTTTGCGTAGTTATAACTATATATTTGTAATGTTTTACTAGTAACTTCTTTTCTCTTGCCTTATGATTATTAAAACAATTCAGGGTTTCATTATTCCTTTATTGTTGTGAGCTTGTATTATACCAGGGGTTGCGGTGAGCAACACGACGAATTCTAATAAAATTTGAACAATAAGTCAAACAAAATAAGAGATTTAGAAATGGAATTATAAGTATAAAAAGCATAAAAGAAAAAAATGCGTAAAAAGGAAAGAAAAACTTTACACTAAATATGTATAGGGTTAAAAATTAAGTAGTTAGGCTAAGTGTAGTGGGGCTTGATCCATCCAAATTGATCCAACATATTTACGGCATGTAGGCGCTTATGTGGCACATGATCAAGCCCCATTATCAAGCCTTAGAGGGTGTAGTGTCCAGGTGATCCGAGGCTTAATTGATTTTTTTTGTTAAACACAAAAATACTAAAGTTGTGTTTGTTTTTGCTTATAAGGTCTGCAAGGAGCCTATGTTTGCGGGGACGCAGACATAAACTCCTGAAGACTGTTTGTTTTAAAATATATATATATATATATGAAAACTGCTTTTATTGTCATAAAAAATAAGTTTTTTTCAACATCTTCACACTTCTTAACATTATACCAAGTACCAACACCCAATGTCCAACACTACCACCACCCACCGTCCGCCACCACCACCATCCACCGTCCCCGGCCACCCACCACCACCGTCCGCCGCCACCACCACCACCTACCGTCTGCCGCAACCACCCACCGTTTGCCGCCACTACCCATCGTCTGCCGCCACCACCACCGTCAACCACTCACCACCACCACCGTTAACCACCCACCACCACCACCACCCCCGTCGGCCACAACCATCGTCCACTACCACCACCATCCACCACCACCACCCGCCGTCCGTTGCCACCACCCACCGTCCGTTGCCACCACCACCGTCAACCTCTCACCACCACCACCATTAACCACCCACCACCACTCCCGTCGGCCACAACCACCGTCCACTACCACTACCATCCACCACCACCACCCACCGTCCGTTGCCAACATACACCGTCTGTTGCCACCACCATCCGCCGCCACCACCACCGTCAACCACTCACCACCACCACCATTAACCACCCACCACCACCCCCGTCGGCCACAACCACCGTCCACTACCACCACCATCCACCACCACCACCACCCACCATTCGTTGCCACCACCCACCGTCCGTTGCCACTATCATCCGCCGCCACCACCACCGTCAACCACTCACCACCACCATCCATCACCACCACCACCACCCCGTCGGCCACAACCACCGTCCACTACCACCACCATCCGCCACCACCACCCACCGTCTGCCGCCACCACCATCCACCACCACCACAACCGTCCATCACCACCACCCACCGTTTACCGCCTACCACAATCGTCTACCACCACCCACTTCCATAGTTCATACACCACTACCAATTAATTTAGAAGTCTACAAACGTTAAATGACTTTTATCTACTGTAATATATATGATAGGTAACTAATTTTCAGCTTATACAGACGATATCTAGTTTATAAAACAAACAACATTATATTTTAAGATTGCAGACCTTCAGACCACATCTTCAGTTACAGACATTAAATCAGATGAAATCAGATTGCAGACAATTTTTGTCTTAAAATACAAACAGCACCTAATATAAAATAAAAACATCTCCTTCCTACTCTCCAAACCACCCAACTCTACTTCCTCCCTCTCCAAACCTCCTTCCTGCCAACGCCTCTCTCTCTCTGTCGCACACACGCACACACACACACACACAAACTTCTCGCAAATCCGCCGGCGGCAAGGTTCCAAGGAAGCAACTGGCAACCAAAGCCGCCCGGAAATCAGCTCCGGTGACCGGCGGCGTGAAGAAGCCGCACAGATTCCGGCCAGGAACAGTGGCGTTGAGGGAGATCAGGAAGTACCAATGCCCAACGGCTCTTTTGAGCCCCGCGGACCAATCCGCGCCCATGTCCACACAACATGGGTAGTGATGTCATCCACGCCCCACTACCTTTAGTCTTAAAAGTTTACCTTTAATTATAACCATTTAAATTAAATGAATAATAAATATAAAGAAAAATATAACTCTATTAAAGTTTATGGATAGAAATGTAAACCATTTAAAAGTAATAATTATTATAGTTACGGGTCATATGATAAATAAGGGGTGTTTGGCCTAGCATTTTTAATAAAGCTTATAGCTTTTTTAGTTTTTTGTTTTTACAAAATAAGCTTAAGTTGGTGCTTGGTTTAGCTTTTTAAGCTTATGCTTATTAGCTGATGTACATAGAAATATACATCTTTTCGGCATCAAAGAATCTCTAAAAACCGCAATTTCAATCTAATAACATAGCAATAAAGACTACTTATCATAATAAAACATAATTTCAGGTGAAACCAAACCCCAAACGAAGAAACAAGCAAAAAAGACAAAGAAAAGCAGAAGAAAACACTGGAAAACAAAGAAACACGCCCCCATGCCTCAATAAACACGCCCCCATGCCTCTGACACAAGAAAAGACAAAATCTGAGAACAAAGGCACGGGGCCGTGCTCAGCATGCACGGGGCCGTGGACGGGAACGCAGAAAAGACAAAGAAAAATTGAGCACATGTCACTAAAAAGCACGGGGCCGTGCCTACCAATCACGGGGCCGTTGCCACGTCACACAAAAGACAAAGCAAATCTGGCACATGTCATAAAAATACACGGGACCGTGCTCATCTTGCACGGGGCTGTGCATCACCATCCAGATTGCCTATAAATAGTGGCTCATGTTGCATTCATCAAGTGTGCCTTGAAAAGATTTCTATCCGATTCTCTCTTATAAAAACACACACTAACACTCACTTTGAAGATCTAGTGAAGTGTTTGAAGGTTTGGAGGTCATCACCACTAATCATCATCATTAACTATCATCAACTATCATTAAGAAGAAGGATTTATCTACATTTGGTTAGATTGTTCCAAGTTTAATCATGTATTTGTTATTATCAATCATCTTAATGTTTATCATAATGCTCATTATGAGCTAAACTCCTTTTACCATTTAAAATCTATGAAGAAGCTTTGTTTTACTTGATAATTAATCAAGACATGTGATGTAGTCTAGTTAAGTACATGGTTATGTTACAATTATCTTTTGATGAGAAATGTTTCACCATCTTAAATCACTAATTCAAAGTTGGTGGTTGTCAAATCTCATTGGAAATCGTTCATGATCGATTCATGTTCTTGAAAGATAGAAATACTTTGATACATTATCGAAACATGGATCCTTATATTGTACTTAGAAATGATGAGATATAAGTTATGGTGTATTTTTCTAAACCTTGGTAATCCGAAAATGGCTTTGCGTAGGATATCAAATTAGCTAAAGAAACCATATGTTAACGGAATGTGTAATCATAACCTACTTAAATCAACCAAGGGGAGGTTGTGTGATGAACTACAACCACCCGAAGTTGTTAGAATTGGTATTCGAGAAATTGAAGTCAATCCTAATCTTTCTACTTAACGAAACTACTTGCCAACTTAAATTGACATCATTGAGATGGTATGACATTAGGAAAGGGTGAACTTTAAAACACGCATATCATCTCCTTAGTGACAAAGATGCTCACTTTGGGTTAAGGAGTTATCTATCATATATTGTTACGGTAAGTTTATCACATGTCTACATATTAATTATCAATGCTAAAATGGAGTGGATTCTTGATCTTAGATGGTAACCTTCGCATAATTGAAAAACTCGTTTAGAATCTCTTTTCTTGGTCACCTATATATTATATATAAGTATTTATATTTTATAAAAGTTCAAAAAAAATTAAACCCCAAATGATTAAAACCTCCGATTAAAGTAAAGCTACGATTTATTATTAGAAACCTTTGTGTCCACGGATCGATACTTGGTTCTTACCAATACTATTATACATATACGATAGGTACACTTGCCTATTTTGTGTGTGTTTAGTCTTTGTAGAAATCACTTTTATAAATTTAAAACACGATCTTGTGCAAAAGCAAATATCCAATCCTTCTATATTTCATACCACACGCACGCACGCATCATTAGCTTATATAAGCTAATTTGAAGAAACTTATTTGAAGATGGTTTTTAACTTATGTGAATAAGTTTATTTGTGTAAGCGTATAAGCATAAACCAAAAAATAAAAGCTAGGCCAAACACCCCCTAATTAAAGTTCAGGAATAAAAAACGTAAATTGAAAGAGAAAGGAATGACTAATAAAGTTTATTATTCAATTGATTACATAACGCTTCAAATCGATTAATTCCGCGTTGATTGCAACTGAATGTTAACAGGAGATGATTGTAACGACTCGCCTGAGATGAATTGTTTGTAACTCATCCGGTACCCAAAATTAATTTTACCGGCGTCTTTTAGTGGCGTCTTAATTAGGTCAAATTACAATTATGTACATCTAAAATGTTTTATATGTAATATAGATATAGATATAGATATTCATCAAATGTTTGCCGGCTACAAATAACCCCCCCACCCACGTACACCCCTATCGCCCCCTGTTATCGTCGTCAGGGGGGGGGGGGAGGATGTTCCTCCATTTTGTAGCCCGAGTCGTCCCATTACTCGCCCCCATTATGCACACACTAACAAAAAGGAGAGTGAGATCTTAACTAGCAGCGCGCTAGCACCAATCATCTAATCATCATAAAGGAAAAGAAAGAAACATTTACTAAAATCAACCATTGTGTGTGCATAAAGAATTCTATGGTGTTTTACAAAAAGCAAACTTTAACATTTATCAGGTTTTAACTTTTATAGCAGTACAGGTCTGGATCCACCTAAAAATTTGGGTTCGGGATAGGATGAGCCATGACCAAGTGAAAAACCTTACGGATTTACATGTCCTTTTCGTTCACCCATATATTTTGTACAAGAAAGAATAAAGAAAGCATCCCATCTCGTTTCTTGACAATATCTCAAAGCCCATTCATAAATTAATTACCTCTCTGTTGTGTGGACTATAGAATCTCGGTTGTATGTCAATCCCATAAACAAATAATGCATACACCAAAACAACTCATGCATACACCTAGGGTTGTGCAACGGGCACGACCCGGACCGAAACCGTTTAGACAAGATTTTCAAACCCGGAACCGGACTGTTTATATATGGTCCGGTACGGGTTTAAAGCGGTTTTAAAAGGGGTTTAAATGAGTTCATGAGAACCGGATTGCAGATGATCCATTTAAATTGGAAACACATGAGCACTAATTTTGGCTTATTTGAAGAGAAAACATTCATCCAATAAATGCATTATACATGATCTAAGCTAGCAATTTGCAAATTAAAACAAACATGCATGTAAACTATCCAAACAAGAACATGTGCGTGTAAATCGGAGTGGTAAAAGGTGGCTGCCTTTTAAACTTCGCGGGTTGCCGGGTATAACATGTCCGGCGGGTACAGAACCGACCCGGACCGTAACCCATTTAGTCATGATTTTCAAACCCGGACACGGTTTTTAATCCAGGTCTGTTAGACGGGTTTGGCGGGTACGACCCGTGAGATGCTCACCCCTACATACACCAACACCGGCTTTTAGCCTCAAAGTTTGAATGCATTTATAATTTATTTGTGACCTAATTGTCAACTTTGCTTCAGAATTTATGCACTTTTAAAAAGGACTCTAATTAGTTGCTCTTACTATTATTGCCATCTGAGCATTCATTTTTATTAGATTTTTGAATAATTGAACAAGTGTGATGAACATAATTCATGTTTTATTATTTATAACTAGGTTTTATTAGTTTTTCCAAAATAAGTGTTAGAAATACACCTGTTCTTTTCTTGTATTAGTAAGAAATTGATAGTGGAGTTTTCTAGAATTACCAACAAGATTACATTATCAAAAAGCTTTGAAATTAGAAGGCACACAACACCTAAAAGACATATACAAGGATTTATTTGAAACAACAACATTTAAGTACTAAAGGTGAAACAAACACAGTATTTGTTTTCTTTTTTTCTTTATTTATTTTTTTCACATGCAACAAGCCTATTATTAGCATCTCATTGCAACTCTAAACATTTGCAAAACTTGCAACTAGAAAGAGGTTAGAGACAGCCTTAACAGTTAACACACAAAGCCAAGGAAGTTGCCAACATAGACCGCAAAAAGTACACCCATTTTTGTGAAATTAAACTCCAAGGATTTATTAGGATTCCAGGAAATCGTCTTGTCAATTGCTTGCCCTTTTTTTTTCTAAGATATGTTTCATTTTTTGTTTTGGTTAAATTCGACCACCGGGAAGAAAGATGGGTCCGTATATTCCAGTCGGCTAGCAAATTATGTGAAGATAAAAGAGGACGGAAGAAGACATAGCGTTGTCATTTTTGTTGGCTGTACTATCGTAGCTAACCATATATTTCATTATAGAGATGGTACATACGTTGGTGTTTAGTCATACACAAACTGTACCGTTGGTTTCATCAAGCTATATATACTGAACTTTACAAAAGCTGTTTATGTCATATTGTTACTTAACAAAATATATATGAAAGTGGACTGCTTAGTGACTTTTGCAGTTATGTGGCATGCACATCACTTTACTCATTCCTGCATATATACAATCAATCATACATAATGACTAATTATCATAAACACTATTCAAATACTGACTGAACACTAAAAGCTTTTCACCTGCAAACTCACACGGGAGAAGCATGTTTATAAAAAACTTAGCTTTCACGCCTTCAATCCCGTCTACTTTCTCTAACAGCTCATCATCAATCTGATCATCTTTAGACCGTGTTCTTTGACATAGATTTGAGCACATAGATTGATCTCCCATCACAGCTTTCTTTAAACTGGTTGTTTTGGGATATGTTCTTTAACTCTGAAACCTCTCGTTTTTGGTTCGGGGTGCGTTTCAAAAAGACTGAAAAGTCAACAAGGCCCGGCAGTTCATCCAGCAGGTCTCCTTTGTAATAATGAAGAGCCTGGCCCGTCATCTCATGCAGATCTTCAATGATCGCCTCCTTTCTTTTAAAGTTTATCACTTTTTTAATTTGAACTAGCTACTCATTAATATTAATAATATCTTCGGTTTGACTATGGCCGAAGCTGTGAGGGTTTGTCTCAATTAGGAACTGAACGACGTTGTTCATGGTAGGACGCCGGGTTGCTGTACTGTCTGTACAACGGATGGCTATGCAAAGAACCTTAATTATCTCATTGTTGTAATTACCCAAAAGTGTCTTGTCCAAAACCTCAATTGCTCCTTCTGTTGTCTCCACCTTTGCTGAAATCCAATCTACTATGTTCTTGCCTTCTCCAAACTCTTCCTCCATGGGCTTCTTACCGATTACCAACTCCATTAGTACAACACCAAAACTGTAGACGTCACACTTTGTTGTTGCCTTACCAGAATAAGCGTACTCTGTATTACAAACATTAATTAGGAAAAGAAACGTCAATTAGATAAAGGCAAAACTATACTAATTCTAAGGCAAAATCCTTGTATACATTGTAGATAATTTCTCAAAAATATATTATTATTGATGGTATATTTCTTTATCAAAACTGATGTATTAACTGTTTAAATAAACGTGTTTTTGTCATACCAACCCCGGCCATGCCAATGATTAGGAGAAGTGTCAACCATGTGTTAACTTTTGGTGACCCTTTCTAAAGAGCAATAAAATGACCTTTTGTTTTATCAACAAACTGTTTCAAACAGTGGGTAAAAGGCTTTAATTTTGGGTCTTACCCCATTTCAAAAGCATTAATTTGTCATGTAATAATAAACTCTATGTCACACTCTTTGTGACATTACACTATTCTGCATTGTAACTTTTATGACTCCATTGCCTGAGTCACGTCTAAATAATACTTGCCAACAGTTCATGTAGTATTGTAAATTAAAGTTAGTTTATACTTGTACCTGGTGCTATGTAACCATAGGTGCCGGCAACAATAGTGGCGGTGGAGTCTCTGCCTATAGCACTTAGAACTTTTGCTATTCCAAAATCTGCCACTTTTGGGTTAAAGTCTGTATCCAACAGGATATTTGCGGACTTTATGTCTCTATGAATAATGGGTGACCTTAAATCATGGTGTAAATAAGCTAAACCCTGTGCCACACCAAGTGCAATACGGTGCCTAGTCGGTCAATCCAAAAGACAATTGCCTCTATGAAGTGCATCCCAAAGATTACCACTTTGCATGTATTCGTATACCAGCAAGTCGCAATCAAAACCTGAAAGATAACCGTACAATTTAACAATATTCCTGTGTCTTATGTTCCCTAGTGTCTCCACTTCAGCTTTCAACTCTCGTTTCATGATCTGCTGTTCATCGTCATTCGCTTTTTGACTCCGAAGCCGCTTAACCGCAACCACTTCACCATTACTGAGATCAATCTTGTAAACAGTTCCAGACCCACCATGACCCACAACATTCTCGTCAACAATGGCTTCAAGTATCTCATCCTGATCAAAACTTATTGGATGGAAGCAAATCACATTATAAGAAGAGTGAGAAGGCACGTCATGCTTCACAACATCTCTTTCTTGACTAAAGCATATAATTACAAACAAAATAATACCCGCAAGGATAATAATAGTCCCAGCCAACACTACAATGACCCAGATGTGTTTATCTTTCTTCCTATTGTAAGATTGAGCATGGGCACATAAGGAGAAGTTTTGATCTGGTGGATTCAGATACTCAGGAACACAAAGATTAGGGTTACCTAAAAAGCTTGTCAACTCTCCTCCTTCGATGAAGGGATTAGGTATTGGCCCTGAAAGTTGATTGTTGGGAAAGTTCATGGAACTTAGCATCAAAACACAAAGGGATCCTGGGATGTTGCCAGTCAGCTTGTTTCCTTGCAATAACAAAAGATTGAGCCTTTTTAAATCACCAATTTCTGAAGGGATTGACCCGGATATCATATTATTGCTGAGATCAATCTTGACAAGATTAGAAGGCTGTGAGATTTCAGACGGGATGACCCCGGATATTCGATTATCTCGTAAGAGGAATTCGGATAAGTTTCTAGCATTCCTAATAGATTTAGGTATTGATCCGGTGAGAGAATTGTCACTCAGATCAAGAATAAACACCGCCGGGAGACTGAAAATCCCTTTGGGTGTGTTTCCGGACAAACGATTGGCATTAAGCCGAAAACGAATAACAGACGTACAGTTGGAATAACTATCAGGCACGACACTGGTAAACATGCTGTCAAGTGCTAGTAGTGAAACCAACTTACCTCCATTGCATAACGCCGGTGGCAACTCTCCGGTCAGATTGTTTCTCGATATCTCAAGATGCGTCAACGTTGACCATCTCCCTAAATGTCGGGGCACTTCACCAGAGAGATAGTTTTGATAAAGTGATAAACGTGTTAAACTATTTGACTCCCCGAGCACTCGTGGGATTTGTACTTTGCGCTCAGCTCCTCAAGTGATGAACAGTTGGCGATGATGCTTGAGAGTTCACCACTGATATTGTTGAAACTTGTATTCAGGGATTTCAAATGAGGAAGGTAGGAGCACATGTTCCCCGGGAACACGCCGGATAAATTCTGTGATGAAATGTTGACCTTGATGACGTACCCTTCATCATCACAGGTTACACCGGTGTAGTTGCAGGTGTCTGAGCCATTCCAGACACTTTGAAAGTCGCCTGAAAGTGAACTCTTGATGAGTCTGAAGAACTTGGCTTGATCATTAACCGCGGTGGTGGTTTCATCAGTGCTAACTGAAAGTGATACGAGAAGAGTAAGACAGAAGATGAAAAGATGGTGAGAACCCATGGTAGATTAGATTTCTAAGATGAAGAAGAAATTAGGAGGAAATTGGTAAAGGTCTTTGGGACATTTTAAGGCGAGCTGGGATATCAGCTAAAAATGAAGCCCCCGTAAACTTCCTTACAGACCCCTCGGAAGGGAGATCCACTCTACGACCGGCAGATTTGCTCGTCTTTGGTTGGGCCGGGGGAAAACACGCTTGTGTTGACCTCACAGGGGTATCTCCCTTAGCTGGTTTGAGGGATAATGGGTTTGTAGCTGGGCAACCAATGAAAAGGGCTGAAACGAAGAAGGTGGAGAAACATGCTAAAGCCTGCGAAGAGAACCAACATGTTTTTGTCCCTCTGGCTTTTGATACATTTGGCTCATTGGCACCGGAAGCTATCCGTTTCCTAACCAGGGTCCAACAGGTTGTGCATAGCAATGTGTCGACTCCAAAGGGGCAGGGGTATGTCTTTAGCAGGTTAGGGTTTGCAATTCAGAAAGGGGTGGCGGCTCAGCTTGTTGCCCGCCTACCTGCTATATTGATGTAATATCTATGTTTCTGTATATTATAGTTGGTTTTATTAAAAAAAAAATTGTGTAGATGAAGAAGAAAGGGTAAACCAGGGGTGGTGTGTTTAAATAAATGAAATGGAATGCTTTGGTTGGTTAAATAGTTGAAGTTGGTTAAATGCTAAATAATTGAATCCACATGTTTACGTCACCTTTTTATCCGTACTCGGCTACCTGGTCACAACATACAACAAACAAAATTTTGATTTACAAAAGAATACTAATATTCTTTTTCCATTATACAAGAAGAATACTAATATTCCTTTTCCTATATATCCATTCAACCTTCGACCTTTATTTATTCATCAAGTGCAAATCGTCATTAAAAAATTATAAATGTCGTAGTAACTTGAGAAATACAGGGAAAGAGTATTGGTATTCTTTTATAGAATCAAAATTATTCTTGTATAATGGATAAACTTTCGTGACTTACCCTGCATAAAAAATAGTAAGTATAGTGTTCAAAAGATGTCACATGTCATCAACTTACACTACATGACTTTTAAATCATCTTTGCATCTTCAAAGGAGTACACTCGTAAGTTTGCAATAATTGCGGACTGATTTTAGATTCATAAAAACGGTGATCACTACGACAATTATCAACATCTAGTAGCGATTAATAAAAAACTTAACCATTTTGTTTGAATGCCAACTGGTGTTGAATTTAGTTTTTTGTGTATTTACCAGTCAACCCATTTCTCGTTTTAAACATTTTATTCAGTTCATCCAAAAATTGTCTTAGTAGTTCGTATGGCATGTATGTATAGTACATTAACTCCATCCATTGTTGTGCTCCTATGTCAACTGTATTATGATTTAGTCGGTATGAAGTTGAAGGTTTCATTACAGATATACACGAATTACATTAGAAAGTCCACTTCAGTCATACAAACAATCAGCAAAACTACACTCATAATTAACTCAATTATGCAGAATAAAGTTGTTCATAACCGAGATAAATTAGCATCGATTTTACAACCAAAACTACCGTTATAATTGTTCAAGGCCAGATTATCAAAGACTTGACCTTAAAAGTTAAAGGTCCAATAGTAACAATTCTCTGACTATGTCAAAAGTTCATAAGATTTTATTACAATTATCATTTTGGGTGTTACAACTTCAACCTATCATACTTTACCTTAACTTAAAATTCAACAAATAAACCAATAGGAAAAGTATACGTTGTTTGACCATTTAAGTCAAACATGCCTGTTGTTAGCTTCAAATTTAATACGAAAAGGTTCATATTAAATTTCTAACCATATGACTATTAGTGGAAGTGCATTTGGTTATTAATTTCTAACCATAGTTTAGATGATTTATTTTTACCATTTAAAAAAAGGTTCATATGGGTTGTACAATGAAATCAAATGTTCTTAAAAAGGTAAAATAGTAATTTTGCTTTAACCGGTATAAAACAGATCTCAAATCACCACTAACAAACAAATGCTGTAATAAAATCAACAATCATAATTTGTTAAAATTTACCAAGTAAAACTAAGAGTGTATAATAAGATTTCATTCTTATAAGTAAAACTAAAAATTATGTTTCAATAATAGGATTTCCGGTGAGTAGTCTAACTAGTGCACCAATAGCAGCATGTTGTTCTTTATCCAAACCAGTGTTCAAAATTTCCACCAATGGTTGAACAGCCTGTCTTGAAGATTCTGCATTTTTTATGTGATCGGCAGAAAACAGATTCTCCAGGGCCTTTGCAGCACTATAACGTGCACGCCTTCCACCCATACGCAAGACGGCTACAAGCTGACTCACCGCACCAAATGCTGAGTCGTGTTTTCTTATTTCAGCAGTGCTGAATAGGATGCCAAGTAGCAGCTTCCTCAGTGGCATCTTGGGGGCCAAGTGAAAGATATTTAGTCAAAGCTTCTAAAGCACCGGACTCAACCATGGCAATCTTATTTGAAGGGCTATCTCCTGTAAGCTGAATTAGAAGTCCAAGTGCAAGAAACGGTCCGGGATTGGTTTCAGCAAGTCAACTAGAGCTGGGATTGACTTTCTAGAAGTGGCACCAACTCTGACGTCATCAACCCTGAATAATCTCTCAAGATCAACTTGATCTGGGTAATGAACCAAAGAAAACTCTTCTGGCGGCTGTAACAGATCAAGTGTGTCCACGTCAGCACACCCGAGCATGGATATACGCCCAGCTGCAGCCCCTGAGTTGGCAACAGATAGAAGAGTTCCTCTACTTCCATTGCTTACTAGACTAGCTATAGCTTGTGCAGCAAAATATCTGTTGGCGGGACCCTCTGACCTCAATAAACTAGCAAGGGCTGGGATAGCTTTTGTTGTTCCGCTATATATCCCTGTCTTGAAATAGGATTGCTGATAGTAACGTGCATACCCAGATGCTAACAAACGAGCCAAGCGCGAGGTTGAAAAAAGAGCTCACGAGCGGAGGCTGAGCTTTAGAAAAGGAGCCTGAAACGAGCCATCCTACAACCGAAAATAAAAAACAGTAGCCGTATGCCTTATTCAATGTCTTTCATGGCATCCTGCAACCGAAAATGATTATTAAAAGTAAAATAATAAAATTAAGAATCCAAGCAAGCAATCGTGACCACATGTCTAACCTTGGCTAACCGCTTGACACAGGTAGCCGCCAGTAATCCAACCTCCAAGAAAATAATGATCGCTCGTCCAAATGCACGGACGCTAACAGGTAGCATCCTTCCTAACACGTATGGAACAACGTTTACTGAATATAAATAATTTCCAAGAGAAAATGCGAGTAACGGGCTCAAACAGGTAAGTGTGATAACTGTAAAACCATTTTCGCCAATTGTTTCGTTAGTCCGCAAAATATTTAACAATTAAACATGCAACACTTGGTGGTAGTGAAATAGTTGCAAAATTGTAGCAGCTATGAATTTGTCTATGATACACCAACACCAATGGTTGTTACCTTCCTCCTGATGCTCAATATAGATGATACATTTGCACAAAACCGAAGTCAAAGACACTACCAAGATGGCACTAATTTTTATTCGTTAGAATTTAATTCCTAGACCAGAAAATCTAAATTGTTGAAGATTTAATCAATTACGCAACATATAAACGATAAGCAGATCAAAGTACAATTGACGTCACTTGTGCTAGGTTTAGAAATTAACAGAGCTTAACGTACCAGTGTAGGTGCTAATTAAGAGATGGCCGGAAAATTGGAGAGAGAAATTGGTAGCTTGTATCCATATTTGGTGGAAACTGGGATGTTCAAAAACCGGGATATTTGAATACCTTATTTTCGGGTATTGTAAAAAACCCTAAAATTTTTGGGTACTATTCGGGTTTTTTTCAGGTATTTCTTGGATAATTTCGCGTAATTTTAAAAACTCGGTTTTAGGTATTGGAAAAACCCGGTTTCGTTTTTTCTTTTTTTTATCAGAGTCCAGTTCCGGGTTCAGAGTTTTTTAGGCACCTCTAGGTGTATATGAACCGGATTCATGTTGACATGTATACTTGGTCGTTAGTTTTATAAAATATTCAAAGTGTTTGGTAATATGTTTTATAACCGATTTTATAAAATAAATGCACTCACCATCGGTTGGCTGTATACCATGCATCATTAACACTAGTGGGAGACTAGGAGAGCCCGCTCGTTACGCCAAAAACGCAACGATGATCATAACGAACCGAGCATTTACCAAGTTGCACAGGCTACTTTAGCAAACCTCATATACGTACGTACTAAGCAATGAATATTTGTCAATTTCTACTTGCTTTCTTAATTAAATCCAATAGCCACTCATATCAACAATTACAAAGTACAAAAAATCCAAACAATAGAATGATTATAATAATTGTATACAAAATACTGAGAGTTGCTCTTGTTAAATTACTCCAATTACTTTGAATCTTCACCAATGATTGTTTTGCCCACTGGTGGCTGATTGATGATGGTTTGCAACTGTATTAAAATTAACACAGGTATTGATGCATCATTCTGTAAGTTGGATGAGAGTTGCTTATGTCAAACATGTTGACTTCACACAAATAAGAAACTTTGGCAAAGACATCAACTGGTACTATATACACCAAATGGCACCAAAATCTTTTGTATCTAAAATCTAAATAGTCATTATATTTTGTTAAATACTATCTATCTCTGTACAAGTCTTTATTTACTCCTAGACAAAGTCAACTCTTATTGTTTGGAAGTGCCTAAACGAAGTAGACGTATGGACATTCTCTTACGTTTGACCTTCACTTTCATCATCTGACTTTGTCCCTCATGGCAGACTTTCCATCCACCGCTAAGTCGCTCACGATCAACAGCTGATACAGATGGCGGACTTGCTTCTAAAGACGAGTTCTTTATAAGCTCGTTAAGCTCATTCAGAACATCGTTCATGTTTGGTCTCTTATTTCTCTCTGTTAGCAAGCAAGTCTCAGCTATAGTCGCAAGCTCCTTAACAGTGTGCAGAGGAAATTCACCAATGATTCTGGGGTCAACAATCAGCTCGAACTTGCCACGTCGTAGGAGCGGTCTCACCCATTCCAAAAGATGCTGCTCGTTTCTGGGGAGATCCAGATTAATAGGGGGTTTGCCTGTTATTAGCACGTACAGAAACATCCCGTAACTCCATACGTCACAGTCCGTTCTTAAATGCCCCGTCCGCGCATACTCGGGATCCCCGTACCCATATGTTCCTGCAACCTGCAAATGTTGAAAGAATTAATCATAACATTTTATTCTTTAATGTTTGTATCCAAGTGTAAGCGAGTAACATGTAGTCCAATGATCCATACGTCTGGATAGAGATTCTAGTTTATAGCAACAAACCGAATAAACCAAACCAACCGAAACAAAAACCGACGGTTCGGTTTTGGTTTTGCATATAATAAAAACCGAACCAAATGCCTAACTATTTGTTATTTTATAAAATATTTTATATTAAGTAATTTATAAGAATTTAATAAACATGCAACTTAAATATCGTTGGTAAAATGTTTAATAGTCTATTATTTTATAACTATTTATACCTAAATTAATTTTTTCTTGAAAACTTTCTTTTGACCTAAAATTTTCAAGATCAAATTGCAAAAAAAAAAAAAAAAACGAAACCAAAATGAAAACCGAAACTGAAAAAAACGAACGGTTTCAAATACTCTAAAAACTGAAGTTTTGGTTTTCGGTTGGGTTTTAACTTTTAAGACGTACAGAAGTTATTTGAGCTCGGAGACTGTAAACACCCTCAAATTGTTTGGTTTTTCTGCTAAAGTTTGGAAATGTGAGGGGTCTGAACAAGCAGTGTAGAAGGTGTCAATGGAGGTTTCAATTGGATCTCTTGTCCAACTGAGGTGGAGAAACATGTCAAGTGAAACACCATTTTAAAATATTTGATTTCAGTTGATAGGATGATAGAATATAATATAATATAATATAATCCTGTGGTATAGACACAATTATTTCTAGTGAAGAAGAAAGAGGGAGGGAGGAAGGTGAAGATGAAACAGGAAGGAAGGAAGGAAGGAGGGAAATCCACCAACAGAGAAATATAACAAAATAGGTTTTGGCCCAAAACATTTAGGGGTCCATTTGTTTTTGTTACGCACCTGAACGTGTAACCGGTTGCGTGACCCGTGTTTATCGTCCCTCCCTAGTACGTGTAAGCAACGTCATCCGCCTAATTTATGCCTGAATGCGCGTAACCACTAGCAACAATTAAGCAAAATTGCAATATACAAAAATCTCAATTAAATCATTTTTTAAACCAACCTGTTTTCACCCAAATCATGTTCCGACCTAACATCCGTTCTAACCCGGCCCCTATCAACCCGAACCTGTACCGACCCGGCCTAAACCAAATTAATTCTTTTTTGTATCGACTCGTTCCGACCCTAATCCAGGCTGACACATGACCCGAGCCCGCCTTAATCACGTAATATGTTAACATTTTAAATCTTAAACCCTCTTATGTATGTGTAACGCTTTCCTTGTTTCCCACGTCTAGTTTTTTGCTAGTCGTGGTTTTGTTTTCTTTTTATATATATCGGACGCCTTTCAAAAAAAAAGTATAGCAATACTATACTAAAATTAAAGAGAATAAATGTTTGTTTTTATGGTATGTATATTTTTAAAAATATATTAATGTGCAAAAAAGTTATGGTCGTTAAAAATTCGTGAGGGTAGTTGGTTTAAATGAATGGGTAAATGTATAACTATTAAAGTTGAAGGGTCATTATTGTATGTATTTGTTGAAACTAAGGACGCGTTCGTTTCACATATATATAGTTTGTTAGTATATGGGTTCAAATGAAAACTGTTAAAAACTCTGAAAACCATTATTAACCAACGACAAAATTTTGTTTTTTTTCTTTTATTTTTATTGAATAAGGCCTTTTTCGTGAAACTATGCAAAACCACCATTAAGAAAATCTCAAAATCTATTGACATTACCAAAACACATCATAAAAAGAGTGGTTGCCAAACGAAAACAACGTCACCGAGAATAAAATGTTCCACGTTATCATCTTTCGACCCACACATCTCAACGTCCTTCCCATCAAAGACGTGGACTCTAACGTAACTGAAGAAGCGTGAATCGACTTACTTGTATTCGATCTACGTTCCTCGGGTATAAGTGTGCTATATCACCGATGATTTTCCGAGATACGAGTTTTTCCACCTACAAAACGAACAGCACCGTGAGCTTACCCCTCAGAAAGGGACAGAGGGGTCCTCTTTGGGGTAACCCTCCGGTGTGAGAATAAGATATTGCAGGATAAGATGATAAGAATGTGAAAATGAATAAGGACTTAGAATGTATTTTCTTGCTTGACCTCAACTGTGGAGGTGGTGTAGTATTTATAGTATTAGGGTTTCCAATGATTGGGCTTAGACCCAATTAGGGCCTTTTTGGCCTCCTCCTATTGCTTCGCGCCACGTGTACTTAGGACACCTGGTGCTTTTTCATTGATTAATCTCTGACCAAGGTATTTTACCTGACCCATGTGCCATCACGTGGTGGCACATGGGTTTTGCTGAGTTGTCCACCCTTCATTGGCAGCTGTCAACATCAGCACATTCTTTATTCCTTAAAAGATACCTTCTGGAAGGTTGTCTGATGAGTACAATCATGGTTGTCCTTATCCTGATTTGGATTAGACTATTGTCTCATTTGTTGTGTTGTCCTTTATGCGCCTATCCCGGGAATGCGCAAGGTCTTCTCTTTATTCTCACGCGCAGATGTTTCATGCGCAGATGTGATATGCATGAGCATGTGGTATGCGTAAGCATATGTAATATGCGTGAGCATATGTGATATGCGCCATGCGCAGATGTGATATGCGTGAGCATATGTGATGCGCGAGCATGAGTGATGCGCGAGAATGTGTGATGCGCGAGCATGTGTGATGCGTGAGCATATTTGATATGCGTCACGCGCATAGGTTTTGGCTTTGTGTCTTCATGACATCCTGATTTCAAACCTCGTCTATATCTTGTGGGTTGACCCGCCCCGCTCGATGTTAAGGCGGGTGCATACCCCTTCAAGCCCCCCCAGTCTAATGTGTGTCTTGTCTCGCGCGAGCGAGGTAAGATAGATATTAGACTTAATAGTTTGTTTTTTTAATAGGGTTTGTCTTTTCTTTTTCATTTCTCATATGTGCGTTGCGCGAAATTCTATCCCTTAGGTTAGAACAAATCGTCAATGCACGTGGTTGGTTGGTGCTGACATGCATCATTGATGGAGACGTTACGTGTCAGACCTTTCGCGTGCTCGAGGTGCATCAGAGATGGAGACGTTATGTGTCAGACCTTTCGTGTGCTCAAGGTGCTACAGTTGCCTTTCACGTCTCCTCATACAGTGTCAGGAACACGTGTCGCGCTTATGTTGTCCTACGCCTGCGCGTGGGGGCGCGTGAGCGTAGATCTGATTATTACTTGCTTCTCTTTCTCTTCCCTGGGCCTATAAAACCAAACCCTTTGAACGGTTTTTTCTTCATCTCCATTGTCATTTTCAGAGCTTTTGCTTCTTCAATTTACATTCCGATTAAGAGCCTTTATCTTTGCTTCCAGATTTCCGTCCTCACAGTGACCATATTGTTCGATTTGCAATTGTATGGCTGATAACCCAGACACCACAATTTCCCCTAGTAAACGCCGTGTAAAATCTGTGGTTATGTCTACTTTAAAGAAGACCGGCAAGGGTACTAGGGTTGCCGAGGCCTCGTCGGAGGAAGGAGGGAAGAACAAAACGGTGAAGAGATGGGATGAGATTCCTTGCAAGTTGAAACAACCTGATCTTGATAGTCTCATTGCTTCTCAGGGTTTTCTCCCTGAGTATGGTTGTCTGCTCCCGGCAGCCGGGTAGACGGCGGCGGATCCTGCTGCCGGCTATATCTCTCTATATTCTCATTTTTTTACTCACTGTAACCTTCGTCTTCCGATGACAAGGTTTATAGGTGCGCTCCTTCAGTTTTATGGGATTCACATATCCCAAGTTCATCCCTGTGGATTGGTGCGCATGACTCATTTTGAGTTCATGTGCAAAGCTGAGCGCGAAGAGCCCACCCCTCGGCGCTTTCAATATTTTTATAAGCCGAAAATTCAAGATTCTTGGTTCTCATTCACACCGCGCAGTCAAAAGGTTAAGTGCTGCACTGTTTCTTTCAAAAGCCTTCATGACTGGGCTGAAAAATTCTTTTATATCAAGGTTGGTGTTATCCCAATTCGCATGACTATGCGCGCGATCACTTCTGCGCCCGCGGATGACAATGTCCTTAGGAACCCAACGGGCGCATGGGTTAAGAAGTTATCTGCTGAACCATCCCCCCGCCAGGAAAATTTGCGAGGAAGCGCTGGTGGGGGTTGGTATGAGCAAGAGGTGGACTGACAGCGCGACTGAGCCTGTCATCCAAGTTGATGGCCTAGGTGGGTTGTTTGTTCATTGCATTAATTCTGCGTGAGTATAATTCACTTAGTTGATATCACGTGTCTTGTTTTATGCAGTAAGCAAGGAATACATCCACGCCGCCTATGATGAGCATACAGAAGGTGGCTCTGTCGCGCTGAGCGCTGGGAAGTTGCCTTCCCTGATCGCTTCGATGATATGTTCATCCCTTTCGATTTAGAATTTTGTTTTGACGGCGATGCGCCTGGTAAGCCTTTGTATTTGTGCTTAGGTCCTTAGAATACCAAATTTGGTTTTAACATTTCTGTTGCGCGTATTGTAGATGCGCTCGCTAATTATGAGTTGGAGCTTGTGGAAGAGGAAGTGGAGGAGGAAGAAGCTGAAGCGCCACAACTCAAGCGCAAGGCTAATGGCAAAACTGGCGCAGGGGCCAGTAAAAAACAGAAAAAAGATGATGCCTCTGTTGCCCAGAATCTTCCTCCTACTCAAGCGTAGGGACTTGAGAAAACCAAGGGTTTTACATCCAAGTTTTCCTCGTCTTCCTTGCCTCGAGGTGTGGGCAATCCTCCAGTCCACACGAGGTATGGTGCTGCCACCTCATCTCTTCGCGCGGCGGACGAGGGAAGCGGCGCTGCGCCTGCTGTTCCGTCTTCTCCAACAGGTATACTTTGTTTATATTTTGTGATTTTATGAGCGTGATTCCGATAGAGTTATTAATGAAGCTTTGTTCACTCAAATGTTTGTAGAGCCGGCAACGTTGGTGGCTCAACCTCAGGCGCGGCAAGGTGCCGAGGCTACACCGAAGGTTGTTTTGAAGTCCCCTGTTTTACCCTCGAAAAGGGGGAAAATGGACTTCATGGCGATGTTTAATTCGTGGACTGCAGTGCGCCAAGGTATTTATTGCGCTTTATTTGTCTGATTTTTTTTCTTTGGTTCAAGTCATGAATCATTTCTCCTTGTTGGTTTTTTCATAGGCATTATAGCTGGCACACAAGCTGCTGGTGGTACCACTAGCGCTGGCGCCGCTAGTTCTGCTCCTGCTCCCACAAGTACTGAATCTTCCCTCATTGGGATCACTAAGGAGCAGGAGACTATTTTTCGCGCTACTCTAACAGCGTCAAGATCTCCATCACCTCCTCCTGCGCGCAGCCCTCCTCGTGAGACTATTTTTGATTCTTCCAAGTCGCAGGAGAAGAGACATGTTCTAGAGGATGATGAGGAGGTTAATTCTGAAGGTTCTAATGGTGGCCGCGCAAGCCCTATAGCGCCACGAGATTTCGTGGCGCAGCCTTCTTCTCGTGGGGCAGGCAGGAGCTCATCAGCTGGCGCTAATCTTTCCGCCGATTCTCCTCAGGTATAAGTTTGTTTTGCTCCGCTGTGTAGACTTCCAAATTAGTGTAGATAACTAAAACGTTTCTTTGTGTTGCTTTGTGTTTGCAGGAAGCCGATCACATATACCGCCCGAGCTGAAATATCACTGAAGAGAGCTCATTCCAATCCATGGACGTATGTGAAGACTTCTGGGCTCATTCTGTTCCTCCAGCTGAAAGGAGGTTTCAAGAGGACCGCGCTCGCGTGGACTTGCTTAATGACCACCTTTTTGCTGGGTCTGCGTTCTTTGCTGCCTCCCAAGAGCTTCGCAATGATTATATAAAAGTGCGTGATGCCCTTGTGGAGGCCAAGCAAGAGGCTAAGGTTTCTGCTTGAAATCTTTCTGATGCCCGAGAGAGGGCTGAGAAACTCCAAGCAGAACTTAGCGAGAACCGGGCAAGTGCCAACGCTGCTTTTGTGAAGCGCGGTCTTGAGCTGCAAGCTGCGCGGGAGAAGCTGCAAGCAGCAGAGGCAGATGCGGCCAAGTACGCGCGTCGAGCGCGTGATTTGGAGTTGGAAGCAGAGGCGCGTGACCGAACTATTGCGCAGGCTAATACTGACAAATCTTTATTGGAGAGTGAGGTTGCGCGCCTGAAGAAAGAGCTCGATGCTGCGCGAGCGGAAAAGAATGAAGCCTTGGCGGCAGCAGCGTCTGACAAAGAAGAGCTAAAACAAGCCAAGGAAACTGTTGAGTTGTTAAACTCTCAGATTCCTTCTCTTGAGACGTCTGTTTCTTCCCTCGCGCAGGACCGTCAATGGCTAATTTCACAGGGTGTGACCCGTTGCGCTTATCCGATGAAATACTCAGACGAGTTTCAGACCCTTGTGATGGATTGTAATGCAACGTCGCACTTGGTGGGTCGGGCTGAAGGGTTTAAGGATGGTTATGAATATGGCATGCTAAAGAAGAATCCATCCGACTACCCTTAGCAGCTCGACGCTGTCTGCGCTGACATGGCTGAGGTGGGGGAGAAGTACTTGAATACTCTAATTCCCATCGTTGAGCAGGTATTTTAACTTTAATGAGTTTACTTGACTTATTTTTATAATCTTTTGTACTCATATTGTTCCTTGTGACTTGCAGATAGCCGCGCTTGCCGACCATCCCGATCTTGGCGCGTTAAAGAAATTACTTGATGAATGCGAAGGGACTGGTGGCAGTGATGATGGCGCGGGCAATGCTACCTTTGCCAGCGGCTCTGGCGTGGCCAAAAGACTTACTCCTGACACTATCGTGATAGAAGACGACTCCATTCAAGACGAACATCTTGATTATGGAAAGTTTGGAGATGACGAGGAGCGGGCTGCGCCAGATGCTGAGGGAGGAAGTAATGATGAGGACGATGAAGAGGTTGATATTGATATAGAGATTTGAAAAGCCCTTCTTGTTTTTTTTTTTTTTGTGTTTGTAGTTTTTACCTCATCATTTGTAAATTTGTAAACTTCTATGTTTTGGAATGAAAATTTTGTTTTTCCCTTATTCGCATCTTGCGCATTCCCAATTCATCTCTTTATATTGTATGCGTGTGCTTGTTGAATATAACGTATGCTTACACATTGAAACTTGAACAAGGTTGTAAGGAAATTATTTTTACTTAATCCTTAACAGTTGTCATATTTCAAGTTATTTTGCGATATTTTGAATATGCTGACACGTGCCTTGGCATTTCATTATTCCTCTTTTGCGCGACGTTATCGCGCATTTATTATAGGGAATTATGAATGAGTTTTTTAGCCTTTACGTGTCAGTATGTGTTACTCTGATATCCATTATAATCCCATGCGCGGCCCCGACCTGAGACCTTAACAACTATGCTTTGGCATGTGCTTTGCCTTAGTTGTGCTTAGGTACTTTTATGGTCCAGCTGCGCAGCATATAGGATGGATGTTGTGAGTAATTTGAGCTAAGGCTCATATTATTGGGCTAAGGCCCTGAGCTAAGGCTCATATTATTGGGCTAAGGCCCTGACGTTTGAGTTAAAACTCGTTAACGCGTCTGAGCTTGAAGCTCGCGCATGTATGTTTTACTTCGTTTTATTTTTAGTTTGATGTCAATACAATGTTGTCATATTGCTCAAAATTAATAAAGGGAAGTGTGAAACATGTATGCAAAAGGTAATAGAAAGCATATTAAGAGAAAATAGCGCATATCATTATTCATAATGGCTTAAAAAGCCTTGATTACAATCTTGACAACTTTTACATGAAACATTTTCTAAGTTGTGCTGCGTTCCATGTGTGCGGGATCTTCTTTCCATTTAAATCTTTTAAAGCGTATGCGCATTTTCCCAATTCTTCCGAGACTTGATAAGGTCCCTCCCAGTTGGGAGACATCTTTCCCGGGGGTATTGCGCGACTAGCTTCATTGTTCCGAAGGACAAAATCATTCTTCTTGAAGTGGCATTCTTTCACGCGCTGATTGTAATATTTTTTTAGTTTTTTCTTGTATTTGGCTTCACTGATGATAGCCGCCTCTCTGCGCCCTTCAAGTAAGTTGAGATCCAACCTCCTTTCTTGCTCGTTATCTGTCTTACTTATCATGAGCACTCTATAGGATGGGCATCCAATCTCTGCTGGAATCATAGCCTCCGTTCCATAGGTTAGGCTGAACGGGGACTCGCCATTGCTGGTTTTGCTTAATGTCCTGTGCGCCCACAGGACATTAGGTAACTCCTCGACCCATGCATGGGATTCTCCCTCCAACCTTTTCTTCAGCCCATTCAGCAAGCTTTGGTTCGCGCGTTCCACTTGGCCATTCCCTTGAGGGTGGTATACTGAAGTGAAGACTTGGTTGATGCGCAATTCCTTGAGCCAACTGGATATCTTTCTGTCAGTGAATTGCTTGCCATTGTCGCTCACAATTTCCATGGGCAGGCCAAAACGGCATATGATGTGGCTCCAAATAAATTGTTTCATTGCCTCGGCTGTGATTTTTGCTAGTGGCTTGGCTTCAACCCATTTTGTGAAATAGTCTACTGCCACTACCAAAAACTTTACTCGCCCCGGCGCTTGTGGTAAGGGACCCACAATATCGATTGCCCATTTGTGGAAAGGCCATGCAGAGGTCACCGGAATCAAGTTGTTCTTTGGCCGCATGGTGTTTGGCGCATAGCTCTGACACGCTTTGCATTTTTGGATCTCTTTTAACGCGTCCAAGTACATGCCTGGCCAATAGTAACTTGCGTTCATTGCCTTGGCAACCACCATGCGCGGGCCAGCATGTATTCCACAGATTCCTTCGTGTATCTCTGATCACATAGCTTGCTTCCTCAGCGTCTAGGCATTTCATGAGCGGTCCAAGATAAGAGCGTCGATATAACGTACCATCAAGCAGTTCGTAGTTATGCGACTTGTGCCTTATCTTCCTCGCCTGTGCGCGATCGTCTGGTACCTTTCCCTCCCTTAAGAATTCCATTATTGGAGTTATCCATGATGAAGGTGTTGTATGAATTACAAGGACAGACTTCGCTCCCACCGACGGGTTGCTCATTACTTCCACCCTGACATCTTTGCCAAAATGATCGAAGCTGGTTGATGCCATCTTGCTCAGCGCGTCGGCAGACTTATTTTCACTGCGCGGAATGTGTATGATTCTGAAAGAGTCAAATTGTTCGGTGAGTTTTTTCTCCTGCTCTAGATACAGAGGCATGGTGTTTTCCTTGGCATCATAAAGGCCATTGAGTTGTGCTGCTACCAGGTATGAATCTACATGAGCCTCTAGCTTTTTAACTCCGAACTTGCGCGCGATGCGCAAACCAGCCAGCAGGGCTTCATACTCAGCTTCATTGTTGGTGCTCTTGAAATCCAACCTGATTGCGTAAGTATACTTTTGATTTTCTGGATCCACCAGTTTGAGGCCTGCGCCGGACCCTTCGTTGTTTGAAGCTCCATCAGTGAATAATCTCCAAACGTTTTCTTCATTATTGGCTGGCGGAGGGTCTACTTCGCGCTGAGCCTCTTCGACTTTTCCTTCAGGGATTTCTGCGATGAAATCAGCTAAGACTTGTCCCTTGATTGCTGGACGAGGCTTATAGGTGATCGTGTGCTCCCCTAATTCCAGCGCCCATTTTGTCAGCCTTCCTGAGAGCGCGGGACATCGCAAGACTTGCTGGATGTTGTAACCAGTCAGGACTTCAATAGGATGACCATTGAAATATCTGTGAAGCTTGCGCGACGCATGCGTTAGTGATAAAACTAACTTTTCTATGATGGTGTAGCGCGTCTCAGGATCTGTCAGCACCCGACTTACGTAATAAATTGGTGTTTGGATTCCCTTGCGATCCACCAATAATACTGCGCCTATGGCGCGCTCTGCTGCTGACAGGTACAACGTTAAAGTTTCACCAGGTAGTGGAGCTGTGAGCGCAGGCAGATTTATCAGACATTCCTTTATCTCATTGAAAGCTTGCTCGGCCTCAGGCGTCCACTTGAATTGGCTTTTCTTTAAGTAATTTCTCAATGTGTTAATGAATGGGGTAGATTTGCTTGCATGGTTTGCTAGAAACCTGTTAATTAATACCAATCTACCATTCAACTTTTGAACTTCCTTCATGGTGGATGGTGAGGGCATGCCGAGGATAGCCTCCACCTTTTCTGGGTTCACCTTGAAACCATCCTTGGTGACCATTACGCCGAGAAATTTCCCTTCTTCCACGCCGAATGTGCATTTGCTCGGGTTGAGCTTCATGTTTACTTCCTTTAGGCGCCGAAGGGTTTCTTCGATGTCTCTGAGCATTTGTTTTTCCTCCCTGCTTTTAATCACCAAATCATCCACGTAGACTTCTAAGTTTTTTCCAATTTGCTCGTTGAAAACTGCGTCCATGAGTCTCTGGTAAGTGGCTCCTGCATTCTTCAAACCAAAGGGCATTTTTGTGTAACAGAAAACACCCTTGTCAGTTCTGAAAGCAGTCTTGTCTTCATCCTGTGGTGCCATTTGAATTTGGTGATAGACCTTATAGGCATCCAGGAAGCATTTGAGCTTAAATGGCGCCACAGAGTCCACCTTCGCGTCAATGTTTGGGAGGGGGTAACAATCTTTTGGACACGCTTTGTTGAGGTCCTTGAAATCAATGCACATTCTCCATGACCCATTGCTCTTCTTTACCATCACAGGATTGGCTACCCATGTTTGGTATCGTATTGGGCGAATGATATTCGCGCGCAATAGATCTTCTACTTGCTCATTCATGGCCTTTGCCTTCTCGTCTCCCATGACTCTTTTCTTTTGAGCAATTGGCTCTACAGACTTGAATGTGTTGAGAGAGTGCTGCGCCAAGTCTCGCGGAACCCCAGTCATATCAGAATGTTGCCACGCGAAGACTGACATATACGTTGTGAGCAATCTTTTCATTCTCACTCTTGTGTCATCTGATATCGTAGCTCCGATTGTGATTGTCTGTTCTGGGAATTTTGGGTTGAGAATCCATTCCTCTGGCGCGTTGTTTGCCGCTGGAAGCTTCATTCTCCCTTCTCGAGGTATACTTGTTACTGCGCATAAATGATCTCGATACACAAATGTTACTCCCGTTGGTGTTGGGAACCCCAACGCGCCATGCGCTGGTGACGGTATGGCGTTGAATTGGGCAATCGTTTCTCTACCCAAGATCATACTATGGCATGAAGTGGTGGGCAAGACCAGGAAGTTGACAATTTCAGCTCGCTTGTGCTTCTCATCCCCCATAGTTAGTTCGAATTGTATCTGACCTAGGGGGTGAATAATTTCGTTTGAGACACCTGAGATTGGTGCACTCACAACTTCGAACCTTGCCTGGTCTTCTGGATCCAACTTCCTGAAACATTGCTCATACATGATGTCTGACTCACTACCAGTGTCCACCAGGACTCTTGACACCTCATAATGAGCGATGTGTGCAGTGATGACTAGAGCACTGCTGCTAGACGGGCCTCCTCTGATTCTTGGAAAGATTACTTGTTGCTCGCGCCAATCCCCTTGGATTTGCGCGCTTCTCTTCCTCGATCTTTGCCCTTGCCTTCCTCCTTCGGCTACACAGATTCTTTTGAATTTTTTACTGGCCGAGGCTCCGTCTGGTTGTTCGTTTTCTGGTCTTGGGTTTTTTACTAGGTGAGCCAACTTACCTGATTTCACATCTTTTTCGATCGCATCCTTCAAATGGTGGCATGCATCGGTGTTGTGCCCTGTGGATTTGTGAAACTCACAATATTTGCCACTGTTTGGTGGTCCTTTATGGAGTAATGGCCTGGGGCTTTTAAACTGGACATTCTCTGTGCTTAACACTTGCGAAGGCGTTTTGGTGAGGGGAGTCCATATTCTTGGTAGAGGTCTATTATGCTCTCTGCCGACTTCCTTCTTGTCACCCTCTCCGCGATTAAGAATGTCTTTTTGGGGTTGGGGTGAACTTTGTAGCGCTTGCTTTTCTGCGGGAGAATACTTGGTTTGTTGCAACCTGGACCATACAGAGTTTTGTTTGCCCCTCCTTTCATTGTTGCGTGGTGCTTCTGTTTGATGCCCTCTATCTCTTGCTCTGTCTTGGGCAATTTGTTTTTCATTTCGCGCGAAGACTCGCGATGCTTCCATAAGCTTAGCCCAAGTGGTTGGCTTGCCTTCTCTGCTCACGAGAGCTCTGCGGAGTTGATCACTGCGCGCACCTTGTATAAAGGCCACGCGCAAGGGTTGTTCAGTGATGCCTCCGATTGCAAGAGATTCCTGATTGAAGCGAGTTATGTAGTCTTCAATGGTTTTCATCATTCCTGCGCACGCAGTGCATGATGTCATCGGGGTCGCGCGTGTGTCTGCGCTGCTGTACAAAGTGAGCCTGGAACTTTTCCAATAGCTCTTCAAACCCATCGAATTGTCCTGTTGGCAAGCTTTCGAACCAGACACGCGCTGCGCCCGTGAGGCAGCGAGCAAACATGTGACACCATGTTGGCATCGTCCAGCTTTATAGGTTTCCAGTGTTGTAAAAACCTTGTAAGAAATCATCTGGATCTGTTGTACCATCGTACTTGCCTAAACCACTTGCATCTTGGTTTTGTGTTGAATGGGAGCCTTCGCAATGCGCTCAGTGAATTTTGTATGTTTTACCAAGATGGCTGGCCTATATGGTGTGGTTACGTCCACTTGCCCTTTCGCTTGTGGGTTGTATGGTGTGTATAGATCCATATCAGCTTTGGCTCCAGGTGCTATGTTCATGTGTGCGCGAAGCTGCGAACCTCCTGCATGAGTATCTCACGTCTTCCTCATGCTGTGCACCTCTTCCTCATCACTAATATCAGCGTGTTCGGTGTGAACAGAATGACCGTCTTCCGGCGCACGCACCTTTTTTGTTGTTCCCTGAATGGTTTGTTTATCAAATGCGAGCCTTTGTGTTAAGTCGGCTAACTTTTTGTGTTTTACCAGCTCATTGTATTTGTCCATTAAACGCCGTTGTTCGTTTATGAGCCATTCTTTAGGGTCATTGGTTTCAACTTCCGGACCCATTGGTTCTTTTTGTTTTGCACCAGTCAGATTTTGGAACGTGAGATCGTCTGGAGGAGTTTCAGTCTGGCTATGAGGTGTTGTGTTTAAGGGATGGTTACTGGTGGTGCGCGCAGTGTCACGCGGCGCCCTCAGAACCTGATGTCCCTCATTAACATCCTTAAGCTCATTATCCTCCAGAACTTGATCATTGTTTCGAACACCGGAAACCATGGTGAAGGTTTTCAGAGAGAACTGATGAAATAGTGGTTTTGTTGCCGTTGTAACAGGTAATGGCGCCAATGAAGAAGCGTGAATCGACTTACTTGTATTCGATCTACGTTCCTCGGGTATAAGTGTGCTATATCACCGATGGTTTTCCGAGATACGAGTTCTTCCACCTACAAAACGAACAGCACCGTGAGCTTACCCCTCAGAAAGGGACAGAGGGGTCCTCTTTGGGGTAACCCTCCGGTGTGAGAATATGATATTGCAGGATAAGATGATAAGAATGTGAAAATGAATAAGGACTTAGAATGTATTTTCTTGCTTGACCTCAACTGTGGAGGTGGTGTAGTATTTATAGTATTAGGGTCTCCAATGATTGGGCTTAGACCCAATTAGGGCCTTTTTGGCCCCCTCCTATTGCTTCGCGCCACGTGTACTTAGGACACCTGGTGCTTTTTCATTGATTAATCTCTGACCAATGTATTTTACCTGACCCATGTGCCATCACGTGGTGGCACATGGGTTTTGCTGAGTTGTCCACCCTTCATTGGCAGCTGTCAACATCAGCACATTTTTTATTCCTTAAAAGATACCTTCTGGAAGGTTGTCTGATGAGTACAATCATGGTTGTCCTTATCCTGATTTGGATTAGACTATTGTCTCATTTGTTGTGTTGTCCTTTATGCGCCTATCCCGTGGATGCGCAAGGTCTTCTCATTTTCCGTTGTAACAGGTAATGGCGCCAATGAAGAAGCGTGAATCGACTTACTTGTATTCGATCTACGTTCCTCGGGTATAAGTGTGCTATATCACCGATGGTTTTCCGAGATACGAGTTCTTCCACCTACAAAACGAACAGCACCGTGAGCTTACCCCTCAGAAAGGGACAGAGGGGTCCTCTTTGGGGTAACCCTCCGGTGTGAGAATATGATATTGCAGGATAAGATGATAAGAATGTGAAAATGAATAAGGACTTAGAATGTATTTTCTTGCTTGACCTCAACTGTGGAGGTGGTATAGTATTTATAGTATTAGGGCTTCCAATGATTGGGCTTAGACCCAATTAGGGCCTTTTTGGCCCCCTCCTATTGCTTCGCGCCACGTGTACTTAGGACACCTGGTGCTTTTTCATTGATTAATCTCTGACCAATGTATTTTACCTGACCCATGTGCCATCACGTGGTGGCACATGGGTTTTGCTGAGTTGTCCACCCTTCATTGGCAGCTGTCAACATCAGCACATTCTTTATTCCTTAAAAGATACCTTCTGGAAGGTTGTCTGATGAGTACAATCATGGTTGTCCTTATCCTGATTTGGATTAGACTATTGTCTCATTTGTTGTGTTGTCCTTTATGCGCCTATCCCGGGGATGCAAAAGGTCTTCTCTTTATTCTTACGCGCAGATGTTTCATGCGCACATGTGATATGCATGAGCATGTGGTATGCGTAAGCATATGTAATATGCGTGAGCATGTGGTATGCGTAAGCATATGTAATATGCGTGAGCATATGTGATATGCGCCATGCGCAGATGTGATATGCGTGAGCATATGTGATGCGCGAGCATGTGTGATGCGTGAGCATGTGTGATATGCGTCACGCGCATAGGTTTTGGCTTTGTGTCTTCATGACATCCTGATTTCAAGCCTCTTGTCTATATCTTGTGGGTTGACCCGCCCCGCTCGATGTTAAGGCGGGTGCATACCCCTTCAGTAACCTATGAGCTCATTTTCTAAAACACACGTTAAGCCCTCCATCTTATGTGTAGTGCTCGAATAACCCTTTCCTTTTAAATAAAATAAAAGTACCAAACATGTATGTACATCTTTGATTCATTTCCTTTATAAACAAAAGTGTCGATTCCAATGAGTTCATATAAAATAGACTAAACTTTACAATATGGTTCGTTTAATTACAGATATCATTTAATTTATCATTCTATTTTTATTTTTTGTTTTCAGAATCTAGGAACTAAGAAGGTTGCTAAGCATGAGGCAGCGTGTTTGGAGAATCAGCACGTTTTCATTCTATTTTCCTTCGACACATTTGGATCCCTAGCTCCCGAGGTGGTTCGCTTTTTGGAGCGTGTGCAGAAGGTGGTCCATAGTGACTCGCAGAGCCCGATGAACCAATGATTGATATTTAGTTGAATAGGCTTTGCGATCCAAAAGGGGGATAGCGGCGCAGCTTGTTGCTCGCTTACCCATTTTCCAGATGTAGCTTGGCTTGTGGTAAATGTTTATAAAAAGAATACATTTTTAGATAAAAAAAAATCTTAAAATAAATAAAATTAGATGCGACAATTCCTGATACGAAGTGAAACACTAAACGTACCCGACATAAAAATAAAATTGTTATGAGGTGTCATGTTTAGCATAGATATAGTAAACCATGTCGTTTTGGGTTAACGTGTTAAACTAAACGAGCCAAGTTTGAGTTGATGTGTGTACTTTTGAAACAAAAGACTAAATATCCATAAACAGAAGGGTCAAAACTGAAAATATAAACATATTATTAGATTATTAGTAGAAGTATCTTTGTCCTCACATAGTCAAATTTCTACGTTCAATGGCTTTGGCTGCTCGGCCAATTGTTAGCCAGCTCAAGTCCGACAAACCAGTGGTTCAAAAAGATGATACTTCGGCTAGACCGATCCCTTCGATCCCGGTTCAGAAGGCGAGGCTCACAAGCACGGCTGCCATAACTGCTTAGAGTGGGAAGATCATGTTGCAACCAAGGGTGTGCACACTTAGATGGCTAAAACCATGGTTTAGTTCTCTGATGCTATGTGGGCCGCCTGGAGAAATATTTGAGGACAGGCTGGTGTTAGTTTGTTAGGTCCGTTAAACTAAATGGGCCAGTTCGAGGTATTCGTATGATGAAGTGAGAATAATGAGACATGTCAGATTTATCCAAATTTGATGTTGGGCCATGGTATGTTAACATTTGTTTAAACTTTGGTACACATTTGAGCTTAATGTTGTATATCTCTAAGTTCATATTAAAATTTTCTTAATTAATATAACTACGTTTTGGTTTCTGAATTAATAACTATATAAAAATAGCTTTCATATTTATCGATTTGATTTTGTTATTTGTATACTTGATTATAAGTAAGAATATTAAACAAATCTCACGCAGTTTCAGCGAATTTCTGTAGTTTATGATGCCACGTATGATGAGTGACCCGTGTTATCCCACAACGTTACTATACAAGTTTGACTTCTATTTCGATGTAATCACCACCTTGCTTATTTATTAATAAAATTATGCCAATAATCAATTATTTTAGTGTTTTACGACGTTGTCAAGCTGCATTTGATTTTCTCTCAGAGGTGAGTAAAACTACTATAACTAAAGATTTGGTAAAGGAGAACTAAAACATATCCTTCATTAAATACGATTTTAGGTATATTATTGGTCATGACTTTTCTTTGAGTTAACAGATTACGCGAAGAAGATCAGAGGGGATACACAAGACGATTAGATAATAGGACAAACTAGTTTTAGACTTTTAGTGATCAAACAATGCACGCCAATAATCATTATACTCTAGTAAACATTGACAGATAGAAACACACAAGACTGTTTAAGATCTAAAGTTATTAACTTTTGGATTTTCTTAATTAATTGTACATACAACTATAATTTGAATGCACCAAATCTCTCACCTGAAAAGAATAAGAGTGGAATTTAATGACACTTACAAACCCCTAAATCATTTTGTATTGACATGTTCCATTTGTGACGATGTGTTGTTTCACACAGTACCAACTTGATTGATCCATTATGTCTGATATGTATACCTCATCATAAAAAGAGAAATAATTGGAATGTGCTAAAGTCACACTCTACACCTTACTTGCATTCAAACCCTACCATGCACCTAAATTAACCAAGCATTGTTATTTTTCTGCATGCCACAAACTTGAATGGATCTTATCGTTCCACCTAGTTATTGAACAAAATGATGTGTACCACATTCAATATATGCGATGTTGTGAACCACGTTGAGTCCTTACACAAATGACGTGTATCACGTAAAAAATATGCGACGTTGTGAACCACATTGAGCCCTTACACGCAAGATTTGACAAAACAATTGTTGTTTCCTTGAAACTCCAAGTTCCGGTAAAGGTTTTCATGGTTATAAAAAAAAAGTTTGTTCAAAGACAAACTCCTTGAAAACCGTCAAAATCAGACGGTGTATCCCTAATATTATTACATATATGCCACATAAACACAAAACAATATACGCTTTTATAAGCTAGGTCACTTTTATTTTTCAAATTTAGCATGCGGAGTGACTTTAACGTGCAAAAAACCGTTGAGATATTTTTGTGAGTAAAAATAGAAAGTATATTGGTTTTTGTGATATTTACCCTTTCTAGTATTATAAAATTTTTTAAGATTAAAAGCATAGATGATTTGTTTTACTATCACAAAAGTTGTATTACGCCTAAAATTCTTCCATATATAAGAGCAAACCTTTGCACCCTTGTAGAAGATAGAGAGACCGCGACCAAAAGAATCTTTTTTTCACATTTAAAGTACACGAGTATAAAGCTAAAGTATTAACAATAGTAATAACCCCTGATAACAAGTAATTTCATGAGCCTTCTTATCAATATGGTAGCGACTTTAATTGATTTAGGATATTTATAATCAATACGACATAGTTTTGATTGGTTTCACGTGTAAGGTTAGATAACTAACAAAACCATATTCACTTTCCCTTATTAATAACACGTAGCATTAGTCTGTATTGGGCAATCAAACAAAGTCTCACATGATTATGTATTACAGCAGCAAGCCATAATAATATAAATTGCACAAAAAACACAAGATTATATCAACTTTTAGGGGCTAGTTATTAACATAGAGCAAGTTTCAGGGGCCGGTTATTAATATATGGCAACCTTTATGGTTTACGAATGGTGGTAGTGACCATTGTGCATAGGTACATCAAGATTCCACTAGCTAGAAGGAATGAAGGAACAGGGGGACAATCTTTGAGACAAATTAAGTTCACTAATAAGAGTGTCTAAACCTTGTCAAATATGAATGCTACAAAATCTTAAGTCACAGATTTAGTCAAAACTAAGATTTCCATCATATGCAAAATAATTGGAAATTTGATAGTTTCAAACAGGTAGTGCAAAATCGAACTAAAATCCAATTATGCAATACCTCTTTCGAAACGCCTCTTTTTGATTATCTGTCACAAATGTCTCTTTTGAACCGAAAGAAATGTCTCTCAAGTAGTTTCACCACATCGATCTTGTGAGTAATTTAACTTGGATAACAGATATAAGCGGCGATAACTTTTGCCATTATATCTAATACCAAGATTAGATGGAAGTTTAGTGCGGCGGACTATTTGGTATTAATGTTTGATGACATTCTTTATGTGATTATATGTAGTACTTATAATTACAAACCATGCTAATTTGTTAAAACACACACACACACACACACTAGTCGAATACAAGGTTATTTGTATGCCACATGAATTATTACACACACAACTTTAGCACATGAAACATCTTATCAAGTTGACAGACAATAATGCTATTCATTATGGTACTATCTATTTTTCGAAATAACAAAAATAACTTGAAAACTAGAAAGGTAGCAAGAAACTAGTGGTCAAAAACACTTATCATTCTTTGTTAAGGTCATTTAGTTTCTAAGGAGCCTTAAACTGTTGGGTTAATCAGTTCGTTTTCGAGTCACGGGTCGGCACATTATCGGGTCACGGGTCAGTATTTTACATTTTGTTATATTTAATTAGGGGATCATTTGGGTCAGTTCGTTGGTTTATCTACAAGTTGTAAAATGAAGAGTGGGTAGAGTTGGTTGACCGATTCTAGTGGAAATGAACGTTGCAAAAAAGATTGTACCGATTATTTTGGATAGAAATTAGTATTATTGTTTTATTATAGCCTCATTTGATTAATGAAATATGTAGCAAGTTAAAACTTCTTCATTCTCTGCACTTTAATTTTCCTTATACAAACTCCTAACGTACACTCTTTCATAGTCTCGTGTGGAGTGGGGCCTGAACCAACATATAAACAACATAACACATACCGACTATTATTTGTTCTTTAGAATAAGAAAATACATTAGCAGATATCCAACTTTACTTTTTTTATCAAATACTACAAGTTTTCACCTAGCTTTACTTTGGAAGGCATTTTCATATGAATCCCGAACCATGAAATTCAGAGTACGAAATTGAATGATAAAATTTAACCTTAAACCAAATAGTTTTCACCGGCTCATGACATAGTAGACCGAGGCATAAAATCTAAAATAATAGATGTATTGTCAGAGATGACTGATTAACCTGAAATTACACCTGAAAGGACTAGCATATATCATAATTCCTTAAAAATCCGTGATGTTTTTCTCCGTAAGGTTGTAACTGGTCACGAGTTCGCGACCAGGTGTCACTTAGCCGTTATGAATTAGAGCCACACAATTTCTAACAAGAAACACACTCCAAACATAGCTTCTTTAAGTTGTCATATGAACTCAACATGCCTTATGATCTTTGAGTAGTTTTGGCCTCATCTTAGTTCAAAGACCTCTAAGTTCCCTTCTAAATTTTCTCCATAGTTCAGAGATGAAAATTTGGTTATGAAAAAATTACAATTTAAAGCAGAACCCGATTGCAGGTGCCTGAGTGTACTGTTAATTCCGCTTTCGTGTCCACATGTCATACGCGTGTAGAAGGTTTAAGATTTTAGATCATTCGAACCAAATTTTGCACCTATTGCATGTATCTAGAATTTAACAAAAACATAACTAAAAGTACGCTTGCAAATCATCTCCGGCTATTACACTTATTTTCTCACTATGTTCATTTCAACCGAGTGTCGATATCTCATTCATAGTTGCTTCATATATATCAGAACTTCTTAACTCGTTGCGAATCTATTTTCAAGAAAAATAAATAACAATTACACTAACAATAGTTGCATGCAATTATTTGTGACCAAAATTAAACAAGATATCATTTTTTCACTAAAGTTTTCGAATATGAAATTTTGTTTCACTAAAGTTGCATGCAAAACCCTTTACCTTTCTATCAAGAAAAAAGCGTAAGTGCGTGTGTGTTGAGGTGAACTTAATTGGACTTTGTATGCCCTAAAAATATAAATTAACGTGGTTATAAGAACGAGTGACGACGAAATCATGTAAACTACAACAAGGAATACAAGGCTGAGACCGATTATGAGATCTAGCATATCCTGCACTGCTAAATCATTATTATGATGACTATATTAACCTGCCTATATGTTTACTTAAGATAGTTAATTATGTTAAGCTAGAAACCGATAAAACTCCACATGCTGATGCATCATCAAACAACAAATAACGTGTCGTATTTATCATTCATACATCTAGTCATCTAAAGTCCCACATTCTAATAATTCCTTTTCATTTCGTCACTGATTGATCAATTCATAGATGTCGAGTTTTACGATAGCAAGAAACCCAATCAAACACAAATTTAGATGTTTTTCTTTCAAGGAAGGTTCTTTATATCTACACCTTTTTTCCACTTCGTCTTTTCCTAATTTTTTGGTGTTGTAATCAAGCAAATGCATGTAAAAGTCATTTGTATTATTGCAATATTGGTCAAAGATTCAATTGATATTTGACCAAAAGATTCATTTCTTCACACATCATGCACCTTTAAGTTCAATCATGCAATGCTACTGCAACCTTTGGAGCCTTTTGCTTTACATTTTGTTCAAGTAACTAATAACATGATAAGAATGTTGGTACTTTTATTAGATAGTAATGTTAAAAGGCCCAATCAATGCTCAACGTTTATTATATCCCACAAGAAAGATAGACCTTATCATTTATTAAATTCAAGAGGGACAAATCATGTTGATTTCCTTTTAATTTCTATAGGTTTATTTTTTTTTAACAGCAATACACAAAAACCAATACACGAATTCTAAAACAGAGGCTAGGAGCCCAATAAATATACAAAAATAGCCATAACAATGTAGACAAGTTTACTTCAATGAAAAGTTTACAAAACTAAACATACATCAAGTCTTCCGATCCAAAGCAGCCTTTTTACCCCCACTATTAACCCACAAAAAGAAGTTTGCTTTGATATCTTCAATAACTTCCGTCACCGTCTGTTTGATTGTTGAAAATTCCACCGTTTCTCCATTTACAATGTACGCACCGTCATGATTGCCCTTGATGCCTCTCTCAACTCCTTTGTAAGTTGTTGCTTTGTAGGGTAATCTAGGTATGCTTGAACCGAATCTAAATTAACGTCAATCGGTATTTTAGCCATGCAAAATAATCTATCATATCGTCCGTGCAACCGTAAAATATCTATATCTATAAATACAAGTTTAAGCTTACTCAGTCAAAGAAACCAAATATAATTTAAATTTTATAAAAAAGAATGCGCACGACACAAATTTTTATTGGGTTATTACAAATTTTTTTTTGCAACAATTATATGTTTAATGATTGCATGAGTAGAGTGTATTTTTAATTTCTAGATTTAATCGACTTTAGCTAGCTTTCATGGTTGGACCATAATAGTGAGTTATACGGTTTCTTTTCTCTTGTGATACGTTATTTTCATGTTCTTTTTATCACCCAAAGCTTCTAACTTTAGTTCGTTAATAATTGTATTATTGTTATTATTATCTATTATAAACCGGTCATGGAAGCCCAACGCATCAAGAAAGAACCACTTTGCGTTTGTATTGTAGTTTTGCATAAAATGAAAAACAATCCCACAACAGGCCAACACCATACTTTCGTTTCTACAAGATAAAAGGAGCCTGGATTACCTAAAAATAACCGGTAAATAAATTACTAAATTAAGTAACTAAAGAGTTTAAACAATTCACTATATTTATAGCAACACACCATTTGCAAATTGCAAATTACCAAACTTTAATTCTCATCACTTACTTTATGTCTTTCTTGTAGAAAGACCATGACAAATCAGACCTAATTGTAAGTGGATGAACCTAAAACAAAATTAATAAAGGGGGAAATCAACATCATTAACCATGGTATGTGCTGTAAAATATTGTCGTCTTCTAATATGACCATAAATTAATCCTTAATAACAAGTAGACATATTGTAAAAGGCTTCTATTACAACATGCACTAGGTTCATTCTCCTTTTTTTGTCATTCGTTACGTTCGCGACACCTCAATGCCAACTCAATAAGTTTTTCCACCATTTTCAACCACGTCACTTAACCCATGTTAATATGTTTTATCTTATTCTACACCAATATATTATTTAATAAAAAAAATGAAAAAGAAAAGGGAAAAAAACAAAATAAAACAAAATTTGATTGGAGGAGGGGCTAAAGGACAAGGAATGATAGTGGTCAATTGGTCATGCGCAACCCGTCATGTCTGGTCATTTGTGGGGAGGCACGGTGTTCCTCCTTCACCCTTGAAGAAGAGATATAGGACCTTTCAAGGGTTAGGAATAACCCATACCCATTAGTCTTAGAGGGAGTGCTAGGAGTGGTGCTCCTTTCAACTTAAAAAAACAACTCTAAAGCCCGACCTTAAGACAGTGATGCGCATAGTGTTTTAAAAACCGGTTTAAAACGGCCGGTTGAACTGGATTTCACATAGCAAGCCGGTATTTTAAGTCCGGTATTTTTGGCCGGTTTGCTAGAACATCGTACCGACTGTTTTTGTCTATAATACCGGTTTTTACTGGCAAACCAGTTTTATATCCGATAAATTGTTGATATTTGCGGGCCATATTTTTTCAAAATTACCCTTTACCCAACAATTAACATTAAACGTGTAAATTTATGACTATTTTTTAAAAAATTGAGTGCTTTTCAATTAATTTTTTTAATACGGATTAACTTTTGGATTATTTTTTGTTATGAAATCATTTACTTTTGAGTTATTTTGGATTGAAGTTACATTTATAGAAAATTATAAGGTAAATTATTCAACCGGTTGAACCTTCCGGTATAGCTCGGTTCAACCGATTATATCATTTATTAACCCAATCCAATACAAATAAAATACCAGTTTTTAATTGGATGCACGTACTACCCAAGCTATGGTACCCATTACCACCCCCACCTCCCTTAAATCTCCCATTTTCCATGCATGTACAATACCTATAAATTAATCTGATTTGTGGACCAAAATGATGCGTTACTACTCTTCTTACCTTCCCTATCAGCTTAATTTTCTACCCACCCAGAATTAACACACATTAATAATTAAACTCATGGTGGAATCAACGTAGAACCACAAATAAATAATAACTTATATCCATGCACATGGTTCAAATAACAACCACAAATATATTTAAAACCTTAAAAAGGAATCCAAAATTATGGTTAATATACGTGAGTTGATTTATATAATTATATGCAAAATATTGGTGAAGATTTAAATGATAAGAAACGTTAAACACAACAAACTTTGTAATTGGCCGGGTGTGTGAACTAATCCATTTACATGCGAACTGCTACTAAAAACGAGTCTAACCAACTAACGAGATCCATCAGTTATAATCAGTGGCGGAATCAATAAAACTGGAAAATGAAAATACATGTTGGTATTTAGTGACGTCTACGTGTAAACACAAATTTGAGATGATCACCCACGGATTACCGATGGCCACTGATGTTGATAAAGTCAAACATTGGTTGTCGACTTTTGGGTTTGTTTAGAGATGGATTACACACGGATGATCTATTGATGATAGTTAAGATAGGTAATAATCACACACATGAGCATCAAGAATACACTCTGCTTGTGGTGCGCGCATATAATTATGTGTATATGTGTAAACCCTCGGGTGGACAAAAGTGAAATTGCACTAATTTTAACGTTATTTTAATAATCTCGTGAAAATAACATTAAAATTGGCGGAAGGTTAATTAGGCATCATGTGGTGGCGTTGATAGCCGACAAGGGTACATACACCGATCAGCCAGTGTCCTGATGATTGAGTGTTGTGTGCCTTATGTCCAAGGCTTGATGCAAAACTACTATTGAGCCGGGGGTCTCACCGGAAGCGACCTCTCTATCCCTATGGGGTAGAGGTAAGGTTGTCTACATCTTACCCTCCTCAGACCCTAACATAGTTTTGCTATTGGTGGGATATACCAAGTACGATAATGATGATTAGATGATGATGATGAGCGTCAAGAATGAATTGATAACATAAACACAAACGAACACACGATATTAAGGGTAAACCTATTATAATCAATAAACTGCTCAAAACTTGAATACAATAATCCCTCTCATAATACAATAACCCTAATCATGGCTATTTATTTATAAGGTGACCCAAACTTGGCCAACAAGTAATTATCAAATATAAAGCTCAACTGCAACCCCATAAACTCATTACAACATTTGTGAATTCCATGAGCCCAATAAGTTCAACACGATCACCTTCACGTGGCGGGCCTATGAAGATGAAAATTACAAACATAAGCGATCATCTCTAGTCTTTTGTCTATGCTTGGCGATCAACACCCATGGTTCGTTGAACCCATCTTCCATGTTGGCAGCAAACTCTAACCTATCTCGAGCCACCGAAACCTCCCCGTGCTTTTTGCCGATTCGGCTTAACCCTAACGATAGTACTCCCTTGAAACATATCATAATCGAGAAGACCTGACTCGTTCAAGGCACTTCTGACTCACTCCAAATCTTAATTAACCTTTTCAGCGGGGTAAATGTTGAAACATGAAGGTGTTAGATAGGACCCGATTCCGAGATGTGTCGATCCTCTCTCCCATAATCATCATCCCAGATGACTAATCTTAGGTCAGTTTCTTGAACCTTACAACCTTGCGAACCAAAACTCTGATACCACTTGATGCACATTCGGATTGTATCCAAATGGCTTGAGTCAATAAAGGTTTCAATCAAACACCCGAATCTTATATATGTTTCGGTTTGTTATGGTATTGGCACACGTTATAGCAACTGTGGAAAAAAAAAAAGAAAAGCTAAAAAATGAAGTTGCAATACTGGATATTGACACGTATTTTGATAAAAAAAACCATAAAAATGAATAATGGTAACAATTTCGATAATAACGACGCATGTACCAATTTTGTTCGGTCTAAATTTGTTTAATTTGTCACGATACCGACATTAACGAATACCATTACCTAGAGCTGTCATTTTTATCCGAAACCCGGAACCCAACCCGAATAACTATTAACCTGAACCCGAAAGTACCCGTACTCATGAAACTTGAACCCGAATCTAGCAAACCCGAGTACAACCCGAACTAATACAAGTCGAGTACCGAGTACTTTTTAATGCGTTTCGAGTATACCCGAAAAACCCGTTTGACTAAGTCTTTTATTCAATTATCATATTTCTTGTCTTAGCCTATTCAATGAATATGTTGGCCTATCAAAATGATGGGTAGTGATACGTGAAAACTGTAAAACAAAATAAGAAATCATGTTAGTTTTTAAATATCGCGTGGTTTATGGAAAAAATTTCATATTACATCATGCTAATTTTATTATATTGCATGTTTTAGAAAAAAAGATATATAAATATTGCTCAATTTACCTTCCATATAGAAAAGGAAATACATGTTATTCTACAACTATACGTTCTTTAATGAGAAAAACATTTCATCTTTGATCATTGTTAACGTGACTCACATTTGATTAGTGTTAACGTAACTTGTTAAAGAATAGTGTATTTTCGATTATGTGGTTTGTTATTTGCTTAAGTCAAAATTTGAAGATGATATATTTGCTTGAATTTTAGCATATATATATTGTTTTAGCTTTTTAGATCAAATACTCGAAACCTAATTAACCTGTACTCATAAAACCCGAACCCGGATAACCTGAACCCGAGTAACTCGAGGGAGATCAGAGTCGGGTATGAGTATTCAAAATAAAATTCTCAAACCCGAGAAACCCGAATGTACAACCCGAATAAGACCCTACAATTACCGGTTCCTATAATACAAACACCGGTACCGTTGTTGTTCATTTGATTTGGTTATGTTTGTCACGTTACCATCAATCTTGCTTTTTTTGAAAAAATAAAAACAAGAAATAAATAAAACTCTATTTTGAATACAACCTTATTTTTTAAAAAAGATATACAAGAATGACAGAGAAAGAAAAAATAGACACATCTGCATATTTAATTAAACAAGATAGAAGAAAAAGAGAGAACAATTTAGCGAACTTAAGGTATAAGTGGAAAACAAGTTTAATGAAGCTTACCTTTAAAGATGTGTGAGGTGAGATTGAAAATTAAGAAAATAATCAATTTAACTAATTACACCAAAAACAAATATAAACATGCAACACCATTTGTTGTGATGACAAAAGTAGTTTAGTTTCAAACCAGTGGTCAAGAGTTCGAAGAAATAAGCATATTCTGAAAAAAAAATTTGTTAGTATGCGGCTTAAAGAAATATACAAGTCATTTTGACATACCCAAATCGTTTCATCCGACATATAATATGATAGAATAAAACAGATATACAACTTAATCTTATAAATGTTAGTGTCAATATATATGTCAATTAATCATCTTTTAAATAGAATCATATTCTTTTCTACGAATCAATCTACGATGTAACTAGATACGGATATATTCAATTCATACACATGTTCTTAAATAGAACGTTCCATTGATATCCTGAACCATCGCATCAATCATTTAAAACATATCCAGAAGTTAAAATTCCTTTCTATCACCATTATATTGCGTTCTATGTTGCTACCCTTTTCTTTTAAAAACATTTGAAATACCCCAATACACGAGTAAGTCTTTTGGAAACAAGATGTCAACTGTTTATACTGATTTTGACACTTAATATATTACTCACCCAGGAATACCATTAAAGAGAAAACTTACCATTGTGAAAAATTTAATCCCCTTAACTGAATCAAGTTTTAAATCGTGAATCAATTACTGTATTGAAACTTGTTTAGTTGTGTATCCAAATTTATAGTTAAGAAAATAAAGTTATTGGTTTAATAATAATAATAATAATAATAATAATAATAATAATAATAATAATCATAATAATTTTAGTTTCCTAAAATAATTCAAAAAGTACAAAATAAAATAAATAACAAATTGCACATTACACTTTGTTTGAATCACCAATTACTAGGGGTGTTCTTCGGGTTTTTTTGTCGGGTTTCGGGTTTTTCGGGTCGGGTTTTTCGAGTTTTTATGAGTAGAAATATAACCCGAAAACCAAACCATTCTAGTTTCGGGTGTTATGGTTTTCGGGTTTATTGGGTCGGGTTAGATCGGGTCGGTTTGATTCGGGTTTCGGGTTAAGTGAAGGTTGTGAAAGGGTTGAAATGATTTACAAAAAGGTGGGTTTTTTTGTCATCATAGTGTACAATGGCACTTAAATAGTATTATTATACACCACCTCGTATATGAACATATTAGCATTTAACAATAATTAAATCAAACAATAAGAAGCAATATGAGTAATCGTTTAAATGTAAAAAAACACCAAAATCTCAATCCGTAACAAACAATTGTTAAATAGAAATACCATGTCTCAAACCAATTGATGTTACTTCTTTAACTAATTTCAATTGATGTTAATTAAATAGTATACCAACAAGAAACACATGAATGCTCTAGTTTTAATGGATTCAATTCAACAAGAAATAATCATACTATTGAGTTGGAATTTAGAGAAACTGCATTCGTTCAAATATAATCAACTAATTTCAATTAAACATTGATCGAGCATACCTTTTGTAAACTCTTTGATTGGAACTTTGAAGTTGTATTGTCTGATGAAGAACAGAGTGTGCCGTATGCATATATTATTATTCTCTTTTGAATTGTATTGTAGGTATAATAGGTAAAGATTTAAACCTAGAAAATTTTGGCATTTTAAATCGCTACTTTCTCGGGTTTTTCGAGTTAACACAAATTGAGGAAATCCTATCCAAAACCCGACCCGAACTATTGCAATCGGGTTCAGGTTACGTGGTATCTCGGGTTCGGGTTATGCGGTTTGGATGTCTCTTCGGGTCGGGTCTATTCGGGTCGGGTTCGGTTCTCGGGTTCGGGTGAAAACTGACAGGCCTACCAATTACATAAAACAGGAGAAAGAATCAAATTTACTAGGTGTTTGAGATTGCTTATCTTTTTTGCTTTTTGCTTTTTGGAGAGGCAAAATGTCCAAAATGTCTCTCCAAAAGCAACCAAAAGTGCTTTTGGTTGCTTTTGGAGAGACATTTTGGACATTTTGCCTCTCCAAAAAGCAAAAAGCAAAAAAGATAAGCAATCTTAAACACCTAGTAGGTGCTTTTGAAGGGATATTTTGGACATTTTGGTTGCTTTTGGAGGGACATTTTGGACATTTTGCCTCTCCAAAAAGCAAAAAAGATAAGCAACCCCAAACATGTCATTAATATTTCAAAAAACAGTAATTGTATTACACTACTACAAGATTAAAATAAGTCTAACTTTAATATATTTTGAAACGATTAACTGTATTTTTAGTTTAAAACTATTTTTATATATTCATCGTAATCACGTTTAGTGTTATTCCTTTGTTTCATTTTTAAGCCACAACATTTTAACACAATCCTTTAGTGTTATTCCTTTTGTTTCATTTTAATTATTTCTTTTATACCAAAAATATGCCCACTTACCCGGATTCTTGTGAAGTGGATTCCAAAGCTTAAAAAAGTTACATTTTATATTATTATTGTTATTTTCATTGTCATGTTGAAACTATTACTATATCTTTATAAAAATATGAGTCACGTATTTGCAATATCTAGTAATGCAAAAAAGCGTGCATATATTTTCTTGTCCTTTCAATCTATCCGCATATAATATAGCAGTTGAAATCATAATAAGAGTTCAAAAATTTTATTTAAGAGTTTAAAGCCTAAGATATTGAAGAAACACGAATCCACTTCCCGGGTATGAGTCCTGGATCCAATGAGTCCACATGGTACAATACGATAACTACAACCACGATATGAGTAACACTTCCCAAAGTCCAGTGACCGGAACATGCAAAACAGACACCGTGAGTCTCGTTACAGGAAGGACAAGAGGGGGGGGGGGGGGGGTCTTCCTCATGTAACCACCCTCCGGCGTGAGAATCAGTAACGTTCGTAATGAAGAAAGTACTGAAGTACAAATACTAAGTGTAGTCAGAATATAGGTGAGTGAATATGAATACCTCATACCGTTTTGACAAGGTATTTATAGCTGAAGGATGATGGAAGATGATTGGGGCAGCTGTCCTCTTCTAGAAGATCTTTGATAACCGTCTGGACACGTGTCCTCTTGTGATAGGTTGAGCTATACGTTCCATGTGCATGGGTATAACAACCTGGACACGTGTCTCCCAATGATAGGACGGATCATGCCCTGTCCATGTGCACGGTTATAACAACCTGGCCAGGTGTCCTTTGTTCATTGGTTAACATGTCACGCATTCCCCAAGTAAGGGCCATGAACCTTCCTTTATAGAATACTTGAGTGGTGATAGCTGTTCCGCTGGCATTGTCCTCCAATTGTTCAAGCGGACAAATGTCCTGCCTTGCGGACAACTTTTGAGGATGCCAAGATGCTTCCGCGTGTATTATGAGGACGTTTCTCCTCACTCATGACATGCGGGTGACCCAAGTGTTCCGCGGGTGGTTTACAAGAGGATTCTCTATGACCCGCGGGTGGTACTTAAGGGTATTTGGGTCTTTTTGGTACCCTACCTCTACAAGTCCCCCAGTCCAGTGTTTCTTCCGCGTGACGTTTTTTGTGCGGGTGAAATTTCTGGACTTAATGTATGTTGGGGATTTTTGTTGTTCAGAGGTTAGGTAAAAAATATCTTCTGTTGTATGGATAATTATGAAAAAGGACAAGGTGACCACTCGCAGGCGCGTGAACAGATGATGGAACGTTTTTTACGGCTGTCACTGTACCCGACTGTGCAGTTTTTTTCTATTTTTCGAATTTCCCGCGTGACGTGTCAGTCGCTGGTTGGGTGATATTTTTCTCTCTCTACTGTTCATATCTCATCGCATTAATTGCGATGGGTATAAATAAGGAGAGGGTTCTTCTTTTTGAAGTTTTATCCCTTTTTTTTTCGTCTGATTATCTTCTTGCTTTCTTTCTGTCGAAGTGCCAATCTTTCTTATACTCCTTCTTTAAATCTTTCTATAATGTCGAACATTCAAACTGAGATTGAAGAGATAGAAGTTTCATGGGACCATTCTGAATATGAGAAGTTGCTAGAGACGTATGGCATTCCACCGGAATGGGAACCAGAGTTTCCTTCCATTGGATCTATAGCCAGTTTCCCACCGCCTGGGAAAATGGCTTTGTATGCCGATTATTTTGTTCATGGGAATTTTCGTCTTCCTATAACAAAATTTTTAGAGAGAATTCTGATCGCTTATGGAATTCATTTGTCTCAACTACACCCGCGTGCTATGATGCGAATTCGTCATTATGAATTTGTATGTATAGCACGTGATATGATTCCCCACATAGATCGATTTCTAGTATTTTACCGCCTTACTAGCCGTAATGGCTGGTGTACATGTCAAGGGTTTTCTGATCGAAGCCTTGGGTATGAAGTTGAAAAGTTGTCCGTCGACTGGCGTAACAAGTTTTTCTGGATATCTGAGGATGTGGTGCCTCTTGCCATGGTTCGCCGTCCAGTGAATGCTGCTCTTCCGGACGTTGTCACAGCCGCTCATGAGGGTCGTGAATGGTATCGTGTACTCACCATGGAGCCCTCACCTATGCGTGCTTTACCGGAAGAAGCGTTGGTGTGGGCGGACATGAGCCGATTGTGGCCGACGGAGTTTATGGAACCCATTTTTGCAGATCTGCATGAACGTAAGTTTCTTTGTGCTGTCTCTTCTCTTTTTTGAAATTTTGATGATTAAATTTCTATCTTTGCAGGTCAAAGCTCCATGTTCAATGTTCTTTTTGGAGATAGGGGTTGTGTCCGCAAGAGTATCCGCGAGGCGGGGGGACCAACCTATTCTTGAAAAAACCAAATCCCATCTTTTGTTTCCGAAGAAGGTCTGAGAGGAACCTATAACTTCGAATGCCACCTTCGAAACAGGTGCGTATATTCTAAACCCTCCTCCTCTTACTGCCGTTACTTCCGACGAAACGATTGCCATCTTATCATCAAGTGATGATGATGAAGATGTTTCTCAGTTTTCCGCTTCGGAAGAGGAAGAAGACTCTGATGAGGGTACTTAATGAATTTTCCTCAGTCTCTCATTTGTTAGCAGAGTTAGAGAAAAAGAGGGATTTCTTTGCTTCTCAGGCGAGTTCTGCGAGTGAGAAGACTGTGACTCTTGAAGCGGGACCATCAAAGAAGAAACGGAAAGTTCATCGCCCTAAGAAGCCACAGTTTAGTCTTTCTGATCGTATTGATGCTGTATAAGGTATGCGCCCTCCATTAAGTACTATATTCTTCTTTATGAGTGTGTTGCTAAGTATAACTTTTGTGATGTAGGTCCGTTGATCTTTAGCGAAAACATATCTGAGAAGTTATCAACACCAACCCCTCATACTGAGAAGCCACCATCTCCTCCTCCGAGGGAAGATGTTGAAATTGAGCAGGCTGCTCCGCCGAGTGGTCTTGATGTGGAAGGTCAATCAACCCTTCCTCAAACTGAGACCATTGTGGAAGACAGGGTATTGACTCCGCCAACTGATACTGCAACGGGGGAGACCAATATCCAGTCTGAGACTGATACTCGTTTTGACTATCTTTTTCAGGCTGGGGGTGGTACTGGTGGTCAGCAGGATAATCCTGCTGTGAATGAAGAAAATGTGAGGAACGTGGAGTCTCCTCCTCCACAACAACCTTTTTCTACCCCAGCTCGCCATAAACCTTCGGGTTCTCGCTACTATGGGGATACGGGCCTAGGTGACAATCATGAGCTGTTTGTTCCTCCATGGAATATTACCAATGGGTCTCGATTTTCTCAAGCTAAGGCTTGTATGGATTTTATAGAGAATTGTACACCACCCGTCGAGATGACATATCAACGAGACCTTTCCCGCCATGACCTTCACACTAATGTTGCTTATCATCTGGCTAATGCCTTGGCCGGTAGCCAGGAAATCTTAAGTGAGTGGCGTACCCAAAGTGAGTGGCGTACCCTAGGTGGGAAGGTGGGGGAAGCCCGTCGGGCGGCCGAGGCTGCCCAGAAAGAGGCTGAGGAGCATCGCCTTGCTGCCCAAACCGCCAAATGGAAACAATCTGATGCGGAAATCGCCCTAAAGGCCGAGCAAGATCGTAATGCTGATGCTGCGCGCCGGTGGAAAGAAGCTTGTGAACGGCAGAACGCCAGTCGTGAAGCTGACCGGAAAAAGGCTCAAAAGGATAAGGATGATTTAATCCGTTTTCAGGAAGCCAATTATGCTTTGGAAAATCAAGTGGCCCTTCAAGGTGCACGAATTCATGATCTCGAGGAGGAGCTAAAGTTACAGAAGGAACAAGTCGAGCTTAAATATCAAAGCCCTGCTAAAATTCAAACTGCTTACGATTCTCTCCTCCAAGCTCATGAGGAAGTTATTGCGGAATCAAAAAGAATTCCGAGCTCGGGCCGAGCGTGCGGAGCAGGACCGTCAGTGGTTCCTTACTCGGGGAACTGATGCTGTAAGTTACTATTTATCGTTTGTTGTTTCACTCTATTCTTTGATATTGGGGACTTAAATTCTTGTCTCAACAGGTCATCCGCCATATCAAAGAGAGTAAGGAGTTGACTGATAGCTTTGCCAATGTGATGGATGCCTCTTCATCCCTGGGGCGTGTTATGGGATTTCATGAAGGGGTGAGTTATACTCGAAGAAACCGCACATTAAAAGACCATCCGCTATATGGTGTAAACGTCAAACAAGAACGCGCGGATCGGGTCAAGAAGCATGATGCTCTAGTGTTTCCTATACAAGATGCGCTTCCGGAGTTTGCTTCCGTATACGACGGTGTACAGCTTTTGAAGAACTATCTCGGGGAGGAATATGAGGATGATTCTTCAGAGGATACATCTACGAAGGCTTCGGAAGACCCGTCCGCCTCAAATCCTTAGGATAAGCTTAGATGTTTAGTATCTTGTAATTTTTCCTTTTCTTCCTTGTAATTAATTTTTGGATAATTAATGAGGAAAAATCTCTTTTGTCTTTTGTGTATATTCCACTTGCTTGGTGAATACCTTTAAGAAATGTTTTTGATATTTTATATCTCTTGAGAATATTTTTCTGAAATTTTCGACTTTTTTGAAGTATTTTGAAAGTTTGGATAACTATGATGACGAGGCGGAGGGAGGAACTTATTGAGGGCAACTGATAAGACGTTCCTGACACCTTTGACAGCCTGTTTTCATCATCTTGAATTTCCCGCCTGACGTGTCAGTCATCTGGCGGTCCGCAGTTTCTCTCTCCTCTGGCAGTTTATGAATCGCATTAATTGCGATGGGTATATATACAATCCTTGTGACTTCCATTCAACCTTTATCACTTCCAGATTTCTCTTAGTCCTTGAAGATTTTTAATACTCTCTGAGATTTCTTACCTTTCTGAAATATCTTCATCAATTTGTTCTTCAGATGGTTAAAGAAAAGAAAAGTACTCCCGTCATTGGCGAGGTTGAAGTTTGTCTTAAAGAAAAAGATTATAACGACGTTGTCAACGTGTACGGACTGGCGACGGAGTGGGAGCCGGAACTTCCTGCTAGTGGTTCTATTGCCACAAACCCTCCTCCGAGGAAGATGGCTGTTTATGTGGATCATTTTACCACGGGAAACTTCCGGATTCCGATTACCAAATTTGTCCAATCAGTTTTAACAACTTATAAGATTCATCTTTCCCAGATCCATCCCTTCGGGATGTTGAGAATTCGACACTTTGAATTCTGTTGCCAGGCTCGCAATCTTGACCCATCTGTTGGCATGTTTGCCGATTTTTATAGGATGACCTTCCGCGATGGGTGGTATAGCTTCGCGACTGTGGAGAAGAGGATTATATGCACGGATTGGCTCCGTAGCCTTCATGGCTGGAAGCCTAAATTTTTCTGGATCCGAGAGGATGTTATTCCTTTCGCGATGCATAAGCGGAAGGCAAAAGAGGCTATGCCAGTGATTGTGGCTTCCGCCCATGAAGGTCAGGCATGGTATCAAGCGCTGATCTCCATACCGACTCCCATGCGCCCAATCCACGAAGGGGCGATGGTGAGTGCGAGGATGAGCCGATTGTGGCTATTTCCCACTCTGGAACCGTACTATGAGGAGACCGACAAGAGTAAGTTTGTTGTTATCTCTATTTTGTCCTTAAGAGTTTTCTAATCTGTTTCCTTGCTTCGGGTAGGCGAAGGTTCTGCCTTTAGCACCTTGTTGGATCTCAAAGGGGGAATGATGGTGCGCCGCCCAATCGATAAAAGGGATGCGTCCTTTCTTGAGCGCACCCGTTATAACTTCGTGTTCCCCACAGCTTTCCGCCCGGAACCCAAAGTGTCCGAGGCGATGTATGAAAAAGGTGAGGCATACATTAAAGAATGCATCTAGAAAGGTGAGGGCATTTCAAAACCCAAACCTATAACTGCTCTTACTTCTAGCGAAGTGATTGTGCTCTTCACGTCTAGCGAGGAGTCATCATTTTGCGAAGAAGTTTACTCAATTGATGCTAATGAAGCTATGGGCTCGCTTGCAGGTCTCACCCGTCAACGAGCCGCGACCGATTAGGAAACTGTGGAGAAAGCCGATATTGTTGATGCTACTGCGGATGTTGAAGGTCCGGGACCTGATGATATTGCTGCAAAGGATTGGACGTCCGGTCGTTGACGCGGGCGTTTCCAAAGCAGCGGGTAAGCGTAAGGTTAATCCTGTAAAGATTGCCTCAAAGAAGAAGAAATCCAAGAAAACAACTTCTTCCGCCTTGGAAGCTTGTTTGGAACGGCTTGATGCGGAGGATCCTTCGTTAGGTATGCCAAGTTTCTCTCACTTTCAACTGTATTGAATTGAAATGTTTCTAACTGATTGTTAATACTTTTTCAGTAAACCTGGATAACCCTTCTGAAGGTGTTTATGGTTTGAAGGATTCACATGTCCGTCCACCACCACCGTCTCATAACACTATTGAAGATCCGGTAGTTGTGGCGGACGATTCCCCACTGAAGAATAAGGGGATTGAGGATACTAAACGTGTTGAGGAATCGTCTCCTCAACATGTTTACCACTTTAGAGATCGGGGGGAAGAGTACCTTCCCATATGATTCTCAAACTTCCCCTACCCTTGAGGAAGAAGACCCCACCCCACACCAGCCTAACTGGTTCTTGCGTCGGGATTCAACATTTCGCGACGTGGACACATGTTTTGAATTTCTGAGGGAGTGTCTTCCTCATGGTGAAAAGGAGCGACGTCGCCTTAGTATTCGCCAATAATAACTAAACTCTCATTCTTATTATTTGGCGAATACTATGTCCACTATTCATGAGATAACCAGGGACTGCTTATCAATGAATGAGCAATGGGACGAGTTGGCCGCTTCCGCCTCTGATGCTAAAGATGAAGCTCTTAAGGCTATGAATGAAGCTAGGGAGGCCAGACAGGCCCTGGAGGCAAAGAAAACTACTCGGTCCGCTTCTGAGGAAACCAGGGCTATTCTCCAAAGACAGTTTGAAGAACAAGCTAGATTGGTGGAAGCACTCCAGGCAGAATCAGTAGCCCAGGACAAGGGTTTATCTGATCTTAACACCAAGAGCCGGAACCAATCCTTGGAATGTGCTCAGCACAAAATGGAACTTGTCCGGGCCAAGGCGGACCAAAAATGGTTATTGGCGGAAGCTATTCCCAAGGTATGCACTTTTTACATGCTATAAACATTCTAAGTGTTTAGAATTACTTATGTATGATTGTTTTAACAGGTCATTGCTGATGTTTGAGCAAGTGATGAACTTGGGAATTGTGTTGCCATCCTCTTGAAAGCTTCTAAACAGGCTGGTCGCCAACTGGGTTTTCAAGAAGGTTACCAGTTTGGCTCAACTTCTAAGCTTCCTGAGGAGTATGTCTTAGCTGGTCAAGACATTGTTGCTATCCTTAAGCAGAAATCAAAGAATTTCGATTTATTGAAATTCTCAGTATCCAGCAGCTGAAGGCGCTCCTTGAGCATAATGGGGAAGAAGAAGAAGAGGAAGAAGAAGATGCGGAACATGAAGATGCCGCACCGTAGATAGAAATTTCTGTTTTCTTGTGACTTGATTCCCCCTTCTCTTTTTTTTTTGTTTGTAATCCCCTTTGTGTAAATAAAGAAGTTTTTAATTTTGCATCCGCTACACTTTGTTTATTCTGTCATAATATAAGTGTTTTGTAGGATCTTCTTTGTGTGCCAATAAAGGATTACATATGTCTCACATGACTGAAATGAAAATTTTCATAACTAAGGCATAAGCCGAATTACAAGAAACGAAATTACACAGGTTTTTAACATCTAGTTAGGCATGCAGGCCAAAAGACAAAACCACTAAATGTAACATTTCTTCAGTTGGGCCCCATTCCAAGTTCTAGAGACCTCTGTCCCGTCCAACTTTTCTAGTTTATAGACACCTTTAGACAGAACTTTCTGGATTCTATAAGGCCCTTCCCATGTAGGAGCCAACTTTCCCGGAGGTTCTTGCCCTGAGGCTTCGTTACTGCGGAAGACATAGTCTCCCGCATCGAATTCACGTCTTTGAACTCGCGAGTCATAATATTTTTGCAACTGTCGTTTGTAATTATGTTCGCGGATCGATGTCATTTCCCTCCTTTCCTCGAGGAGGTCAAGGTTCATCCGGAGTTCATGATCATTATCTTCAATCATAAGGACTCTGGCAGATGGGATACCAATCTCGGCGGGAATCATGGCTTCTGTGCCATATGTGAGACTGAAGGGGGTTTTGGAATTACTGGAATTCCTTTGAGTGCGGAAGGCCCATAGTACATGGGGCAATTCGTCCACCCACCCTGTTCGTTTCGTTCCCAATCTCATTTTGATTCCCTCTTTGATCGTTCGATTGGTTCTCTCGACTTGACCATTCGCTTGCGGGTGGGCCACAGAAGTGAAGATTTGAGAAATGTGTAACTCTTTTAACCATTCTTGCAACCCACTGTCCGCAAATTGTTTTCCGTTGTCACTAACGAGCTCTAGAGGGAGACCAAACTGGCATATGATAAATTCCCACAAGATTTTTTTAACACTTGCAGTTGTTATAGAAGCAACTGGTTTGGCCTCCACCCATTTTGTAAAGTAGTCGATGGCTACTATCAGGAATTTGACACGTCCGGGGGCTTCAGGGAAAGGTCCCATTATGTCAACTGCCCATTTCTGGAACGGCCAGGCTGAAGTGACTAGAACTAACTCATTCTTTGGTCGAAGGGTGTTGGCAGCATGGCGTTGACATGAATCACACTTTCTGATTTCATTCACAGCATCCGTATGCATCCCCAGCCAGTAATATCCAACATTCATTACCTTTGCTACGACCATCCGCGGACCCGCGTGAAGACCACAAATGCCTTCATGAACTTCTCTGATTAAGTAATTCGCGTCCTCAGCATCTACACATCGGAGTAGTGGTCCGAGGAAGGAACGTCGGTATAAAACACCGTCAAGTATCTGGTAGTTCAAAGCTTTGTGTTTTATCTGCCGGGCCGCTGCTTTTCCTTCCGGAAGTGCCCCGGATGACAAGTATGCGGTGATGGGTGCCATCCAGGATTCTACTCCCGTTTGGATCACTAAAACTTGATGTTGCGGAACAGACAGGCGATCTAATACCTCGATGCGGATGTCTTTGGCGAAATGTTCAAAGTTTGTTGAAGCCAATTTACTGAGGGCATCCGCAGATTTATTTTCACTTCTCTTTATATGAATGACTTTACAAGAAAAGAACCGGAGCATCAAATCTTTCGCCTGTGACACATATGAAGCCATGACATCGTTTTTTGCTTCGTATTGCCATTGATCTGTCCCGCAATCAGCATGGAGTCTACTCGGGCTTCCAAATGTTTAACTCCAAGCTTTTTGGCTATCCGCAAGCCTGCCAAGAAAGCTTCATATTCTGCCTCGTTGTTGGTACTTTTGAAGTCCAATTTTATGGCATATGTAAACTCATGGCCCTCGGGATTAACCAGTATGAGACCAGCGCCACATCCTTCACTGCTTGAAGCTCCATCCATGAATAAGGACCAAATCTGTCCCGATTCCGGAGGTGCTTGGGGCTGTTGCACGATCAAACATTCTTTCTCTTTGTGATGCGGAGCTTCTGTCACGAAGTCCGCCAACACCTGTCCTTTGATTGCTGGCCTGGGTTTGTATTCTATTGCATGCTCACCTAGCTCGATGGCCCATTTTGCCAGTCGCCCAGACAATTCCGGCTTACTTAGGAAGTTTTTGAGCTTGTACCCAGTTAAGACATTGATGGGGTGCCCTTGAAAATATCTGCGGAGGCGTCTGGCAGCATAGACTAGTGCTAGGACAAGTTTCTCGAGCATGGAGTATCTTGTTTCGGGGTCCGAAAGTGTTCTGCTGACATAGTAGATCGGTGTTTGAACGTTCTTTCGATCTGTCAAGAGGACGGCCCCGATGGCAATGTCTGACGCTGATAGGTATAACGTTAAGGTTCCCCCGCACAGGGTGCTGTTAATGTGGGCAGCTCCATCAAACATTTTTTAACCTCCAAAAAAGCTTGTTCTGCTTCCGCAGTCCAATTGAAATGTGCTTTCTTAAGGCAATTTCTTAGTGTTGAGATAAATAGATGAGATTTGGCTGCATGATTTGCCAAGAAACGATTCAGAGCAACCAGTCGGCCATTGAGTGTCTGGACTTCCTTGAGAGAAGATGGGGAAGGCATGCAGGCTATAGCTTGAACTTTATCGGGATTAGCTTTGAAGCCCGCATCCGTGACAATCACTCCCAAAAACTTTCCTTCTTCCATTCCGAATGAACACTTAGCCGGATTCAACTTCATGTTAATACTTTTTAATGTTTAGAAAGTTTCCTCGGTATCTCTCAACATCTGATCTTCCTCAACACTTTTGATTACGAGGTCATCCATATATACCTCTAAATTTCGACCAATTTGACTTTTAATTGCTATGTCTATCAATCGTTGATACGTGGCTCCCGCATTCTTCAGTCCGAAAGGCACCATTTTGTAACTAAAGGTGCCTTGATCGGTACGGAATGCTGTTTTGTCCTCATCACCCGCTGCCATGCGGATCTGATGGTAGCCTTTGTAGGCATCTAGGAAACACTTAAATTTGAATGATGCCACAGCATCAACCTTGAGGTCTATCTTGGGTAAAGGATAACAATCCTTGGGACATGCTTTATTTAAGTCCTTGAAATCGATACACATCCGCCATGCTCCATTACTTTTGGGGACGATAACTGGGTTGGCGACCCAAGTTTGGTAACGGATTGGACGGATGATCCCTGCCTGCAAGAGGTCCTGGACTTGTTCATTCATTGCTTTCGTTTGTTCCGGAGCCATCTTGCGTTGTTTTTGAACAATTGGCGTGAAGAGTGGATTTACCCTTAGTTTGTGTTCCGCAATGTTCCGCGGGACACCTGTCACGTCCGCAGGTTGCCATGCGAAGACATCGACATTTTTTGATAATAACTGTTTCAAGAAAGTTCGTACTATCTCGGAGATAGCAGGTCCAATTGTTACAGTTTGATCGGGGAAATCTTTGTTCAAAACCCACTTTTCCGGTTCAGTTCTCAGAGTTTGTTTTGGAATCTTGCTAGGCTTTGAACTCTCAGTTGCAAAGCAATGTCGATTGACATGAATTATTGTGATACCGGTACAAGTCGGAACTCCTACTGCACCATGCGATGTGGACGGGTGAGCGTTGAAGTCACCAATTGCTTCTCGTCCTAGAATAATATCATGTTTCGATGTTGCTGGTAACTGGAAATGAGATTACCCCTCGCGGATGCATTATTTCCCCTCCGAACCCCGATACTGGAGCATGAATGAGTTTCAATCTTTCTTTATCTTCCTCGTCAAGTTGGTCAAAACATTGTTCATACATAATGTCCGACGTGCTGCCGGTGTCGAAGAAGACATAGTGAGAACGATAATGTCCATAGAGAGCAGTGATGATCAGGGGGTTCTTATTGTTCGGACCCCCTTTGATTCGCGGGAAGATTACTGGTTCATTCTTCCATTCCTCATCATCAGACTCTTTCTGGTTTTTCTCTGTGTTGTATCCGCCTTGTATCATATGGACATTCAAATCTCTAATTTGTTTTTTACTTGGACCCTGAATTTCCCGAATGGGAGCTTTACCATTATCGGGTTTTCCATTTTTCACTAAGTGCTTGAGTTTTCCAGATTTCACAGCTGTCTCAATTTCATTTTTCAATGTTCTACACTCATTCGTGTTATGACCAATGTAACATCATGATACGAACAGTGCTTGGTAGCGTCTAAGAATGATCTTCTTGTTAGCGGCTGTGGTTTGCGGGAGTCTTTGAAAGAGGAGTCCAATTGTTGGGACCTCGGTTTGCGGGTCCCACTTTGTTCTTGTTGCCTATGAGGGATCTTGCATCAAATGGTTTTGACACTTCCGCACTTGGCTGAAGCCTTGACCAGATAGGGCCTTTCGCCTGTCTATTAGGTCTCGGGTTCTGAAATTCAACTTTAAATTGTTGCTTCGAGTTACCATTCCTCAAAGTTTTCTCAGTAATGGCATACACCTTTGCCGCAGTCATAAGGCCGTCCCACTCTTTTGGCATTCCATCTCTGCCAGTAAGTGTGCGGACTAAATCATCACATTTGACGTTTTTGCGGAAGGCACCGCGAAGCATGTCCTTACTTATCCCACCAATGTTCAGACTTTCATCGTTGAACCTGGTGATAAAATCTTCTATGGATTCATTGTCGCGGCGGACAACATCCAAAATTTCTGATTGATCTCGAGTATGTTTCTTCTGTTGACTGAAGTGTTGGGAAAATTTTTTCACCAGATCGTCCCAACTAGAAACTTCCCCATCCGGTAATTTTTCAAACCACTCCCTTGCTGCCCCTGTTAGTGTCAATGCGAACATGTGACACCAATAGGGGAACGTCCAACCGCTAACACCCCTTACCGCAATAAAGTTCGGGAGATGATCACTTGGATCAGTCATACCATTATACTTACCCACCGATGTAGGTATCTTAGAATTAACGGGAAAAGGTGTTGTGGCAATACTTGCTATGAACTTTGATTTTTCAGCGAAGGCCGCGGGGCGGTATGGTTTAGTAAAGTCTCGTTCCGCATTGCTATGGTATTCGGTATGGCGGACCATGTCATGCGGACGGCTGCTTTTTGCCTGAGAACTCATCCTACTGTCTCCGGTATACATACTGTAATCTCCCAGGTGGTAGGATGAATCGTAACCATCCAACTCATCTAAACAAGATGGCATCCGCATATTTATGCTAGGACGAGGACGTATCCTCCGAAGTTCACCAAACTCTGGTTCCGTTTGTTGACTGTAACGGGTTTGACTTCCTCTCACTGTTGGTGGAGGAGAAGGAGATCCTCTTGGGGATTCCTCTTAATCCAAAGTACGGGCGTGAAGTTGCTCGTTACGCTTTCTACGCTCGTATTCAGCCACCAAACTTTGTTGTTGCACGTGGAGCCACTCTTCAGAAGTCAAGGCTCCTCTGGATCTGGAATTACGTCTATGAGATCTCGCCACGTCAGAGTCCCCTGAATCATTTTATAGATCCATCACTGACCGCTTTCGGTGAGTTTCTTCAGTAATCCGTCTGAGATTACCCAAATTAGAACCTTCCGGTGCCGAGGCCCGTCCCATATCTGGGGGGGTGGTACCGGTTGGTGCTTTGACGTTCTCTAGGGTAAAACCTCCAAGTGTTACGTCAATGTTCTGTGACCCTGGAGCTGTGACTCGCTCAAGAGTACGGCCACTTGGAGTCGTGATACGTGCAAAAACACAAAGACCCGGAGGTGCTTCTGTGTTAGTTACACGTGACTCAGTTGAGGGGTTCCCGTCGGCTCTTCAGGAAGTTTACTCATATCAAACGAACCAAAAACCAACGAAAACTATTGATGTTCTAACACAAATCACGGATGGCGCCAATGAAGAAACACGAATCCACTCCCCGGGTATGGGTCCTGGATCCAATGAGTCCACATGGTACAATACGATAACTACAACCACGATATGAGTAACACTTCCCAAAGTCCAGTGACCGGAACCTGCAAAACAGACACCGTGAGTCTCGTTACAGGAAGGACAAGAGAGGGGGTTTTTCTGTAGCCACCCTCCGGCGTGAGAATCAGTAACATTCGTAATGAAGAAAGTACTGAAGTACAAATACTAAGTGTAGTCAAAATATAGGTGAGTGAATATGAATACCTCATACCGTTTTGACAAGGTATTTATAGCCGAAGGATGATGGAAGATGATTGGGGCAGCTGTCCTCTTCTAGAAAATCTTTGATAACCGCCTGGACACGTGTCCTCTTGTGATAGGTTGAGCTATACGTTCCATGTGCATGGGTATAACAACCTGGACACTTGTCTCCCAATGATAGGACGGATCATGCCATGTCCATGTGCACGGTTATAACAACCTGGCCATGTGTCCTTTGTTCATTGGTTAACATGTCACGCATTCCCCAAGTAAGGGCATGAACCTTCCTTTATAGAATACTTGAGTGGTGACAGCTGTTCTGCTGGCATTGTCCTCCAATTGTTCAAGCGGACAAATGTCCTGCCTTGCGGACGACTTTTGAGGATGCCAAGATGCTTCCGCGTGTATTATGAGGACGTTCCTCCTCACTCGTGACATGCGGGTGACCCAAGTGTTCCGCAGGTGGTTTATATGACCCGCGGGTGGTACTTAAGGGTATTTGGGTCTTTTTGGTACCCTAACTCTACAGATATGCTTCGCTCGTGGGAGTTTAAGGACATCACTATCGTGTTTGTGAAGGACGCACATCCGTATTACATAGCTCTAATGTAGGATATTCGCGTAGATTGCAACCATGAGAATGAGCTAGCTATGAATAGACATGCGTACTAGAATTGTTTTTTTTTGTAATATATATTTTTTTATTTAATAAAAAAATAGTCTATTTTGTAATCACCAAAAAATTGTTTATAGATTAAAATTAAAAAAAATAAGGTTAGACGAACAAAGCAATATGCATAGCTTTATTGGAAATTAAATGCTTTACAAAAAATGACATGAAAAACTAATGTCTACCACACTTTTAAGGGACTTTGAAAACTCTTGATTTACGTCATCTATTTCAATCATCCAAAAGATAAAAGAGAATGCGTACCAAACTACCAGTTGACAAATAGACAATAAAATCTCTTATATTGGTGAAGAGGTAGGTCCCAGCAGAGCCCAGTTGGACCCGCAAGACTCACCTTGAAGAGGGACGTCTGCGTAGAAACCAACTGGATCCGCAGGACCAACCATGCTCAGAGACGTGACGTCCTTACGCGCAGTACGCAAGCTGTTCCCGCAGGAAATGCCTCCCAATGGTGAAGGACTCCGCCTGTTCCCGCAGCTTCGGATACAAGCCATCAGGGAAGGCCACCCGCGCAACAAGGCTACACGCACAAGGCACTTAGCTCTCAATCACTCAGTGTCACCTGAAGGAATGAGCAAAGCCGGGAACAATCCCGCACAAGGGCGGGAGGAGGAATACTCCCGCCCAAATAAGCTAGTCCGTACGATACGGGAAGATCTTCTGTACTGTACCTGACGAGGTATGGGCAAAAGATCTGACTAAAGATACGACAGCTTATTGACAACAGTATGGCGAGCAGCATGCTCCTGTACTGTATGTCACTATTAGCCGCTGCCTACTCACCAACTCCTGTCATACCACGTGCATAGCTGGCAGTTGGTGGAAAAGGAATAGTACACAGCAGGCCTGGTCACTGTCAGCCGCTGCCTACCCACCAACTACCAGCAGGGCACATGCGTAGGCCACTGTTGGTGGAACAGGAATACTATTGCAGCCGGCCACACCTCCTTGGAAACCTACCTTCGGCTATAAATACCACAAATGGTATGATCATCTCATCTCATCATATCTTAACATATCTTATCATATTATACCTGATATCTGCTCTAGCAATCTCTTAATATACATTTATATTTAAAGAGCAATCTAGTCTGATTCTCACGCTGGAGGGTGGTCACAAGGAGGAACCCCCCCCCCCCCCCTTCTCAGTGACGAGCTCACGGTGTCTGTTTTGCAGGTTATCAGAAGAACCATCTTTTCTGGGTCTAACCCCTCGTGGGAAACATCTATCTAACCCCCAGGTTACTCGTAATCTGCCCGGGGTCCGGTTAGTGTTTCTTCATTGGCGCCATCCGTGCATAAAAGCTAGAACTTCATTTTTCTCCAGTTTTTTCAAACTTCTGGAAAGATGGTTAAAGAAACTCCGGTAACCACAACCCCAGCTACTGGGGGGAATACCGGCTACACAGTTTTTACAAACACTACCCCGGTTACCCAAGGCGGGGCAAGTGAAGTAAATTTTACGAACACTACCCCAGTTACCCAAGCTGGGGCAAGTGCAGTAAATAATCGCTCACTGGGAATCACCGATACCCAGTTAGAGAAACGAACAAGACTCCCCCGCCAAACACTCGATGAAGTTAAGGCATGGGCGGAGGCACGTCAGAAGGAATTCCAAGCTGAGTTGGACGAACGCTTGCGTTCCGTCCAACAGGCTGACGAATTCGAAGAATACTTGGACGATGACTCGGAGGAATCCGACTCCGACGCGAACCCTCGCCATAGGGCAAAAGGGAAGCGTAAGGAAACGGACTCCCAACCGAGAAGGCATTTGGAGAAGCCTTCAAACCAAAAAACACAGAGAGAAGTCCACGTGACTTCTCCAAAACATTCAGACCAAACGTTGCAAATGCGGGAACGTCCAAATTTGCAAGGGACATTGCGGAAGCAATTGCCCCAAAAAGTGCCAAACAAATGTCCAGCATAGGCACATATGATGGTATATCTGACCCAGATGATCATTTGAACAGATTCATAGCGGGGGCAACCGTCAGTAGTTGGACGGAACCTACGTGGTGTTACATGTTCCAAATGACGCTGGTCGGGGCTGCTAGAGCGTGGTTCGATCGTCTACCGGTCAACCACATCTACGACTGGGCAGACTTCCAACAGAAGTTTAGCCAACACTTCAGCCAGCAAAGAAAGTATACCGAGGAGCAATGGACAATCCTCAAATGCATTCGAGAGGAAGATGAATATTTGTTAGACTTCATCACTCGCTTCAACTCGAAGAAGCTAAGTCTGGGTAACATTAGCGAAGATCTTGTTCGCGCTGCTTTTATTCAGGGCGCGAACGACCCAGAACTCATCCGCACCTTAACGGGTAAAGATGGCATGCCATCCACATGGGATACCATCATGACAGCAGCTAAACGCTTTGCGGAAACGGAGAAGCAACTGGGTAGAGATCTCCCACAGAGCACAAACCTCTACACCCAGAAAACAAGAGAAGACAACGTCCTTACCGCCCGATTAAACAAAAAGCGGAAGCTAGGCATTTGGCAGTCAAGGGTAAACTTTGACACCTCATCCGGCTTGCAGCATCGGTTAGGCGGAAGGGATAACGTACAGTCAAACAAGAACTCCAGATGGACGCCGCTCACCAAAAGCGTCACCGAGATATTCGCTACTGAGGAGCTCCCATGGCCAAAGCCTCAAATAATCCGACATCGTCACAATGCTGATCGGAGCAAATACTGTGACTTTCACAGGACAAAAGGCCACTACACCGAAGAATGCATAGACGTAAAGGACATGGTCGAAGCATTTGTCAAAGATGGGACGCTCGCGCACCTCGTAGCGCAATGAACGCTGAGCAGGCTGATGCGTGTAGAACCCCAGCTGGGGAAAACACGAATAAAATTCCAGCTTCAATGTGGAGACTACATGCTGCGTAAAGAACGAGATCCCGAACCAGGTGCGTATCGGCTCGATGGCACTCCCATCCCAACAACATGGAAGGGAGCTCAATTACACAGTTTGCATATAAATCAATTCCAAATTTGTAAAGAAAAGGCCCAGAGCCACTTCTAATGGAAATGAATCTCCTTAGAACATCGACGCTGATGATTTTACATTTATACTTTTAACACTGATGCCGGTTTTCACCGCATACATAAGTGGAAAGTCGTTGCGTGGGGAAGGCGGCAAAACCCGCATAAACCCAAAAAACGGCAAACCTTCACGCAGGTCAGTTGAAGGGGAAAAGTTCAGTCATCCTACTAAATGAAAGTGCCGGTCTATCCGCATGAATCATGAGAGGAAACTGAACACTAACCTATTGACAACCGCGCGTCGAACGGTTATTCAAAACAGAATTTCTAACAAAAGGATAAGGAAAACCTACACGCAGGTCAGATATAGGTAAAGTTTAGCCATCCTACTAAGTGCAAGTGACGGTCCTACCCGCACAATCACGAAAGAGGAAGCAAAACTTCACACCTATTATCTACCACGTTCAAAGGTTAACTTATCCTCAGAAAGGATGAGGAAAACCTACACGCAGGTCAGATATAGGTAAAGTTTAGCCATCCTACTAAGTGCAAGTGACGGTCCTACCCGCACAATCACGAAAGAGGAAGCAAAACTTCACACCTATTATCTACCACGTTCAAAGGTTAACTTATTCTACACTCGGAAAATTGCTAATTTAAACAAAAGTATGCAAGTCATATAACGTTTATAAAGCAAGGAATCCAGAGAAAGTAGCGGTCTTACCCGCACAAAGATTTATATTTCACAATGATTCATTACAAGAATGGCCGGGTAACTACCCGCCTACAAGAAAATAAATCTATACAAGCTAAATCTATCCTAGCAGTGGGAAGGGATCTTCAGGATCAGGCTTCAGGGCCACTTCCACTTGGACCAGCACCGTCAGTAGAGCGTGGCAGTTCAAGGAAAGCTTTAAGGATAGCTAGCCCATCATCAGCAGCAGCAACTTGGTTCACCTTCTCCACCACCGGATGCGGGAAGGCGGCATACTGATTCACTGCTTGGTCGTAAACAGCTTCAGTATCAACATTGAACAAAGGGAAGTTGGAAGGCGGGATGCCTTTCTCAACGAACCCTAGACCAAGAAGGAAGCCGGCCTTTTCCCCATCCTCGTGAGAAGCGTTGAGGGCTGCGCTCATAGCATCGTCATAAGACGTCTCCGAGAAGACCCGATGCACAACCTACAAGAAAATATACAAGTATCAAAACCTTTTCTATCTACAAAGAAAAGCGTAAAGAAATGAAAAGCATACCTGAGACAACGCTTCTCGAAGAAGCCATTCCTTGGCAACCAGAGCTTCTTGGAGGGCAGCTTGAGCTTCGTTACGGGCGCGTTCGGCTTCACTCTTGTTGAGGTTGGCAAGCAACACTTCTTTAGCCGCAGCCTCTTTGACGCCCTTTAGCTTCCGCTCAGTATGGTCAAGCACCCCCCTCTGGTCCAAGATCTCCTGGAGCTTTTTGGCGTCTTCCATCGCCAAGGCATCATGAGCCTGCCGGAGAGCCTCTAATTTGGCTTTAAGCTCTTCATTCTCCACGCGTAGAGGCTCAGCAACAGCTTCAGCCTTGGTGGCCCTCTCGGTTGCGTTCCTTGCAGTTTCCTTAGACAGCCGAAGCTGTTCATTAACAGCTTGGGCAGCCTTGGAACGGGCCTCGAGCCGGGCCTGAACTTCAACCTCGAGGGCCTTGAAGGCCTTCTACTTTTCCGCAGCAGCTGCGGTAAGCTTTACGTTCTCCTCCCGGACAGCCCGCGCCCGAGCTACTTCTTGAAGACGAGCTGCTTTTAACTTTTCGTTTTCACGACAAAGCAGCTCGACGCGCGTCTGCATCCGGGCCAGGAGAACCCGAAGCTCATTGGTTAGCCTACCCTCCTGGTAGCTAGCCATGGCTTCCCCCAACGCACCACTAGGAGCAGCGTGACGAGCCCACTCCACGCACTCCACATGGGTGCGAAGGGTTGTTCCTCGGCGAATGTTCCATCGTGGAACATACACTTCATTGGAATCCGACACTGCAAAAAACATAAAGCAGTTAGGAAAAGATGATAAAAAAATACATATATATAAATGGGCCAAAAGAACCCTACGCACCTGTAGGGTCAATAACAGGCCGATAGCCGCCAAACCCATCACCTGAACCCAACGGAAATCCGTCCAAGAGGTCAGGCAGATGGGAAGGAGGCAGAGCTTGGCGATAAGCCCCATGCATACCTGAAGGTTCGGCCGTCGTTGCCGATGACGGAGGCATGGTAGAAGCCGCCGCGGTCGCCGCCGCGGAATCCGCAGCAAAAGTAACCGCCGGCTCGGTGAAAGATGCGGTAAAAATAGCACTCACAGCCGGCGGTGACGTCATCACAGCTGGAACAGTCGGCTCAAAGGAGTGAGCAACTGAACCAGCGGAAGCAGGCGCAGGCGCCTGGGTCGTCGCTTCAGGTAGGCTGACCAAGCCTACCGTCATAGGCGGAGGGATACTCTGCGCTCCACCCTGGAATGCGTCAACATCCACGCCTGCACAAAGAAGATAAGCATTAATGATGGAAAACTATGAAGTTAAAAGATAAAGGAAGTTTGTACTTACAGGTTTTCTTGAGCCTAAATGTACGGACAGGCGGGGATGAACCCGATGGAGCCGGCCTCTTCACGCCGCTCACCATTGTCATCCTGGGCTCTTCGGTGACAGTTGTCACAGCCTCCAGAATGGTGGTCTTATCACCACCGGGATTCCCCGCCACCTCTTCGCTCTCGGTCTCCGAGTCAGACCGAGGCACCGGATCGGCAGTGGAGGCCACCTTCTCCTTCCCCTTCCCGCCGGCAACCTTCTTCTTCCGCACCAACGGAGGACCATCTGCGGATTCCTCATCAGAACATACGATTAGAGGAATTCCAGCAGAGGTTTCAACATTGAGGGGTCGAGGGTCGAATAGCGCCTTACCTGGCCGCCTGGCGCTAAGGATCTCGTGGCCTAGCGGATAGACCTCCATGAACCGATCCGCCGTTTGTTCTAGGATGGGCAACTCGTTCTCGTCTAGAGCGCGAGTACCCATCCGAGAGGGACCATCAGCCTCCCGCGGGTACATGAGCGACTGCAAGTCGTTCCCCTCTGAAATAAACAGGAAAGAAGTTAGAAGAAATTCTAAATCAACAAAAAGAAACAAAGCATACCGTAAGGAACAGAGTTCGAACCGTATTCGAGGACGATGGGGATCTTTTGCGCATCCGCAGCCTTCCACACCCGGCTCATCCCCAGCATCACCATCCCGGACTCCGCAAACCGGTAAACCGGAGATTGGACTCGGGATATCTTCGCAAACCATTCCGCCTCCTGGTAGTTGGAGGCGTGAAGGCTGGGAAGTGCTTGCCCATTCTTGAATTTCATGGCAAGGGGGATGGCGCGAGCGGAGATGTAGAAGAACTCTCGCTTCCACGAGCGAAGACTGCGCTCGGTTGCGCAAATCTTCAAACCCTTAATCCGGGTTATCAACGTGTACCACCCCTGGATGCACCTCCAAGAGTAGAAGGTCATCAGGCGGTCAACATAGGGCTCAATGCCCAGAATCCGGCAGACCCACTCGAAGTGGCGAACCTTGGCAATCGCCATCGGATGCACCTCGGTTAGGTGCACACCGTGCCTCTCAAGGACACGGTAAACAAACTTTGTCAATGGGAACCTAAGATTCCCATAAACAAAGAATGCAGCATAAACCCCGATCTTGCCTCTGGGGGCATCATACACCGTCTGGTGGGGTTCAGGAAACTCAGGCTCGAGAGACTCGAGCATGAACTTCCTGATGATGTACTGATACAGATCGACAGGCAGAGCACACTGGCACTCGCCAGCAGTACTCTTGTCATCGGCTGTAGATTCGAGATCACGTGAAGACATCTTGCAGAAAGAAGAAAACGATTTCAAGGGAATGCTCGACTGAAAAGTGGAGTATTCGCCGGAAATCGTTTTGAAGATGAAGAGAAGAGTGAAAGTGTGGATTACAAAGAACCCTCTCCCCCTTATATACTAATCGCAATTAATGCGATGAATTTAATGCGGAAGAGAGAGAAATCGAAGGTGCAATGAAACTATGACACGTGGCGAAAAGCAAGCTGGCAACAGCTGTTGAAAGGACGCGTACCATTAATTTCGCGGCCACGCGCCCGAAAAATCGCGCCCACGCGCCTGAAAAAGCGTCTGGAATGACCATGTACTGTCACGTCACCATAACTTCCTGCACGTCCTGACACAGTCAGAAGAAACCGTCGCACGACGTTTCAGAGGTTTGGACTGTTCTTATCCTTTCACCAACTCTTCGAATTTCAAAAAAAAAAATTCAAAAAGATTCAAAAGTAAGCGGGAAAATACCCCTTACCTTGGCAACCAAGTAACCGTAAGACGGATGCGGGTACAGTGTTAAGGCAAAACCCTTCACATACCTAGCACCCGCAGGGAATTGAAGCCAAGAATACCTTGGCAACCAAGTAACCGTAAGACGGATGCGGGTACAGTGTTAAGGCAAAACCCTTCACATACCTAGCACCCACAGGGAATTGAAGCCAAGAATACCTTGGCAACCAAGTAACCGTAAGACGGATGCGGGTACAGTGTTAAGGCAAAACCCTTCACATACCTAGCACCCGCAGGGAATTGAAGCCAAGAATACCTTGGCAACCAAGTAACCGTAAGACGGATGCGGGTACAGTGTTAAGGCAAAACCCTTCACATACCTAGCACCCGCAGGGAATTGAAGCCAAGAATACCTTGGCAACCAAGTAACCGTAAGACGGATGCGGGTACAGTGTTAAGGCAAAACCCTTCACATACCTAGCACCCGCAGGGAATTGAAGCCAAGAATACCTTGGCAACCAAGTAACCGTAAGACGGATGCGGGTACAGTGTTAAGGCAAAACCCTTCACATACCTAGCACCCGCAGGGAATTGAAGCCAAGAATACCTCGGCAACCAAGTAACTATAAGACGGGTGCGGGTACAGTGTAAAGGCAAAACCCTTCACATACCTAGCACCCGCAGGGAATTGAAGCCAAGAATACCTCGGCAACCAAGTAACTATAAGACGGGTGCGGGTACAGTGTAAAGGCAAAACCCTTCACATACCTAGCACCCGCAGGGAATTGACGCTAGGAATACCTTGGAAGTAAAGTAACCGTAAGACGAGCGCGGGTACAGTGTCAAGGCAAAACCCTTCACATACCTAGCGCTCCGCAGGGAATTGAAACCAAGAAGGATCTTCTGGGCAATGCTTGCGGAAACGGAAATAACATCCCCGCACAGCGGGAACGTCGAGAACTACATTGTTTGAAGCTCCAGGATGGAATTGGTGGTTTTAACATAATTGATCACTATGTTTAAAACTACCAAAACCTCATGGAGAATCCACACAAGTGGGACTCAATGCTCCTGACTTGCGAGGAGGTTACAGACCTACCCGCATCATACCCAAAGATCAAGCAGGAAAGTTGGGAATTTCTGCAAGTGACAAGGACTTCCGCGGGAAGAATCCCCATGGAAAACCTTAAACAACCCTTTTCAAAACCCTTTGCTTAAGTCCAAAAGTTCACCTCACTTTATTAAACACTCATGAGAAGAACATTGGACTGGGGAGACTTGAAGAGGTAGGTCCCAGCAGAGCCCAGTTGGACCCGCAAGACTCACCTTGAAGAGGGACGTCTGCGCAGAAACCAACTGGATCCGCAGGACCAACCATGCTCAGAGACGTGATGTCCTTACGCGCAGTACGCAAGCTGTTCCCGCAGGAAATGCCTCCCAATGGTGAAGGACTCCGCCTGTTCCCGCAGCTTCGGATACAAGCCATCAGGGAAGGCCACCCGCGCAGCAAGGCTACACGCACAAGGCACTTAGCTCTCAATCACTCAGTGTCACCTGAAGGAATGAGCAAAGCCGGGAACAATCCCGCACAAGGGCGGGAGGAGGAATACTCCCGCCCAAATAAGCCAGTCCGTACGATACGGGAAGATCTTCTGTACTGTACCTGACGAGGTATGGGCAAAAGATCTGACTAAAGATACGACAGCTTATTGACAACAGTATGGCGAGCAGCATGCTCCTGTACTGTATGTCACTATTAGCCGCTGCCTACTCACCAACTCCTGTCATACCACGTGCATAGCCGGCAGTTGGTGGAAAAGGAATAGTACACAGCAGGCCTGGTCACTGTCAGCCGCTGCCTACCCACCAACTACCAGCAGGGCACGTGCGTAGGCCACTGTTGGTGGAACAGGAATACTATTGCAGCCGGCCACACCTCCTTGGAAACCTACCTTCGGCTATAAATACCACAAATGGTATGATCATCTCATCTCATCATATCTTAACATATCTTATCATATTATACCTGATATCTGCTCTAGCAATCTCTTAATATACATTTATATTTAAAGAGCAATCTAGTCTGATTCTCACGCCGGAGGGTGGTCACAAGGAGGAACCCCCCCCCCTTCTCAGTGACGAGCTCACGGTGTCTGTTTTGCAGGTTATCAGAAGAACCATCTTTTCTGGGTCTAACCCCTCGTGGGAAACATCTATCTAACCCCAGGTTACTCGTAATCTGCCCGGGGTCCGGTTAGTGTTTCTTCAATTGGCCAATTTTGTTTCATGATAGCTTGTAATTGCAACTTGATTTGCGTATCTTATATCTATTCTATTTATTAGACTATTTAATATTCTTGAATCTGATTCATTATATATATGATGATTTGATTGACGATTTTGATATGACTAAGAATTAAGTGTGAAAAGCATACTTTAAATTTTACTTCTCCATAAACATAAAGATATATCCATTTGATTTCATTTGTAAAACATAAAAACGATAAAAAAAAATATTATAAAGAGTGAGTGTTCACGGACATTAAGGTGAGGGGTTTTCCCGAATATAAAGATGAGCGTAACTAGATGTGATGAATTTAGCCATTAGTCCATTTGAAGAATTGGTTATCGTGTATAAAAATTGCGCAAACATAGTATGTGTCGTGATTCATGACAAAGAATTAGGGTTTCACTTTCCGTTGAACATGTGTGTAAATTGCGACGTAAAAATTTGCATCACAAATTTCCGTAGCAAATCAATCCATTTTCTAGGAGTGTTGTAGTGGTATATACCAACTACAGTATTTATATGTATACATTTATACCGGTTTAAAATAAGTATCTATATATAATATATATAAACGAAAACATAAAAATCCTATGTGTCGCGATGTGATTGTTCCCCTTTTTTTTGGAGTCACCAGATTTGCTTGATTTTTAAATGGAGGCTTCTCATGCATTTGACCCGAATTCATGGGTATGGGTCTTAGCAAACCCAGATATTCCTTAAACGGGTTATAACATCTCATTAAATTAAAAATTATTCTCACCAAATTATTGATGTAAAAATCCTATAAAATAGGATATACAAAAAAATAATATCTTATTTATTTTAAAAAAGATATATATATATATATATATATATATATATATATTATTTAAAATAAAAAACCAATTTTATAGTAAAAAAAAATAAACGGGTCTTGGGACTCATCAAACCATAAGTATATTATTAACTTTCATAACTATTATTTATAATTAAAAAACCAATTTATAGTAAAAAAATAAACGGGTCTTGGGTCTCATCAAAACCATATAACTTTTAAAACGGGTTATAACATCTCATTTATTTGTGAAACAATTTATTATCAAACCATAAGTATATTATTAACTTTCATACAATAAAAAAATATAAATTCAAAAAATAAATAAATATTAAAACAAACAATATAAAACAACCCCCGTAATATAGGGGATAAAAGCTAGTACATATATATACACATACATAATTTCTTCAATAATAAAATAAAAGATATCTATGGGACAGTTGTACTAATGTTGGAAAATTGTTAACACATGGGATCGGACATATTCGACAAGTCTTATGAATACAGGAAACTGTTCAAAAACGACGACGTTTTAGCGAATACAAGATGATGTCAGGGCACTATAAATAAAGAAGATGGCATCATACTTCCACTAATTCAATTGAAACCACGTAGAGATCCATAATATGAAAATGGGTATGAAGTATGAACTCTTTAAAATGTGGAATTAGAATACATAACTGAAGAGGTAGGTCCCAGCAGAGCCCAGTTGGACCCGCAAGACTCACCTTGAAGAGGGACGTTCGCGCAAGGACCAACTGGTTCCGCAGGACCCACCATGGTCAGAGAAGACCTTACGCGCAGTACGCCAGCTGTTCCCGCAGGGAAAGCCTCCCAATGGTGAAGTATCCCGCCTGTCCCCGCAGCTGCGGATACAAGCCATCAGGGAAGGCTACCCGCACTAATAGCAAGGCTACACGCACAAGGCGCTAAATAATTCAGTGTCACCTGAAGGAATGAGCAAGGCGGGAATACTCCCGTCCAAATGAGCCAGTCCGTATGCTTCTGGAAGATCTTTTATACTATACCTGCCAAGGTATGGACAAAATAGATAAGATCTGACCAAAGCAGCCCATGAACCAATCACAGGGTGACAGCTCACCGACAACAGTACGAGGAGGAGCATGCTCTAGTACTGTTTGTCACTATTAGCCGCTACCTACTCACCAACCCTTGTCGTGGCACGCACATAGCCTGCAGTTAGTGGAAAGGGAACAGTACACAGCCGGCCTTGTCACTATCAGCCGCTGCCTACCCACCAACCAGCATGGCACGTGCGTAGCCCATAGTTGGTAAAACAGGAATATTATACAGCTGGCTGTACCTGCTTGGAAACCTACCTTCGGCTATAAATACTCCAACACCTTGGAACGGTAGGATCATCTGGTATTTTACCTTCACTAGCTATTTCTCTCAATATACACTTATATTCAGAGCAATCTAGTCTGATTCTCACGCCGGAGGGTGGTCACAAGGAGGAACCCCCCCCCCCTTCTCAGTGACGAGCTCACGGTGTTTGTTTTGCAGGTCATCTGAAGAACATCCTTCTTTGTCGGACCTAACCCTCGTGGGAAACATCTATTTAACCCCCAGATTATCCGTAATCTGCCCGGGGTCGATTAGTGTTTCTTCAATAACTAAAAAAAATACTTTTTATATTGGTTTGGAATATAATTCCCAGATATTTGTATGTTTTAACCTATCATTAACTATTTTAGATTTATTTATGAATAATTTATTTTGTATTGTGTTGGGTCGATAGAGTGTTTCGAATTTCGTATAAGAAACGTAAACCTTTCATGTCTAAATATTTCAATAACACATCGTTAGTAGATAATCTATGTGTTAGCTAGTAACACTCCTAAGTATTCACGTCTAGTTTTACCTGTTACTTTGTTATCTGAAATTTAGTTTTGTGATCTTGTAAATAACTGTTTTTTGTGAAAGAAATGTATACAATAACTTCTACTATTATTTATCTATAAAACAAGTATTTTAAGCTCGCGTTGCCGAGCGGTTGGTTACTACGCTTAGGCTTTGGTAAATGATCATGTCGACTCAATTCTTTTCAGCACTTTTATATATACCTGTAAGATATAAAACATTAATTACTCTTAATTAACCTTTGTTATGATCATATGATGTGTTTAATATGCTACTTCAAATGTTATAAGCATGGTAGGATATCACAACAATAATGCAATCACCACTTATTGTTATAAAAAAATCATTATGCTTAAAAAGTTTGAAAAAAAATAGATGCTAAGTATATAATATTAAATTGAGATAGGGAAAAAGGTGAGTGAAGAAATGATTTGTACGGTTAAAAACTTAATGTGACATGAGTTGATTAATAAGAGAGAAAATGTGAGAGTATATGATGTAAGTGTGTGGTTGATATTGAAAGATTTCATGAATAATAACTTTAATGATTATATGAAAAAATGGTTTTTTAATATATATATATATATATATATATATATATATATATATATATATATATGGGATGGTTCAAGAGAGAAATGATATTATTGTAAGAAATGTAAAAAATGAATATGGACCACTAGTTTTGTTGTAAGTTTTAAATGTTTAAAGCTAAATAGAGAAACTATTAATTATTTTTTTTCTTCAATTAATATAACTAATAAACCATAATACTTATTTATTTAATTAATATAACTAATTAAATTATTATGATTATAAAATATTAATAACTCATTTATTTTTATAACTTACTTTTTGTTTCTTGAATTTTTATCCTACACAAGTATAATTTATTCATACATTAAAATTTCTTTTTATCAAAAACTAATTTCTTTCAACTCAATATATTAATATCCATCAACAAATAGGTTATATAACTTTGTGTAACCTGTATATTTATTGAACTTAAATACGTTGATATATGTTAATATATTGAGTGAAAAAAATAATATTTTTAATATAAAGAAATAAAATGAATAAATTGTATTTATGTTGAATAAAATGAAGAATGTGTAAATAAAAAATAAAACTAAAGTAGTGTTTTTATCTTTTTAAGTATTATAGTTAAATTAGTTAGATATATTAATTAGAGATATTTATTATGGTTATACTAGTTGTATTAATTGGAGAGAGAGTGTGCATTTATTGTTGCATTTACATCTTTTTTAATTATTTTTAAATATTTAAAACCTAAAATAAAACTAGTGACTCATATTCATTTCTCTCATTTTTTGCAATAATTTGATTTATTTCTTGAACTTAAACCTATATATTATATATATATATATATAATTGATTTCTTTTGAAAACCACTTTGAGTTTTAAGAACTCGAAAGAACTCAGTGTAACGATTTTTTTTTCGAATTTTTTTTACACATGCGTAATATATGTAAGTTACATACACGTAAAAAATTACATAACTTTTTACGCACCGAGTCGACTTTTTACACATGTGTAACGGACGTAAAAGTTAGTGTAACAACTTACATATTTATTCTCTCTCCTACATTGACTTTTTTGCCAGATTTAATCTCAACCACATATTCCAATCCATTTAATTAAATGTGTGGCCTAGAATTGAGTTCTTAAGTTCTTAAAACTCAACATGGTTCTCAAAATATCCCTCCCCTATATATATATATATATATATATAATGAATTCTTTTTTTATGATTGTTATATAATTATGTTTTGGTAGCACCTCTTAAAAGTGAACCTACATGTGACTAGCCATAATGATAATAGCTTAACCGATGTATTTTAGTATAACTCATCATCACATCATGATATCTTATAAACATTTTTAGCCCGATAATTGACATGACTTTTAACATACATAACAAGGACATTGTTGGTTTTACTTACTTTCTATTATTAATTTTCAAAAGTCATACTTTATTCGCAAAATAATTAAAATGAAATGTATGCATGCTTGCAGTACCTAAAGGAGAATATTCATTTAGATAGACACAAACCGAGCGTCACAATTCGCTCTCTTTTAGAATCAGAATCAACACTAACCCCCCCCCCCCCCACACCACCACAACCCACCAACCCACAAAATGCCTATAAATATGATCTTCACTCATTTCACTTAGGACAAACACATCCTTCTTCAAGTGTTTCCTACACCTTTCTAGCTACAAAATCTTACAATTCACATTTCAAGAACAAAAGAAATGGAAGGAAAATTAGGACGTTTTGCAAGGTTTTTCCTCTCCGCGAAACCATATATCGCGATGATATGTTTACAATTTGGCTATGCGGGTATGAATATCATCACAAAAGTGTCATTAAACCGTGGCATGAGCCACTATGTTCTTGTTGTTTATCGTCATGCATTTGCAACAGCTGCGATTGCCCCATTCGCCATTTACCTTGAAAGGTAACCGTTCATAGTCTAAACTAAATACTATTAAAAAGGATGCATACAACAAGTTTTTTATTTTTTATTTTGTTCACATGTGAAATATTCTACTTTTGTGATTGTAGGAATATTAGGCCCAAGATCACTTTCTCAATTTTTATGCAAATGTTTGTCTTGGGACTTCTTGGACCAGTTATCGATCAAAACTTCTACTACGCCGGATTAAAGTTAACATCACCAACCTTTTCTTGTGCTATGAGCAACATGCTTCCTGCAATGACCTTTGTTATGGCTGTCCTCTGCAGGTATCTATCTACTGGACTGTATTATCTGACTAGTGTTTATTAATATGATTATCTAACAAAGTCAATTGTTTTATATAAAGGATGGAAATATTGGACATTAAGAAGGTTAGGTGTCAAGCAAAGGTGATTGGAACCATAGTGACAGTAGCAGGAGCCATGTTGATGACACTTTACAAAGGTAATGTGGTTGAGTTGGTTTGGACCAAGCATGTACACCCTCACTACGCCGAGACAACTTCAGCAGCATCCGGATCATCCGATAAAGATTGGGTTGTGGGATCCATTCTTCTTATTATTGCTACTTTTGCATGGGCTTCTTTTTTCATTCTTCAGGTATTACATATATATAAAAAATTAAAAATCACCTCATAAATAAAAGTTAATTAGGAAGCTAAATCAATCATTATGAGACAAGTTTTATTTTCATGCAACATCTTTGTACTTAAGATTTTTGATTGCTTTTGCAGAATGTGACAATGAGGATATACAAAGCACCTTTTTCGCTCACCTGTTTGGTGTGTTTTATCGGAACTCTACAGTCCATTGCTGTTACTTTTGTAATGGAACACAAGCCTAATGTTTGGAGTATTGGTTGGGATATGAACCTTCTTGCCGCTGCTTATGCCGTAAGCATCTCTCTCTTTTTCTATATACTGGGACGTGTTCCTTTCAGAACCAGTATTATGTTGAGAATTACGAAAATCACATAAAGCATTTGTGTGTTCTTTAACAGGGAATTGTGTCATCAAGCATTGCATACTATGTACAAGGTCTAGTAATGGAAAAGAGAGGACCAGTTTTTGTGACCGCTTTTAGTCCTCTAATGATGATCATTGTTGCCATCATGGGTTCTTTCATTTTAGCTGAAAAGATCTACATGGGAGGGTAATTAACTTATCATGACTTTTTCACTCTTACTACTTCATAATATAAGTGTAAGTGTAAGAATTTTTTTATTAACTTAACGATTTTTTATTTTTTTTATTTTTTGTAGTGTGATGGGCGCGGTATTGATAGTGATAGGATTGTACTCGGTCCTATGGGGGAAATACAAGGAGCACAAGGAGAAGGAGTTGGCTGAAGAGATCATGGACCCTGTAAAAGTTGCTTCAGGAAATAACAATAACATGATGGTGATCGAAGATGTTGAGGCGAATGACATTGAAATGCAAAAGAACGAGATGAACAAAACATCTGCGCCCCCAACGATCGCAATCAGTTCGTCGATCTCAACACCGACAATGATAGCGGTGCAGGCACCAAAAGTGTGATTTAGAAGTGAACTAGTTTATTGAGAGTTTGGAAAAAAAATAATGATGGACTAAATATGTACAACTAATAGATCAGGGGGTTGAAAGAAAGAAAAAAGCAAGGGCTTTTTTTGTAATTTTGGTTTTTTCTTAAGTAATGTTTTTCTTTTTTAATGTTTCTTTTGTGGAAGATTAATGAATTGAAGATTCCATGGAATGCAAATGAGATCTTTGTTTGAGAACAAAATTTGTTGTTTTTTTCTGCTGACGCCTGATTCGGATCCCACTTCAATGTTAGTGTTTGATGTTTGTAAATCCATTTGTTGCAACTCAATCAATATATTTAATTTAATTTAATTAGTATAATAATAAGAAAAGTAGCATATGTCATATTTTGTTATAATAAACTATCATTATATATCATCTAAATTTCTAAAATCATATTTAAACAAATAAATAAACATATGCATAGTAACCCGTAATTTCTAAATCATATTAATTCACAAGCAGTAAATCGCTTGTAACCGACTACTTCTTAAATTAATCCCACCAACTATACGATAAGTCCATAACCAGCTCATTCCACCCGATTAAGTTAGCAAAATATACAACTTTTACTACAAAGGTTCTTTATTTCTTAAAACATGCTATGGAAAAATTCCAACCAATTTAGATACAATCAATAAGAATTGGTCACATAACCTCCTTGGGCTACGACGGCTACACTAAGGAAGCAACTTGTGAAGTAAACTTTTTGCGTATTTGCATTACCTTTTGGAAATTGAGTGAGTTTACATTCTAAGGCATTTAGGATGATATGCAGGCATCAACTGGATACACGGTTTTTATTTTATCATGTTTCTGTTTTATTCTTATATATTGAAGTGGCCGACGTTTGTTTTATTGGAAACCACCTCATCGATTATATATTCCGATTGTTGGATTCATACACCGTACCATCCATAACACATTGGCATCTTTCACTTGTCTAATGTCGAATCCGAACTTATTTAAGCCTTTGACAAGGCATACACACAAAGTAAAGAGACAAATGCTTGGAATATATGCTCATTTTGCATCATTCAAAAATAAGATAAAACCATTATATCTCATATGAAATGGTAGAACGAATTGAATGTGAAGTTTATATTTAGATATAACATACTTCAATTTTCTTATCATAAATGTACACTTGGTTTTTTTGTTTTTTTTTTTCATTTTCAAATCCATAATAATCAATTCATCCATATTGCACCTTGATTCAAATCCATAACTGTAATTGTAGGTGTATGGTACGTCAACCACGGTATGACCTTTCATTTATTACATAATATATTATGTTTATTACATTATTATTATTGTCTACTAATTAGGTCCATTGGGCTGAGGGTTTGTGGAGGTAACCTCTAACCGGGTCTGGCCCAATAAAGGTTATGGTTCATGATGGTAGTCATGGAGTCCCTATATAAGGAGCCTTTATCATTCATTGAAAGGACCTTCTCTTGGACCATTGGCTCCCACATATTTTTGTGTCTATAAACAAGAGTTCATTCTCTTAGCACACCTCCACTCCCCCATTTTTCTATGGCAGATCTGAGCAACCGGAGAAGAAGATCAAGGCGTATCGTATCAGCAGTTAACCGTATCCTACCCTGTTGACTCATCGGATCTAGGACCCGTTAAGGGGAGTAGATCCATGTTTCTTCAGTAATCAAACTCTAATTCGATCAAGAATATATAATTCCACATACGATAGAAAGTTATTGATTGACGTACAACAAGAACTTCAACATACATACAATATGTTGTACCTTGCTATCGAAATTAAATGTCTTTCCAATGAATGTTTATCTTATTAATGGAGGATGCATTTTAAGAGCGTCAAATTGCAGGTTTCTCATATATGCATAACACGAACAACATTTTACATGCTTTTCTATCGAACCAGACTGAGAAAATGTGCAAAGCGTGTGTTGTTTTGAAGTTTTTTAAGGTGTGCACAAATATCATATATGGTAGTCATTAAATTTGCACCTTATGGAGGCGTATAAGGTTAAAGAAATGTATATTATATAAGAGTGATTTAATTTATTGTAATATGGCATAAAAAGATGAAAGAATACACTGTTTGACGAGTATTGGGGGAGTGTCATCAACTGATGGCCATAGCTCTGTGCTAGATAGTAGGTTAAAAGTATATGGTCATGAGTAGGTCTGTAAACAAACCGAATGTTTGGTAAACTGTTCATGAACTGTTTGGTGGAAAGTTCGTTCATGTTCGTTTATTTAATAACGAACAAACATGATCAAAAAAATTGTGTTCATTTAATAAAACTTACAAATATGAAGACATGTTCCGTTCGTTCATTTATGTTAATGAACGTTCGTGTATTTGTGTTCGTTTATATATGTTTATTTATATATGTTCGTTTATGTATTAATAGAAAATAATTAAATATTATATGGATATGTCATCTGCTTACATGTTTTATATTTGTTAATTTATGTTCATTTAGGTGTTTTTAGTTAAGTTCATTTATGTTTGTATGTGTTCATTTACATTTGTTCATATATGTTAGTTTAACTTTGTTTTGTTATATTCGTTTAGATTTTAAACAAATGATCATAAATGAACCCAAATGTCCATTTTTAAATAAACGAACATGCATATGTATTTGTCCGATTAAGTGCCTGTGTTATTTTAAAGTTAAATGGACGAACACGAACATGCCCTTGTTCATGTTCATTTGACTCGTTTACAAGCTTTCATTATTCATATTGATTAGTACATCGATTTCAATCTCTAGACTCTACGATTTTATTTGTGTTCGTGAACCGTTCGTGAACACGTTAATTTCCTTAATGAACGATCACGAACATAAAATCTCGTTCGGTAAGTGTTCGTGAACACTATATTTTCTTAACGAACGAACATGAACAAGGTCTTGTTCGTGTTCGTTTACAGCCCTAGTCATGAGGTATACTCTAACCCCAACATAGGCTAGGTTAAAATGATATGACACTTTAAAGATGGATTAAACCACTCCCCACTTGTGTTAAATTTGTTAAAAATGGGCCTTGGATTATGTTTTTAACGGGTTAAATGGCAAAGAACTATATATTAAATTAACAATTAATAGAAGTGAGAAAAAAGTTCAAAGGATTAAACCATGTTTCGAATTTCGTATAAGAAACGTAAACCTTTCTTGTCTAAATATTTCAATAACACATCGTTAGTAGATAATCTATGTGTTAGCTAGTAACACTCCTAAGTATTCACGTCTAGTTTTACCTGTTACTTTGTTATCTGAAATTTAGTTTTGTGATCTTGTAAATAACTGTTTTTTGTGAAAGAAATGTATACAATAACTTCTACTATTATTTATCTATAAAACAAGTATTTTAAGCTCGCGTTGCCGAGCGGTTGGTTACTACGCTTAGGCTTTGGTAAATGATCATGTCGACTCAATTCTTTTCAGCACTTTTATATATACCTGTAAGATATAAAACATTAATTACTCTTAATTAACCTTAGTTATGATCATATGATGTGTTTAATATGCTACTTCAAATGTTATAAGCATGGTAGGATATCACAACAATAATGCAATCACCACTTATTGTTATAAAAAAATCATTATGCTTAAAAAGTTTGAAAAAAAAATAGATGCTAAGTATATAATATTAAATTGAGATAGGGAAAAAGGTGAGTGAAGAAATGATTTGTACGGTTAAAAACTTAATGTGACATGAGTAGATTAATAAGAGAGAAAATGTGAGAGTATATGATATAAGTGTGTGGTTGATATTGAAAGATTTCATGAATAATAACTTTAATGATTATATGAAAAACTGGTTTTTTAATATATATATATATATATATATATATATATATATGTATGGGATGGTTCAAGAGAGAAATGATATTATTGTAAGAAATGTAAAAAATGAATATGGACCACTAGTTTTGTTGTAAGTTTTAAATGTTTAAAGCTAAATAGAGAAACTATTAATTATTTTTTTTCTTCAATTAATATAACTAATAAACCATAATACTTATTTATTTAATTAATATAACTAATTAAATTATTATGATTAGAAAATATTAATAACTCATTTATTTTTATAACTTACTTTTTGTTTCTTGAATTTTTATTCTACACAAGTATAATTTATTCATACATTAAAATTTCTTTTTATCAAAAACTAATTTCTTTCAACTCAATATATTAATATCCATCAACAAATAGGTTATATAACTTTGTGTAACCTGTATATTTATTGAACTTAAATACGTTGATATATGTTAATATATTGAGTGAAAATTATTTTTTTAATATAAAGAAATAAAATGAATAAATTGTATTTATGTTGAATAAAATGAAGAATGTGTAAATAAAAAATAAAACTAAAGTAGTGTTTTTATCTTTTTAATTATTAGAGTTAAATTAGTTAGATATATTAATTAGAGATATTTATTATGGTTATACTAGTTGTATTAATTGGAGAGAGAGTGTGCATTTATTGTTGCATTTACATCTTTTTTAATTATTTTTAAATATTTAAAACCTAAAATAAAACTAGTGACTCATATTCATTTATCTCATTTTTTGCAATAATTTGATTTATTTCTTGAACTTAAACCTATATATTATATATATATATATATATATATATATATATATATATATATATATATAATTGATTTCTTTTGAAAACCACTTTGAGTTTTAAGAACTCGAAAGAACTCAGTGTAACGATTTTTTTTTCGAATTTTTTTTACACATGCGTAATATATGTAAGTTACATACACGTAAAAAATTACATAACTTTTTACGCACCGAGTCGACTTTTTACACATGTGTAACGGACGTAAAAGTTAGTGTAACAACTTACATATTTATTCTCTCTCCTACATTGACTTTTTTGCCAGATTTAATCTCAACCACATATTCCAATCCATTTAATTAAATGTGTGGCCTAGAATTGAGTTCTTAAGTTCTTAAAACTCAACATGGTTCTCAAAATATCCCTCCCCTATATATATATATATATATAATGAATTCTTTTTTTATGATTGTTATATAATTATGTTTTGGTAGCACCTCTTAAAAGTGAACCTACATGTGACTAGCCATAATGATAATAGCTTAACCGATGTATTTTAGTATAACTCATCATCACATCATGATATCTTATAAACGTTTTTAGCCCGATAATTGACATGACTTTTAACATACATAACAAGGACATTGTTGGTTTTACTTACTTTCTATTATTAATTTTCAAAAGTCATACTTTATTCGCAAAATAATTAAAATGAAATGTATGCATGCTTGCAGTACCTAAAGGAGAATATTCATTTAGATAGACACAAACCGAGCGTCACAATTCGCTCTCTTTTAGAATCAGAATCAACACTAACCCCCCCCCCCCCCCCCACACCACCACAACCCACCAACCCACAAAATGCCTATAAATATGATCTTCACTCATTTCACTTAGGACAAACACATCCTTCTTCAAGTGTTTCCTACACCTTTCTAGCTACAAAATCTTACAATTCACATTTCAAGAACAAAAGAAATGGAAGGAAAATTAGGACGTTTTGCAAGGTTTTTCCTCTCCGCGAAACCATATATCGCGATGATATGTTTACAATTTGGCTATGCGGGTATGAATATCATCACAAAAGTGTCATTAAACCGTGGCATGAGCCACTATGTTCTTGTTGTTTATCGTCATGCATTTGCAACAGCTGCGATTGCCCCATTCGCCATTTACCTTGAAAGGTAACCGTTCATAGTCTAAACTAAATACTATTAAAAAGGATGCATACAACAAGTTTTTTATTTTTTATTTTGTTCACATGTGAAATATTCTACTTTTGTGATTGTAGGAATATTAGGCCCAAGATCACTTTCTCAATTTTTATGCAAATGTTTGTCTTGGGACTTCTTGGACCAGTTATCGATCAAAACTTCTACTACGCCGGATTAAAGTTAACATCACCAACCTTTTCTTGTGCTATGAGCAACATGCTTCCTGCAATGACCTTTGTTATGGCTGTCCTCTGCAGGTATCTATCTACTGGACTGTATTATCTGACTAGTGTTTATTAATATGATTATCTAACAAAGTCAATTGTTTTATATAAAGGATGGAAATATTGGACATTAAGAAGGTTAGGTGTCAAGCAAAGGTGATTGGAACCATAGTGACAGTAGCAGGAGCCATGTTGATGACACTTTACAAAGGTAATGTGGTTGAGTTGGTTTGGACCAAGCATGTACACCCTCACTACGCCGAGACAACTTCAGCAGCATCCGGATCATCCGATAAAGATTGGGTTGTGGGATCCATTCTTCTTATTATTGCTACTTTTGCATGGGCTTCTTTTTTCATTCTTCAGGTATTACATATATATAAAAAATTAAAAATCACCTCATAAATAAAAGTTAATTAGGAAGCTAAATCAATCATTATGAGACAAGTTTTATTTTCATGCAACATCTTTGTACTTAAGATTTTTGATTGCTTTTGCAGAATGTGACAATGAGGATATACAAAGCACCTTTTTCGCTCACCTGTTTGGTGTGTTTTATCGGAACTCTACAGTCCATTGCTGTTACTTTTGTAATGGAACACAAGCCTAATGTTTGGAGTATTGGTTGGGATATGAACCTTCTTGCCGCTGCTTATGCCGTAAGCATCTCTCTCTTTTTCTATATACTGGGACGTGTTCCTTTCAGAACCAGTATTATGTTGAGAATTACGAAAATCACATAAAGCATTTGTGTGTTCTTTAACAGGGAATTGTGTCATCAAGCATTGCATACTATGTACAAGGTCTAGTAATGGAAAAGAGAGGACCAGTTTTTGTGACCGCTTTTAGTCCTCTAATGATGATCATTGTTGCCATCATGGGTTCTTTCATTTTAGCTGAAAAGATCTACATGGGAGGGTAATTAACTTATCATGACTTTTTCACTCTTACTACTTCATAATATAAGTGTAAGTGTAAGAATTTTTTTATTAACTTAACGATTTTTTATTTTTTTTATTTTTTGTAGTGTGATGGGCGCGGTATTGATAGTGATAGGATTGTACTCGGTCCTATGGGGGAAATACAAGGAGCACAAGGAGAAGGAGTTGGCTGAAGAGATCATGGACCCTGTAAAAGTTGCTTCAGGAAATAACAATAACATGATGGTGATCGAAGATGTTGAGGCGAATGACATTGAAATGCAAAAGAACGAGATGAACAAAACATCTGCGCCCCCAACGATCGCAATCAGTTCGTCGATCTCAACACCGACAATGATAGCGGTGCAGGCACCAAAAGTGTGATTTAGAAGTGAACTAGTTTATTGAGAGTTTGGAAAAAAAATAATGATGGACTAAATATGTACAACTAATAGATCAGGGGGTTGAAAGAAAGAAAAAAGCAAGGGCTTTTTTTGTAATTTTGGTTTTTTCTTAAGTAATGTTTTTCTTTTTTAATGTTTCTTTTGTGGAAGATTAATGAATTGAAGATTCCATGGAATGCAAATGAGATCTTTGTTTGAGAACAAAATTTGTTGTTTTTTTCTGCTGACGCCTGATTCGGATCCCACTTCAATGTTAGTGTTTGATGTTTGTAAATCCATTTGTTGCAACTCAATCAATATATTTAATTTAATTTAATTAGTATAATAATAAGAAAAGTAGCATATGTCATATTTTGTTATAATAAACTATCATTATATATCATCTAAATTTCTAAAATCATATTTAAACAAATAAATAAACATATGCATAGTAACCCGTAATTTCTAAATCATATTAATTCACAAGCAGTAAATCGCTTGTAACCGACTACTTCTTAAATTAATCCCACCAACTATACGATAAGTCCATAACCAGCTCATTCCACCCGATTAAGTTAGCAAAATATACAACTTTTACTACAAAGGTTCTTTATTTCTTAAAACATGCTATGGAAAAATTCCAACCAATTTAGATACAATCAATAAGAATTGGTCACATAACCTCCTTGGGCTACGACGGCTACACTAAGGAAGCAACTTGTGAAGTAAACTTTTTGCGTATTTGCATTACCTTTTGGAAATTGAGTGAGTTTACATTCTAAGGCATTTAGGATGATATGCAGGCATCAACTGGATACACGGTTTTTATTTTATCATGTTTCTGTTTTATTCTTATATATTGAAGTGGCCGACGTTTGTTTTATTGGAAACCACCTCATCGATTATATATTCCGATTGTTGGATTCATACACCGTACCATCCATAACACATTGGCATCTTTCACTTGTCTAATGTCGAATCCGAACTTATTTAAGCCTTTGACAAGGCATACACACAAAGTAAAGAGACAAATGCTTGGAATATATGCTCATTTTGCATCATTCAAAAATAAGATAAAACCATTATATCTCATATGAAATGGTAGAACGAATTGAATGTGAAGTTTATATTTAGATATAACATACTTCAATTTTCTTATCATAAATGTACACTTGGTTTTTTTGTTTTTTTTTTCATTTTCAAATCCATAATAATCAATTCATCCATATTGCACCTTGATTCAAATCCATAACTGTAATTGTAGGTGTATGGTACGTCAACCCCGGTATGACCTTTCATTTATTACATAATATATTATGTTTATTACATTATTATTATTGTCTACTAATTAGGCCCATTGGGCTGGGGGTTTGTGGAGGTAACCCCTAACCGGGTCTGGCCCAATAAAGGTTAGGGTTCATGATGGTAGTCATGGAGTCCCTATATAAGGAGCCTTTATCATTCATTGAAAGGACCTTCTCTTGGACCATTGGCTCCCACATATTTTTGTGTCTGTAAACAAGAGTTCATTCTCTTAGCACACCTCCACTCCCCCATTTTTCTATGGCAGATCTGAGCAACCGGAGAAGAAGATCAAGGCGTATCGTATCAGCAGTTAACCGTATCCTACCCTGTTGACTCATCGGATCTAGGACCCGTTAAGGGGAGTAGATCCATGTTTCTTTAGTAATCAAACTCTAATTCGATCAAGAATATATAATTCCACATACGATAGAAAGTTATTGATTGACGTACAACAAGAACTTCAACATACATACAATATGTTGTACCTTGCTATCGAAATTAAATGTCTTTCCAATGAATGTTTATCTTGTTAATGGAGGATGCATTTTAAGAGCGTCAAATTGCAGGTTTCTCATATATGCATAACACGAACAACATTTTACATGCTTTTCTATCGAACCAGACTGAGAAAATGTGCAAAGCGTGTGTTGTTTTGAAGTTTTTTAAGGTGTGCACAAATATCATATATGGTAGTCATTAAATTTGCACCTTATGGAGGCGTATAAGGTTAATGTATATTATATAAGAGTGATTTAATTTATTGTAATATGGCATAAAAAGATGAAAGAATACACTGTTTGACAAGTATTGGGGGAGTGTCATCAACTGATGGCCATAGCTCTGTGCTAGATAGTAGGTTAAAAGTATATGGTCATGAGTAGGTCTGTAAACAAACCAAATGTTTGGTAAACTGTTCATGAACTGTTTGGTGGAAAGTTCGTTCATGTTCGTTTATTTAATAATGAACAAACATGATCAAAAAAATCGTGTTCATTTAATAAAACTTACGAATATGAAGACATGTTCCGTTCGTTCATTTATGTTAATGAACGTTCGTGTATTTGTGTTCGTTTATGTATGTTTATTTATATATGTTCGTTTATGTATTAATAGAAAATAATTAAATATTATATGGATATGTCATCTGCTTACATGTTTTATATTTGTTAATTTATGTTCATTTAGGTGTTTTTAGTTAAGTTCATTTATGTTTGTATGTGTTCATTTACATTTGTTCATATATGTTAGTTTAACTTTGTTTTGTTATATTCGTTTAGATTTTAAACAAACGATCATAAATGAACCCAAATGTCCATTTTTAAATAAACAAACATGCATATGTATTTGTCCGATTAAGTGCCTGTGTTATTTTAAAGTTAAATGGACGAACACGAACATGCCCTTGTTCATGTTCATTTGACTCGTTTATAAGCTTTCATTATTCATATTGATTAGTACATCGATCTCAATCTCTAGACTCTACGATTTTATTTGTGTTCGTGAACCGTTCGTGAACACGTTAATTTCCTTAATGAACGATCACGAACATAAAATCTCGTTCGGTAAGTGTTCGTGAACACTATATTTTCTTAACGAACGAACATGAACAAGGTCTTGTTCGTGTTCGTTTACAGCCCTAGTCATGAGGTGTACTCTAACCCCAACATAGGCTAGGTTAAAATGATATGACACTTTAAAGATGGATTAAACCACTCCCCACTTGTGTTAAATTTGTTAAAAATGGGCCTTGGATTATGTTTTTAACGGGTTAAATGGCAAAGAACTATATATTAAATTAACAATTAATAGAAGTGAGAAAAAGGTTAAAAGGATTAAACCATTTACTTTGGGTGGGATAGAGTGAAAGATAGAAAAATAAATGACGTAGTATTTATATGAAATTATATAATATATTGCTCGCCTTGTTGAAAACTAACTTCATCTTGACCGTTCAAAGTCCACATAATTCAATCAAACCCACTAAAAAGCTTCTTAGAAGGGGAGGTTACTACCATCAACGCCCAATTACTACCCTCCTCCGGAAATCTTATTCTCTGTATCGGAAATCAAGAGAAATCACTCCTCATTCATGGAAGCTACTTAATTTTGTTGTGATGCTTGCAATTGAGGTACAAGTTGCCGATCATTACTTTTAATTCATAAGAACGAAGCCCTAGGCTTCTGGCCGAAAAAGATTATGGGACTTAATTAGGGATTTTAATCTCAATTATATATTGCTAAGTGTTGATAGTTTTCTTCTTTACGTGATGATGTTTTAAACATGTCCGGGTAGTGTTAGGAAGAGTTTGAATTGATAATTTGTAGGGTTTTGTTGTACAGGTCCCATTTTATCTTGCTGAGTTGATAGCAAGACTGGGTAAGATATCAATTTACAAGGCTTCACAGGCCAAGTTAAGGTACTAAGCTTTGCTCATGTGATTTTTTTTTTAACATTTTACTTTTTATTTTTTTTATTGTTTTGATTTTTTCATAACTTTGCTAAGTACGAAGGGGCTTGCCAAAGAGTTATAGCAAGGCTATTAATGAAGTTTATGTTACCTGAAGGTTTTTAGAAAACTTGTCTGGTGAACAGGTATTGTGAAAATACCTTCATTATTAGTAATTGATTGCTTTTTCTTAACTTGGCTTATGATTTTAACGGTCGAGTTAAATTAGAAAATGCAGGATTTTGCAGGGAATTTTGGTTCTTAGTGTGAAGACAAAAATAGATGGGTCAAATGTTGGCAAAAACAAGGTTGAGATTGGTTCTTTTTTGAGTTGGGGTCAGCTAGGTCAGTTCTGCTGTAAACTGACTTGATTCTACTATGCAATTTCTTCCTCACGAGTTTACTGGTATTATTGATTTTAAAGTTTATGTATTGTTCACATTGTGCTCAACTACGCGATTAAGTTTCATACACTTGACAGGTGCATATAAGTTCTTTAAGCCTGGGTTTTTAGCTTATGTGATTCATATAGTAGTTTGTGTGCAGGTGACATTGCCATTTTTATGCTACATGAAGAGGCGGATACAGTGACCGATTAGTAGTTTGTGTGCAGCTGATGCTCCCCATGTAACCATCATCATAATTTTGCACCTCATTATTCTCTCCGCTTTACACTGTCGAAATACATTGGTGATCATATGACCTTGGTACCTGAAGATAACATTACATCTACCGTTGCTACATGTGCGCATCCCCAAGATGATGTTTCTCAGGATGTTGAAGATGAATACGCTAAATTTCTTGCAAGGATCACACCTTATGAAATGGCAATGGTAGACGAATTGTTATGGGGGCCACACATTCCATCACTCTCACCTATTACGATCACTTCATCGGTATATTTATGTTAATTTTTGCCTTCATGTTGCATTATGCATAGTTTATTTTTCATTCTAATGTATTTTTAAATAATTGCAGTCAGTTATTGATAATGAAAACGAGACAACTTCTGTCATTTCTAAACCAGTACTTGTGATGATGCAAAAGTTCCCCCCACATCAGCCGTTGAACGTGACCATGATCATTTTCGTGGAAAACTCAAGCCTAGGAATAATCAGATGCCACAACGATATAACGACTAGACAACAAGCATATTTAATTACATGTTTTGCGCAATTTGGCTTTCATTTACCATGTATGGTTGTTTCTTGACATTTTATTTTAACCCGACTATTAACGTTCTTATGTTTTTACAAAGTTGAATCTCTTGAGTTCTGCTACTTATGGCACTTTTGAGTTCTGCTACCGGTAATTGTAAGTCATTACTAGCAGCATATGTTTAGTAAAAGGAAACTCAGAATCAGTAGCATATGTTTAGTAAATTGCAGTCCCATCGGCAATGTCATAAACATTATTCTTTTCACTCTAAACAATATTAGCATGTGTATAGGGTAAAAATAGAATACATTACTGCTGCTACATAGGGGCGTGGCGGGAGATTTGTATTAACCTGGACTATTATCGAGATGAGGGAATTCAACAAGAAAGGAATTTTTATAGTGTTGGCTTTTTGCGACCTAAAAGTCAACGAGATGTGAACTGGTCTTTAAATTTGATACTAAGAATAATTCCAGAATAGAAAGTTGTTTGGGAATTAAATTAAGTGGTCTTGTGTTAATCTAAATTAAAAATGGGTCCAAAAATTCATTAGATATCAGATATACGGGTGCAAGCATGGTGGACCGATATGGTCTAATATGAAGAAGAAATATGACTGAATGGTACTGTTAGGCTGGACAGGATTATGGAAGTTCACGAACATGCTGCCACAAATCAATCTGGTGCTAAGGCAATAAAATGAGAAACTTTTATGTTGATAAACAAATAGTGTTTTTTTTTAAGGAAATATAGTTATGATATTTTGACATTAAACAACCCGTCCACCGGATGGGTATAAAACTAGTTAAGATGAGTTATAGTATATATCAACTTTTGTTATCTGGAAATTATATGACGGTCGACTGCTTGTCAAATAGTTGAAGGCTTTAAGTTGCCAATAATATTGAAGACACGTCAAATGCACTTCGTTTTTATGTACGACCACTATTTAGAGATGCATGATGCATTAATCAAGGAGACCACAAGTTATAAAACTGAATTTTCTATAGTGACGTGCATATATGCATCTCGTACGAGTTACATATATACAACTTCGTGGACAGCATAATAAGCCCCCACTGATTTATAAAAGCAAGGTTTCCGGAGCAGAAGAATGCAAGTAGAATGGTGCAACTCGTATTCGAATTAGTTTGTGTTAATTTATTAATCTTCCACAAATTAAAGCCACTTTTGGTTAATGTGGTTAACCTGCAAGGATGTCACTAAACCTTGTTAATACATAAATGTGCGGCATCGGTTCCCCACGTAACTTTCTATAATAAAAAAAACATAAGTTGATCCAGTTTCCCTGTTTACAATAAAAGTACATAGACACTTGCACATAAGTTAGAGGAGGTAGCATATATTTAATTTTTCTAAAAGTTGGTCACCTTTTTTGTTTTTCTTAGCTATTGAAACAATTGAGCCCCCTAATCTTTTGTGTTTTTCTTAACTATTGAAATATTTAAATTTCTTAAAAATATTTAATGATTCTTATTATTAAAATCGCTAATTATTACCGTAAAATACCTCAGATGTTGTAATAGCATTCATATCCTTTCCCCTATCTCTAAATCCAAAATTATATTAAAAATCACTATATTTAATCTCTCTTTTTTTTAATTAAATAATATGTTTTTATACCTTTATCATTACATTTTCTCTCTTCTTCACACACTATCCAACAACAATGAGTACTAAACGTTTAACTTTTCTCTTTTGTATGTTACGTTTACGTTTCTTTAAAGGCTCTTAAGGACACTAGTAAAGCAAGAGATCACCTTAATATATGCGATCATACACTTTGTAAAGCCATGAGGATTTGCTTTGTAATAAAAAGACTCAATAAAGATCGGAAAAAGATAGGAATTTATCTATTAATGATACAAAGGCAGTCTCAAATGTTTCCTTAGTTGTCTTAAATGGATAACAGGATATCTAACTATTCCGTAACATCCACCCTAATTATTATGTTATTTATATATGTTGGGAAACTAGTAAGACTCCAGTTTATGTGTTTACGTCATGAAGGCCTTTTATATTATATTGATGTATTTTAATCTCATACAATGATTGTTTTTATTAAATATTAATGTTTATTTCTAACGTCGATTTCAAAGTTTACTAATTTATAAAAGGTAAATCAGATTTCAAGTCGATCGTTATGTTTTATTAACTTTATGATTAACTAGTTGATTACAAATAAATCCTTAACGTATACAATTCCATAATGTTTGTTGATTAAGGGACGTGTTTATTTAAATTTCTAGTATACTTTGTAAATTAGTCAATTTTGGTATTAGTATAATTTATATATTTCTAATAACTAAATTTAACAATAACATTGCAATATAATATTATACCTTTATCATGCAACAAAATAATGGTGTATGATTGTTTGAAACAACTTGTAATTAAAAGTGGATCAAGATTTTTAGGAGATTGGTAATCTCATTATGCTTGGAAAAGAGTAGCATCAACAATTTCACAATATTTAAATCTATTAATGGATAAATCTTTATTGATTACATCATATTCATTTAGTTCTTTTTATGCATCCATCCACCCATCAAGTGGAAAATTATTAGCTTTTAGACAATTTTTTTAATTCATTATGGATATTTGGTGTCTTATATTGATATTATATGATGTCCATAATAGATAGTTATCCAGTACTCCCTATTATATGACGTTCATGTACAATTTTTCTGAAATTCATCCATCACTCCCACCAAGTTAAAGCTTAGCTTTATGTAAGTTGGATAACTAATAAGATTCAACTTGTGAGTTGTGACATGCATCTCTTCGTGGCTTATATTTATACATAAATCGAGAAAAATTTGTAACATAATAAGAAAATAAGAGCGAAAGATTTACGCAAGGAAAAGAATATGTTTATGTTATCACAAATTGCTATCATATTAGTTTTTCTTTAAAACAGTTTTGGTAGTTCCATACCGGAAAACTAGGTATCACCTACGCCTATATGCTCAAAAGGCATCGGTAATTATTGAAGAATCAACAACGGTTCCCCCCCCCCCCCCCAAAAAAAAAAGTAGTATTGGGATACCAAGCCCAACACAAGTACTAAAAGGAATTCTCCTTGACCCTTTAAGTTGTTAGTTCGTGATTGCTGTATTTTGTTTTACAAAAAAACACCGTCTAATTTTATTTATAGAGAACATGAGTTATATAATGTTGAAATTTAATAAAATTTAAAATTACTAGTAGATATTGTTGATCAATTCTTCATGAAAGTAACAGAAAACATGATAAATATTAAACATGTAAGCATGTATAGCATGAAGAGTAGTATCTATAACATAGAAGTATGTAGACGACATGTTTATCAGCTTTTGAGTTTTCCTTTACGGTTTCTATCGGTTTCTTGATAGAAACCGTGAGGGGGGGGGGGGGGGGTGATTTCGGTTTATGTGTTTGTGACGATTATGATATCAATCTTTATCTCTTTTTACATACATCTAAGGGGAAACTCTTTATTAGTTAACTAAGGATTATATTGTTCATTAACAAATACCAAATGAATATATATAAGGTATAGTTAATATTTTGATATATTATTATACAAATGATTATAATAGTCATATATAAATAAATACATATTATTGTATTTATTCTTACATTTCCGTTGGTGAATGATCAAAGCAATCATTGGTACGTGATGGTACACTATCGCTAAATAACCATTGGTAATGTGTTGGAAAAAGCATCTTAGATACGACCCGTAGATAGCATGGATAATATGTCGATGAGAGCTTCAATGGTGATCCCTCGTTAAGTGCTTGCTCATATTTTTCTCAAAAGTATGTTAGCTTTGACGCATACTTAGAGGTCCATAATTCGTCGGTGATCATTGTACTAGGTGATTTGTTAACCGTATTAGCAAAGTTCTTTACACACCATGTTTTCTTGACAAAGTTTTCTGACGTATAGGTTTGTTGTTGAAATTAATTACCAATATTTTGTCAATTCAGTTACTAATTACTAATATTATATTTTTTTTTTTTTTTTGGTCTGAGTTATGTTTGGGCTGAAAAGCTGGACATTGGATGCATTGGGCTTATAGCTGAGTTGCGGGAATAGTAGGCTAGTAGCTATGGTTTGTGCTTGTTGAGCTGATTCGATCGAAAACCGAACGGTTTGGACCTAAAACCGGTTTTCTGCACCTAGTGAGCCTATAAAAACTTTTAGTCTATCTATTCTAATAAAAGACTATCATTTTTACCACTTGTCAATACCATAGTTTTCCTCACCTTTTTTAAACAAATTTTCATATATGGTCCTTATTTTTTAAGTCATTTCAATTTATGACATTTAAATTATAGGTTTATTCAAACTAAATCCATTACTACATATAATAGGCATTCTTTATATGGATTGACAATAGACGATTAGTTAATTTTGGAGTGTTAATTAAAGTGTTTATTATGGTTTATATTCAAAATAATAAACAATAAACATTCGATTCATAATATGTGGAATAAGAACAATCAACTTGGACTAAATCCTGATAACGTCAGCGGCTAAGGTTTAACCTTTAATACCTAAAAATACATATGATTTTAAAACTAAAAGTTTTCGGGTTGACCCGAAACCTAGAATTCGGACCCAAGAACCAACCTGAATTACTTTGGTTCAAGTTCGGGTTAGTATTTTCTTGGGTTCGAGTTTCTCAGGTCGGGTTAGTTTGGGTTCATGTACGAGTTTTCTTGGGTTGGGTTTCATGTTACGGGTAAAAGTGACGGCCATACTTTCAATGATTATAAATAAGAATCAATTACTTTCACTTTATGGTTTTAATGTTATTATGTATTTTTCATTTTCCTGGCAATTACATTCATATGAAATAAACAAATCATTTTGTTATTTTCTAAATTTTCGGTTTTTATGTTGCTTAATTCTACAATTTTTAATTGTAAAATATAAAGTCAATTAAAAATTTGTCAAACACAGAATATTAATGACAACAAATTTACCATGATCAATCAATTTCAAATTGTAAAGATTCTAAGAATGATTATATCATCAAAGTTCAGATATATGATTTTTGGGATAATTATGTTTTTTTTTTTGATAAACATGAGCAAATGTTCTCAAATGACATCATATTAATTGATTAAAAGTTATGACATTTTATGTGTATGAATATTTTTTTATTAGTATCATGGATATATATTATCATTTATCTAGAGTTGGTATGTAATTGGGGAACCTTTTTTGTCACACGGACAACTATATACGGCTATATCAAGAGTTATAAGCAGACTTATATGCTACTTTATTAAGAGTTACAAGTAGACATAGACTAAAGATTTTGATTTTTATTAAACAATGTATACCTGCTAATACAATCACAAATGTAGTGTATAAGGAAGTTTTTACATATTTGTAACATATTTGTGTAATCTTAGTTATGTAATTTCTGTAATTTTAATTTAATTGTAATTGTATTAACAATATATGATCAATTTGTTGACTGTATTTCACTTAATGGTCAAAGTTTAAAATTTTCAACAATTACTCGTGTAATACACGGGCCTCAAACTAGTATATTCATATTTTGTTTAAAAGCAAAACGGTCTGGACTCTAGACGGCTACTAAGCTAGACCTATTTTTTCTAGCCTGCCTTAGGCCCAATAGGTAACTGATCCATTCCTAGATAAAGCTTTTTAAACATTTTTAAGCTCAAACAACCCCATTATTGAAAAAAAAAAGGAAAAAATAAAAACACCATGCAAATTTAATTTTGATTAAGTTCACTGTTAAGGTCGTTATATAAGTGATTAGAGAAGTAATAATATTAGGTGCATAAATCGGGTTTTTTAAATACCCGGTTCAGGGTATGACTGGTATTAGAAAATCGGGTATGACAATACCTGGGTAGGGTTCGGGTTCGGGTTCGGGTATTGTCTCTAAAAACCATACCTTATGCATTGGGTTCTGGTCGGGTATAAATATAAAACCGAGTATTCTAAAACCGGGTATTTGAATACACTATTTCTGGGTATTTTAAAAACCCTATTTTAGATCATTTTCTGGGTATTGAGCTTTTTTCTTGGTATTTTTCGGGTTTAGATTAAATTTTTTAAGGGGTTATGATTTTAGGGTATTTTTCAGGTTTTTTCGGGTATAGATCGGGTATTTGAAAAACCCGGTTTCGGGTATTGGAAAAACCCGGTTCCGGGTATGGAACTAGTTCCAGTTTTCGGGTATTATCAGGTATAAATCGGGTCCGATTCCGGGTACGAGTTTTGGTACTAAAGTGCATACACTATCGCTATCCCTGCCCTACGGGTGGGGCCGGGTACGACTTTGGGTATATAAAACACCTGTTCTGTTTTTCGAGTTCAGTTTCGTGTTCAGGTTTTTTTTTCGCACCTCTAGTTAATAATAGTCTAATAGATACTTCAAATTTTGGATGAGGAATTGGTGGATTGGGCCTGTTGAGGAGATGGGTTATGAATTTATGATTGTGGTGAGTGGTGAGGAGCCAAGCCACCATGTGAGACTTGGATTATAAGACGGTTTTGATGAGGAGTCCAATGTTAAGGGCTAAAGTTGGAATGTGATTTAACTATTAAGACTTAGCCACCATGTGATTTCACCTATCTTGTTTGATGGCTTAAAGTTGGTTAGGAGTTGTTATTTCTTATTTGGTGGTTAAGTCTATGTGATTTGTTAGGCTCTTCTTCTCCAGCTTTCAATTGGAGTTTCTTTTATATGTTATTGAAAGTTGTTTGTTGTTTAAAAAAAAATTAACTACGGAGTATAAGAAATAGGGATGTTGTTTTTACCGAAACATGGCCCAAATTAACACCAAACCAATCAAGATGGAACACAAAACCGAAAGATAGTATACAATTCGGTAATTAGGTTAAAAATATGTTTAATCACGTTAACCTGATTAACCTGCATTTACATAATAAAATGGCAATTATATGTTTACATACATAATCAATAAAAAATATATAATTTCTCCCATACATTTTGTTATCGTCGTATGTTGTATGCATGTGTGTGTGTCTATATATATATATATATGATTATTTATTTATTTAATTTTGAACATGACGATTTGACTTTTTTTAAGTTTATACATTTGGTTGATACGCTTTGGCTTTGGCTTTGTGCTTATTTATTTGACATTTCTAGTTAATATATGTGTTCATCGCATGGGTATGAACGAATGATCATACTTTAAGTTCTTATATTTCACATTTGTAATTATTATCAAATGAATATCATGCTAAGCTAAATTGTAAAGTATGCATTCCAACTTATACTTATAAACCCAAAGTCTGATTAACCCGTCCCGAATAAACCCGAAACCGATCAATCCAAATCTTATTTGGGTCGATATACGGTTTGAATTTCTATTGTATATAAATAATCCAACACGAAAAACCCAATTAACATACCCGAACAACACTCCTGCCCCTATTAAGAACTATCCATGTACTTAACTCTTTGTTAAACATATATATAAGGTAATATATAATATAAATATAGAAACGTGATCATTTTTTATCTTATTTATCGCAGTTGAATGTAAACCCTATGCGTTATGCTTTTGCTATATAAACAAAGGTTTCCAATCAAACATCTTCGATATGTTTGGGATTGAGTTTGAAAAGTGTTTATAGCTTTTCAAAAAACCATTTTGAAAAGCCATGATTTATGGGTTTTGGAAAACTATAAAAGGTTTTTTTGTGATTGCCAAACACCATTTAACTTATTGACTTTTTGAAAAAGTCAATAAGATGTTTTTAAACTCAATCCCAAACATGAGCCTCTCAGTTTCATTATTATTAGGTAACATTGTGGTTATTATTATTCTTTTTTGAATTGAAGTGTTTTTTTTTTATTTATTTTGTATTGTTTTCCTAGATTTGCTTTGAAGACTGACTATGTTTGTAATGGCTTATTGCCTACATGCTACATGCTACATGATGCCATTATTTGCAATATACTTGCTCGGTTTCCCTTAAAGCTCTTACTACGGTTGATGTGTGTATCCACACATGACACATTGGAACCGCATGCTTAGAGAACCAAGCTTTATGAAGTTTAGATTACGTAAAAAAATCATTCTCCCCCTAAATCAAACTTTGGAACTCATAGAAGGCAATGACAACACACTTGTTAATTCAATAGTCAGTCGTCGTTACCCTGCAGATTTCGACACCAATTGTTTAAAGGACGGTTGAAATGTGATGTCTACAATTTCAAAGAGGGTTTGTCGAGCACTATAGAATACAACAATACTCCCATTTTTAATTTTGAGAATGATGTAGTTACATACGATGAATCATATTGGAGGATGCCTTTGTGCACTTAGTCGGGGAACCTTGTGGGTTATGAAGGAACACAACCAATGGTCTAAAACATATTTGTTTAAATTACGTGTACTTGATACCACCTACAGTTTATGCCTCTTTGTATTTTGGATAGTGGAAGAATTCTAATGATGATCGGGAGCCCCTCAAAGGACCTCATTGTCTACGATCCAACCACAAAGTTGTATAACAAACTCAGCTTTTCACTTGAAGACAATTATGATTCAAGGATGCATGTTTTGGAGTATACCGAGAGTCTGGTTTCACCTTCAGATGTCACGCCACATGCTTTGCGACCAGAAGAAAGGTAGATTTAATTAAGAAATAATGTTCCCTTTGAATCCAAGTTTGATCTTTTGTTTTGTTATGTTATGGTTACATCCTTTCATTTTGCATGTTGGCTTTGCAACTAATGTGTTTTCTTATTTTTTTAATCTAGAATGTAAGTTTTTTCGATTATTAATTGTACCTCAGCATGCATGTCTTGTAATCTGATTGGGCAGCGTACTATAAACAGCTTTTCGAATCAACGCAAAAATCAATCGCACCAAAAGAATCCAAATTACATGCCTATGATTAGCACTTGTTTACACGTTTTAACATAGATATCATTCAGCAAGTAGGATTACAACTTGTTAACTCGATGTGAAACATAAGTGCTTGATTAGTTATGTAAATCCTACAACTTGGTTTTTCCCTAACTAAATGATGGAATTAACAACTACATAATATACTATATATAATCCGTAAGTCATTTATACAACTAAAAAAAATCACCAGTGTCACAAACTGTCACAATAATAATAATTTAAGTGCCGAATATAAGTATTATGCATCAATATTAAACAAAGATTCCGGGAAAAAGACTAGCCCATGAGAGAGAGAAGAGAAAAACATAATTTCATCTGTTGTAGCCCAATTAATTTTTACGTTAAAGCCCATCTATTTAAGTATTTTTAACTAGCACTAGTATTAGTTTGAGCCCATCTACTAATTCGTTTGGCCCAATTAACTTAAAATTTGTTGCTAGTCGTTAGTTGTTTTAAGTTTTAACTTAAGTGTATAACTCGACAATATTAATTCCATCTTATTAGTTCTCTTTCCCTTGACATAAATCACTTTGATGTTTTTCTCACGGTAAAGAAATAACCCATAACCCAGTCACGTTTAAAACCACGTAACTCAGACAAGCCCGTGCACGGCTCCTAGGTCTTACTTGTCAAACCCAAACCAATCATACCTGTTTAGAATACAATATGTTCAGGTTCCCTCCTTCCCATGTTTACAAACCGCACACATTGATTCCAATACTAACAAACGGCTCTAGAACATGAAAGACCCGCCTAGGACCCGTACCTATTATTAATTAACACCAACTATATTTAAATATTAAATTCTAATATTGCATATGTATTGTCCTTTCCACAATCATCATTATTATATTTTATTTAAAGAGGGGTAGGTTGAACTTTGAAGAGAAAATTCAACTTCAATTTCTATACTACAACACAAACACCTACCTACCCCCAACCAAAATTACAAATCTACCCTTCCACGTGGACTTAAAAACACCACCCACCCTTACTTAAACACACCAAACTCCTTCACAAACACACCCACCCCACCCAAAATTACCAAACTACCCTCACCACCGATCAAATGGTCACACCTATTCTCCTCGCCGCCGTACTCCTCCCAATAATATTCTACCTCCTCCAGAACATTTACACCCGGCTGAGATTCAAACTCCCGCCGGGCCCACGGCCACTACCGATCGTGGGCAACTTCTACGACGTGAAGCCCGTCAAGTTCCGGTGCTACGCCGAATGGGCCAGAACGTACGGGCCCATACTGTCGGTGTACCTGGACTCGAAACTGAACGTGATAGTGAGCAGCTCGGAGTTGGCTAAGGAGGTGTTGAAGGAGAATGATCAGCTGCTGGCGGATCGGCATAGGAGCCGTTCAGCGAATTCGTTTAGTAGAGGTGGACAGGATCTGATATGGGCTGATTATGGGCCCCATTATGTGAAGGTCAGGAAGGTGTGTAATCTGGAGCTGTTTTCGCCTAAGAAGTTGGAGGCCTTGAGGCCCATTAGAGAAGATGAGGTTACGGCTATGGTTGAATCTATTTTTAAAGATTCGAATGGTATGATCTATTCTAGATCTCTCTTATCTTATCTAATAATATTTATTTATTTATTATTATTATTTATGACAAGTGATCTAGTATTGTGTTTTTGGGGTGCGTGCCTAAAATGATTTTCATTTTTTATTTATGTATTTTATGTTTATTTTTGACAAATATGTTGTTTCATTAATATTTTAATTAGTTAAATATTAATGAAGACCCTAGTTAAATTTCCATTTATAGTATTTTGGTAGGGTATGGCTGGCTCAATGAAGTAAGACCGGATCTATGTGATCTCTCGATCTTGATCCTATGGCTATGTGTAGTGGAGGGCTACAAAATGGCGCGTTTTGCTCCATGTGGAGCAAAGTGTGTGTTTTTGTTTTTGGATGTAATGGTGTTGTTGCCCCATATATATATATATATATAAATCACACACACCTATATATAATAATATTAAACACAAACACAACATGCGACAAATAGTTGTCACCCCCCATAATTCGCCTGGGGCGGTGTTCGCGGTCCATTTCACCCCCTACACTTGGCTAGTTTTGATTTTACCACCGGTGGGCCTTCAGACGGGCGGGTTTTCCATGAAACCGGAGATAACTTGGAGGCGCTGGTTAGCAAGCCCGGCTATAAGGGAGGGCCGGGTGGTCGACGGACCCCGGCCCGACACCCCGATAGGTCCGGATTTTTTTAAAAAAAATGAATGTATATATATTTATGAAAAACAATATGTATATATAATGTTTAAGCTTAATTACACAACCACTAATTTGGTTTAGTGGCAAATATGTGTGACTTTTAACCAAGAGGTTTTGGGTTCTAACCTCACTTGAGACATTTTATTCTATTTTTATATAAAAAAAGTCTTTGACACAACCAAATCATAAGGCCCAAAAAATTAAAGATTATTTAAAAATTAAATTGTTTAAACCCAACGATATACCTCTTTTTAATAAGGTCCAAAAAAAATTTCGCCTTCGGCCCAAAAATTTTTACGCGTTTTCGGAGCCGGGCCTGCTGGTTAGGCTAGTTGGCAGTGGCCTTTTGCCGTGGGGTCATCTCGTATGTAGTACCTAGTCAATTCTCTGCTTGTTGGTGTTCAAAAGAAAAAAGAACATAATTTGGTATATCGGTACAATGCTGGCACTCGCTGTAGCAACCGAACATAAAACCCAAAATAAATAAAGTCGTAATATGACAAAAGACAAAACGAATGACTTGTATTATGTTTTTTAGTTACGGTGTGAGTTTTCAAGGTTACGTTTTGATGTGCCCAAAAAACCGAACATGTATAGGTTTCTAAATTTTTTTTTATCCAAGTTTATATATCGATACCTACCGAGTTCTCACCATGTGCCATGACGGCCAGGTTGATTGCAACTAGTTATTATTTTGACTAGATTTGATTTAGATCTTCTAACATTTTGGATTATTTTACTTTTTCTATATAATTAAACTATAAATTATGTAACACCAAATGTGTGTGAAATCTTTATTGCTGTATATAGACTGAACTATATAAAGTTTATTTTATTTATAAATTATATAAAAAAGCAGTAGTGTGGTTAGGTAATATGGTGCCAAAAGTGTACCTACCAACCCTTTTAGACACCTGTAGCAGCCGTAAAGGAAAAAATAAAAATATGAAGTGATTTTTTTTTAAAAAAAAGTGAAAAACGATTTTGTATCATGTATTTGTTTTTAAATAACGACTCGAGTGAAGCTTGGAATCGAGCTCTTTTAAGCTTTTCTTGATTTGAGCTTTTAATGAACCAATCTCGAGTGGTTTAAAAACAGCTTGGCTCTTTTTCAATATGATGATTGATGAAATGGATTAAAATATATTGTTAGATATTTATTCAAGACAGCATTATTTTTATTGAAATTATTTTCTTTTAGCATATTTTTAACAAAAGCTGATAAATTATCCAATTTTAACTGCAGAAAACAGAGGAAAAGCCTTGGTAATGAGGGGTTATTTAGGATCAGTTGCATTCAACAACATTACAAGATTGACATTTGGGAAAAGATTTGTGAATCCGGAAGGTGAAATGGATGAACAAGGAAAAGAATTCAAAGGCATTGTATCAAACGGGATTAAAATCGGTGCAAAGGTTTTCCTGGCCGAAAATATTCCATGGTTAAGTTGGTTCTTCGCCGGTGAAAATGATATTCTTTTGAAGCATGAACAACGAAGAGACCGACTCACGAAAGCCATCATGGCGGAACATGATCTTGCACGTAAGAAAACTGGCGGGGCCCAAGAGCATTTCATCGATGCGTTGCATTCACTTCAACAGAAGTATGATCTTAGTGACGACACAATTATTGGTCTTCTTTGGGTATGTAGTTTTTATCTAGTTCTTTCAAGTTTTAAACTTTCACGGGTCAGGTTGGCCGGATGGGTAACTTGTTGTAAATAGGGGCTTGCATGAATACGAAATAGCCAAACCGAAATTAGTTTCAAATGTGTAATAATCAAATAATCATTTAATAAAAAAAATAGCCCAAAGTTTTATGCCTAAATTCATTATTTCGGGCTCTTTTTTGGCCCAAATGGTAAAAACCGAAACGGACCGAACCCATTTTAAAAATTGAAAACCAGAAAAACCAAAACCGAGCAGTTTTCAAAAACCGATTTTTTGGTTATTGGTTCGGTTTGAGTAAAAAAACTGACCCAAAACTGACGCAAACCGATCCATGCACACACCCGTAGTTGCAAGGGGTCAAAAAGATTTTGTATGGTCAACTCGGTCAAATTTGGTTTGACCCATTTGAGATAGAACATAATCTAGTTTTCATGATCTTTTTGTCGAGCGTTTGACTAAATTAAATTATCTATTGATCGGGTTTGAACAGGACATGATCACCGCGGGAATGGACACAACTTCTATCTCAGCGGAATGGGCAATGGCTGAACTGGTTAAGAACCCGCGAGTTCAAAAGAAGGCTCAAGAAGAGCTGGACCGGGTCGTCGGGACAGACAGGATAATGTCAGAAAGCGACATCTCGAAACTCCCTTACCTCCAATCGATAGCCAAAGAAGCCTTACGGTTGCACCCACCGACCCCACTAATGCTACCACACAAGGCGAATTCAAATGTGAAACTCGGCAGGTATGATGTCCCGAAAGGCGGTATAGTCCATGTGAACGTGTGGGCCATAGCCCGTGACCCGGCCATCTGGAAGAACCCGGATGAGTTCTGGCCCGAACGGTTCTTTGAGGAGGATGTGGATGTTAAGGGTCATGACTTCCGACTACTGCCCTTTGGGGCGGGCAGACGGGTCTGCCCGGGTGCACAGCTGGCTATAAACTTGGTCACATCTATGTTGGGCCATCTTTTGCATCATTTTGAGTGGACCCCACTGGCAGGTGTGAAGCCCGAAGAAGTGGATTTGACTGAGAACCCGGGAATGGTGACTTACATGCGGACCCCACTTCAGGCCGTGGCTACACCTCGATTACCAAACAACTTGTATAAGCGTGTTCCGGTTTGATAGTTGTGCTGAACTATTTTGTAGTGTTCTTGCATTTTGTAATGGGTTTATGTTACTGGGCTTGGATTTGAGCTCACTTTTGGTTGGTTTTGATATTTGTTATATTGAATTATTGAAAGTGATATGAAGGTTATTAATTAAGGTATTAAGTGAGCAAATGTAACGATAATTAACTTATGTATCTAGTTGTGTAATGTCATATTTGGATACTTTTTTTAAAAGTTTAGGGTATCTTATCATTTTATAGCATTCAGGTTACCTTACTAAGCTTATATAAAGGTTTCTTTATATGTTAGTGATTTTTTATGAATGCCGAAACATTAGGAAAAAATCCAATGTTACGGCATTCATACGAAAATCACTAGCATATAAAAAACCTTTATATGAGCTTATGGTTGTACAAATGAACGTTTAACAACACGAAAACGAACTCCCCTCACCATGAGCATATATGTATGCAATCTTTTTTGTCTATCTGATTTAATAAATTTCTTACTTTATATCGCTAAAATGACATTCCAGAGCATAGTAGTTCAATTCCTTTATCGGTTTCTATACAAGTCGATTTAGGTATTCCAGTAATTTCGGCCTACGGAATGCAGTGGTTTGTGCACATGCTGAATTCCTGCTCACCATGAGAGGGGGCTCCACTAGTTTAATTTATGTTTTTTTATAACGGTGGAGTTTTATAAAGCGCTGACTAGTAAATCGAACATGTGCAACAATAAAACAATTACATGAACAAAAAGAGAATTTTGCAACTACTCTATCCAAGTTATTTTACACTTATTATTTCTAGCGAAATGCATTAAGAAATTTATATATCTATACTATATATAATGTATGAAAGAAGGGCAAATTAAGACACCTTAATTTTAATGGATTTACAAATTTTAATGCATAATATACACCTTATATGGCATGTAAGAGAGGGACAAATTTGTCCATTAAAAATATGTCTTGAAATAGTTACAACATTGCCCAATCAACTTTAAGCAACTTTTGTAAATTTAAGAAAAATAGTACTACTTTGGACATTTATCTTTGCCTATATATTCATTTTAATTTTAATTGTAAATAACTTCTCACTAACGATTTTCCAACGGCCATAACTTTTACATACGTTAATATTTTTATAAAAAATTGCACCATAAAAATGAGCATTTTATTGTCTTTAATTTGATAATGATATTGCTATAATTTTTTAAATAAAAAAATTAACATATTACATATGGGTGTTACAATTCGGTTTTAACGGTTTCTAAGTTATATCGTGAGCCAAGCTGTTGGTTCGATTTTTTGTCATTGAGAACTGAAATTGAACCGTAGAAACTTTAAACTTAATCGTTACTAATGGTTTGGTTTCATGCATTGAGCTTCAATATTAAGTTTACCGTCGAGTCCGGTTTTATATGTCAATTTTCTGTATAAACCATAAACCAAACCGGTTGCTATGATTTAAACATTCGGAAACCGGCTGACCAAAAGTGATGATTGGTTCAAACCTTTTCACGGTTTCAAACGAACCTTGAACATCCACAATTATTACATGATTACTATAATTTTCGTTCATCGCCGCATCGCGCGGGCACCCGTCTAGTACTATATATAATGTATGAAAGGAGGGCAAATTAAGACGCTTGTTTTTAAGGGATTTACAAATGTTTAAACACATGGTACAAGCTAAAATGAGGACAAAGTAGTCATTATAATATAAAATATCACTATTTTCTATTTTCTTCAAAATAGTTACAACTTTTCTCCTTCAACTTTAATCAACTTATATAAATTTAAAAAAAAGTTATAAATTTGGTCCTTCATCTTTTAACTATCTATTCTTTATAATTTCATTTTTAACCCAAATACCCCCACGATTTTTAAATGGTCATAACTTTTTCGTACGTTAATATTTAAAAAAAAAATTGCATCATAAAAACGAACATTTATTTCTCTTTAATTTGAGTATGATATTGTCATAGTTTTTTTTCGGTTAAAAAAATAAAATTTTACATATATGCATTTCCCATCCGGTTTTGATGATTTTAAATTAAACCATGAGCCAAGCCATTATTCATGGTTTCTGGTCACCAAAAACTGAAACTAGACCGTTGATAATAGAAACCCAACAAAACCAAACCATTAACGATGGTTAGGTTTCGTTTTCGTTTGTACTTTTATGTTAAATTGAGTTTAAAATAAGAACTATGAATTTACTTATAACAATAAATTGTTTCACGGTTACAACGAAACAACAAGCACCCATAAATCTACATGATTACCAAGGTATGTATTCCTCGCAGCATCGCGCGGGCACCCATCTAGTATAAGGTAATAAGTATCAGAAACTGACTTAATATGGAAAACAAACAAACAAAAAGATTTAATACGCTAAACTAAGTATAATAATGTTTTAAAAACCGGTTTAAACCGGCCGGTTCAACCGGTTGAACCGGATTTCGGTTAACAGACCGGTATTTGGTACCCGGTACATTCGAGCGGTTTTAAGGATTATCAAACCGGCCGGTATTCATAAAAAACCGGTTCATACCGTTAAACCGGTTTAAAGGCCCATAGGATTTTTATGTATTTCAGGCCCAATTTTTTTAACAATTACCATTAACCTAGCTAGGGTGTACACGGACCGGACGGACACGGACGAGACCTTGTTCGTGTCCGTCCGTTAAGCTTTTGACGGACAAACGGACGGCTCACGAACACTCTACCGAACGAAATTTTGTGTCCGTGTCCGTCCACTAAGAAATTGAGTTTGTCCGTGTCCGTCCATGTCCGTCCATTAATATTGTAAATGGACGTTAACAGACACTAATGGACAAACGGACACTAATAGACTCTAATGGACAAACGAACGCATGAACATTAATGGACACTAATGAACATTAATTGACAAACAAACATATAAACATTAATGGACACTAATAAACAATGAACACTAATACTTTCATTAACGACGAACATACACAAACCTGTCCTTACGGACGTAACCGAACGGACATTACCGGACGTAATCAAACGGACGTTCACGGACACTATTGAACGAACCTGTCCTTTGTCCGTGTTCGTCCATTAAGCTTACCAAACGAAACTTTTTTGTCCATGTCCGGTTCGTTTATTAAACGGACAAACGCAAACGAACTTCTTGCCGAACGGACAAACGGACGTCCACCAACATTTACAGAACGATATTTCACTTTAATTTCTCATCACTCAAAGGAATAGCCTCACCACCGGACGGTTCTGGAATTCTAGTAGAAACTTGTTGACCATGATCCTTCATTTGACCATGATTACATCCATGTCACAAGATTATTATTATTATTATTATTATTATTATTATTATTATTATTGCATATATGATGTGTGTTAATGGTTTAAAATTGGTTATTATAATAATCTTGTATCTATTGAGATTCATAGTTGATTATATTTGGCTTTATTTATCATATTAATATAGTAGTTAATTGATTACACATGGTGAATTTCGTCTTCTAAGCGATCGTGAACTTGATGCATACAACACTCCAATGGTATAAACCTATTGCGCGCATTTATTTAAAAAAACTTTGTTTAAAATCAAGTGCTTTGATATTGTGTTTTGAATATGGATTAACTTTGGATAATATTTTATATGGAATCATGTATTTTTTTGTTTTGTTTTTTTAGCTAAAGTTGCATTTATATGAATTTATAGGGTAAACTATACAACCCGGTTGAACCTCCCGGTACAACCCGGTTCAACCGATTGTACCGTTTTTTAATCGAATCCGGTATGCATAAAATACCCGTTTTTAAAACATTATTATTCATACATGGGATCACTAGGGATGAGCTCATCCGGGATTATACCGGTACTGATCCCGAAAATCCCAAATATTTGGTACCGGTACAGTACCGAAATGTTCGGTTTGATACGGTATCGGTTCGGTACCGGTTTTTCGTGCAAAGAGAAATACCGGTACGAAAACTCAAAACTTGGTACTGATTCGGTACTAATGGTACCGATTCGGTACCACCGAAAATGCTCATCCCTAATCACTAGTAACCTTTTCTTTTTCCCTTAGTTGTCTCGAGTGCGTCTTTACGACACTTTGCCTCATATGCCGGAATTAGTCTGCACTAAATATTACAAAAGATGATTCTAAACTCATGTGTGATGACTTTTTTCTAAAAGAAATCAAGTAAATGACACGAGTGGAATACGCAAAATTGGCTCACTCAGATGTTAGATGTTGCTATATAGACTAATAGTCCTTCGATGGTTCGTTCATGTAAGTTCTTCAAATAATCAAAAATTTCTAAATCTTATTGATTTTTAGCATTCTAATTTTTATTTCTTTATTTTTTGTGAATATGAGGTGTCAAAGGCGGTTTAGTTTTTATATTGGAACATTCATGTTTAACGCATTGAGTTGTACGTTGATCGATTTATCATTGATTTGTATGTTGATCGATTTATCGACAAGAATATGTAAGCCTTGTGTGTTCTTTATATAATTAACCATGACTTTAATGTTCATATGTTTAAATAGGTTAAAGAGATGCAACTTGTTGTCCGTTTACATGCATATCTACTTTAATTAGATTATTTTATTTGTTTTAATGGAAAAGTGCTTAACAATAGTTGCATGATTAAATTATTTTCTAATTTCTTTGGCTTCTTTATCTCTTGCTATCAAATTTGAAGAGACGTATCCCCCCTCATTATTGCATGATGACAATCTAGAAAATAATGATTCAAAACACGTATTTTGCTTACTTTTATTGACATACTTCAATATGTTGAATTATTGTAGATTATAGATTATTTATATATTGATCATGTGTCACTACCATGAACGAACTCAGATAAGTGATGAAGCTTGGACCGGGGGGGGGGGGGTTGGTCGTGCTCAAAATCTCTAGACAAAAACAAATAAATTTACACTCCAATCAAATACCTTGCTTTATTTATTATCTTTACAAACAATAAAGAGTCTGTGCTATAAATGTTTCAATTTATATTGGAAAATCTACAATCCTGCGTTGTCTCGAGCGCGTCTTTACAACACTTTGACTACTATATCGATCATCCAAATGGTACTTGGGAGACATGTGATTTTCTTCATGTGATTAAGGGTGGGACATGCATCTAACCTCTTGTTTGATGATTAGTTTTAAAAAGAAATCAAGTACATAACATGAGTGGAATACACAAAATTGACTCGATTAGATGTTGCTAAATTGACTCGATTAGATGTTGCTAATTATAGACTAAAAGGCATTCAAGGGTTCGTTCATGTAAGTTCTTCAAACATTCCAAGTTATCTAAATTTGGTTGATTTTGAGTATTCTAATTGTTATTTTTTTGTGAATATGTAGCGTCAATGTCAAAGGCAGGTTAATTATAGTATCGGAATAGTGTTTAACGCTTTGAATTATGTTGATCAGTTTATCGACAAGAACAATTTTCATGTAAGCCTTGTGTTTTCTTCATATATATAGTTACCATGATTTTGATGTTTTGATGCTTAAATATTAGGGTTTGCCGTGAATGTTGTTAAAATTAACATTTATTTTCTTAATTGTTTGGAACGACGACTCTCTTGTGCATGTATTAGGTTAAACATTCTTTAAACTTGGAGAGTCTCGTTGCCTCACTTATGCCAGACTATGTTGTCTTAATCGGACCCACACTGGCTTTCAGAGTTTGACTTGGGTATTCCCCCAAGAAACTATATCGCCGGCTGCCACTTAACAGTCGAAACTCTCTGACTTAACACACGATGGAACGAAATTCCCCGTGTGCCCTCGGGGACACAGTGGGACAAAAAAGGGTAGAATAGTTGCATCAGGAAATTGTTTTCTTTGGCTCCCATGTCCCTTGCTATAAATTTGGGGAGATGTCCTGCCTCGTTGCATGAAATTTGGGTGACAATCTCTTTTGATTAATTACATCTTTTTTTAAATACATTTTAGTTTTCACATAAAAATAAATACAGGGTAAAATGTGATACAAATGAAATTAACCTATTAAGTGTACAAATAACTTAGTATTTATTATGACTATATAGTTTTAAACTAGTTCTACACTTAAAAAATGAATTAGAGTATTATCTAGTTTAAAAACTGTGGCGAAGTAATTATAATAATTACTCTAGCACTAAATATATTTGGATGAATTATGATCACACATCAAAAGAAGGTAAAAATATACCATGATTTTTCAAAAGAAAACATAACTAGCATTTATGCATGTTTATTTTAATTGGAGGTATATGTCTCCAAAAGTTCTAGTTCAATACATATATGTCATTATCCTTATCACATAATTACATAATCACAAACCACGTTGAGTTTATAGCGAAGAATAAATAGGTACACCCAATAAGCTGATTCCTGCATCCGCAATAAAAATATTACCTGTCACGTAATATGATGAGTCATGGATTAAATACCTAACCAACGACGTCAAGGCTGGGTTGGTAGTGCCAAATTCTCTTAACGGCGCTCCTTTTAAAGCTATACTTTCTAACCACTTCTTTTGCATAAGTCCCTCCGTAATCTCAGATTTGAAAAGGCCGGAAAATATAGAGTTTACCCTAATTCCGTGTTTTCCAAGTTCCATTGCCATTACCTGCAACAAGAACAAGTCATTGATTAAACTCCTAATCTTATATCACATGCTCAGATCATGCATAATAATAGTAAGAACATCAATAATAATAATAATAATTTAAACTTTATATATGTCAAGCTTTGTAAGTATCCGTCGTGATTGTAAAGTTTGGAGGATGAACTCTTGTAGTAGTATCAATGGTGGATTTTGAAGAAGCATACGCAATAGCTCGTGGACTATATGCACGTTGAAGACCAACAATCGAAGATATGTTGATTACAGATCCAACGTGATTAAAAGCACACATTTGAAGGCAAACATACTTTGAGACCAACCATGATCCTTTTACATTTGTCCTAAAGGTCTTATCCCAATCTTCTTCTGACCAATCCAATGGATTTTGTACGGGACCTAGATATATAACATAACATCATAAACTCAGTGAACATATAAACATGCGTGTGTGTGTGCATATCTGATTCAAGTTAGAACCTTTAAATTGTTTAAATGTTTATAAGTTGTTTAATTCACTCTTTTTTGTTACAATATTTGTGAATTATTATGAGTGATGGTGTGTTCATTCACTGAGAAATACACTATTGATTGTGAAACAATTAAAATATAATAGTTTATTCACTCGCTAGCAGAAACATGTATTTATAATCAAATTGTAACAGCAAGGCCCTCGTACTACGAATATTGTTTGCTTTGCTATTGATGGATTGCCTATCTAGAAGCTCACGAATTTGTTTTGGGTTGCCCAATCAGACTTACCAAGATGTCACTCATTCCGGTAATACTTGTCTATTTCCACTTGAGCTTACTTAATTGTGGAGTTTTCATCTACTCCACAACCAGCTAAGCCCAAGATGCGTTGGTTATTTAAGATGCAAAGCATTTATTATGAATAAGAATCTCTCATGTCCACGACTGATGTGAGATTTTTCAGGGTGTTATATTAAAATTTTCATGAGGAGACTTTTACTCGACATGTTGCCGACTCGGGTGAATCTTTGTAATAAAGGTACTAATTTACAATGCATGTGTATTGTACTAATGAGATAGAAACAATGGAACAATTATTTGGTACTGTTATATTGCTTCCTGGGCTTGGAGATCGATTATGGTACGGCAAAACAAAAACATAGACGGTCACATGGTGATGAAGCCTACCAATATGGTACGTCAACTTGGTTAGATTCGTTAAAAATCTCCAAAACTAAAAAATAGGTGGTGTAAGGTATTATTTACATGTTCTGGTGGATGATTTGAAAGACTCGAAAGTTTTGATTTGATTTCACATTAATCTTTTTATGTGGACAGTTAGCCGAAACAGTAAAATCAATTTCTCTTGGGTCACATGGTTAAATAACCCTATTCTTTATAACGTAATGTTCAACTTGTGTGGTCAACATTTTCTAGCCATCATGATTTTGTAAAAATCTTTTGGAGTTAAAAAAAATTGTTTTGTTTTCGGTACATTAACAATCTATAGATTTAAATACAATCTATAACAACGGTAACAAAAGTATATGACAAATACTAGTAAGTAGTAATAATGATAATAAGATATATATTTTTTACTTGAAACAACAACTAAAAACATAATAAAACAGTTAAAAAAAGTCAAGAATGCTATATAATATAGTGAAATTAGCTTCTATTCCATTTTACACTTTTGTTATTCACGAAGATTTATATATTTGTCTTAATAGCTAAATACAAACCCTTTTTATTATATCATATAGATGATGACTGAAAATACCTGTAATACTGGCATTATTGATTAAAATATCAATACGGCCAAAAGCATCCCACGCCTTTCTCACTGATGCTTCAATGGTCTGACCATCGGCACTAACATCAAGCTCCACCGATACTGCCACTACACGGTTGTTTCCACCTTCATTTTTGTTCTTCCACAAATCCAAATTGTTAATTTCATTGCATAGAACCTTTAAGCGGTCCAATCGGCGAGCGGAGGCAATGATCCTGCAACCGGATTTGGCTAAGTCCATACAAAACTCCCAGCCGAGCCCAGAAGATGCGCCGGTAACCATCACGATCTTGCCATTGAGGTCTAGACACGGTTCCATTTCAAAGGTGGCTATACAGTTTATAACTAGATTTTCAAAGTATTATATAAACTAGCAACATAAAGAGAACGTAGTGTTAATTTGACCATAACATCAAGTTGATTTAGTTTTCATTTTGTTACTACTAAAAGCAAATACTGTGGCATAGTATCTTATTGTATTTAGAAAAAGGCCTACGGTATGTGATAGAATGTGATATTTTGATAATAATCAATAATGTTGTGTGCCCTTCATTCATTCATTCAGAATAATTTATACAAATACATTTTCATACCCCCACATTCTAGGGATAAGCAAATGATAAGGGATATTGATACCGTACACGAGCATTTTGGCACCGTTACAGGTACCAAACCCACCCCAGTCGGACATCACGCCACGACGCTACCCATCTGTCCGCTCTATTGCCACCTCCTCCAGGCATCGGGAAGTTGCCCATGTTGTGGGTGCTCTTATATATACGAGGTTTCAGACTGTAACATCAGTGTAACCACTATAAATTTTTGTTCTTATAGATTTCTTTTCTACTTTATTTACAACCAATGTTGCAACAATCCTGACTAAACGTCGATTAATCGCTAGTCCCCACTTCATTAATTAAATTTGGGCTAATCGGTCAGTTAATCAATCAATGGTCAAATGCGGCCAAAACCAAGGTTAATCGGCTTTTTCTGATGAGGTTCTAGCCAAAATTTGCAGTTTCCGGCGAGATTTCGATCAAAATCAGCGGATTCTGACGAGATTCCAGCAGGAATCAGCGGTTTCTAGCGATATTTCAGCCAAAATGTGTTTGTGCATGTATAAAACTGAAAATTACATATAAAAATGTGTATATGTATATATAAAACTTAAAATTATACATTTAAATCCGATCTGATTAATCGTGATTAATCACTAGTCCTCACCCGACCGCCCAACTAACGACTATCGATTTTTATAACAAATATTTATCTCAAATCGATCAATAAAAAAAATTTAACAAACAATTTGAAACTAAACAACTACTAAAACATTTATTATTAATTTTAAAGTAACATATTCGGAAAAAACACTGTAGGTATGACGCAAGAAGAGAATGTCTATTAGAATTGATTCCTTCTTTAATTTTATTGGAAGATGAATTTTATTTTTTTTAACAACCAAGTAACGTCAGGTACTCCGTACGCGGCCTCAATTGGCTAAAGGTAGCCTGAGCCGGCCACTAGTCCGGACGGACGGAGCCCCTAGCGGTCCACTTATTGAGGTATTCACCGGATAAAACCCGACCCCAAGCCCGCCAAATGGCACGACAGCGAGGAGCCGGTAAAACCGGGTGAGATCAGGACCCGAACCAGGGTCATCCCTCATATCTCCCATATAAATTGGTGATGGTAAGATTTAAACCCTCTACCTCTCACTAGTAAAGTGAGTACCCTACCATTAAGCCACATCCAATTTATATTGTAAAATGAATTAATAATGAAATTAGTGTACATTATTATCACATATAAATACCAACAATACTTCATTATTTTTATTTATTCCAACCTCAACCTTTCACCATTTTTATTTATTTAAATCTTCAATGGCTAATTTTTCAAACGAGGATTTCGAATTCTCAGATATTCATACCGCCGAATAATTCCGACAATGGTATGTCTTTTTTTCAAACGATAGGAGTATACAATTTTTCAAATATCTCATTGAGCAAGCCGAAGAGGAAGACACGACAACATTATAGAGCATTCCTAAAAAAATCGTTTGACGTGATAGCGAAAAATGACCATTTAGTTTAAATTTTCGTATTTTAATTTTTTTGTTTGAATTGTCGTATTTTATTTTTCCGGTTTTTAATTATGTAATACTTTCAATCCTAATGAAGTTTTAATTTTGATTACATATAATTGTTTAATTTATTTTAAATAAATAAAATACAACGATCTACTAGGGTACTTGTGTGTATGTGTTATAAGTAATTTTGTGATTTGTGAGTATTTGAGAGTAGAAATGAGATGGTAGTACAAGATTGGTCGGTGTATAAAGTATTACGGTATTACCCATGAGTACCTGCTTGCTTCCCCCCTTAAATTTGATAGCTTACGTAAATGCACGATTTTTATAAGATTTAACCACATAAATTAAATGTTCTACAGCTTTTATATGTATCGTTAATGTACATAAATATTTTTCCTTACAGCATGAATGTTACAAAATTCAGTATATAAAATATTATTCGTCAACAGAAAACATAACTAGAATAAATGCCATATGCATTTAATTCGAGATATACGTCTCTAAAAGATCTTATTCAATACATGTATCATTATCATCATAATTAACATATAACATAGTGACACAAGAAGTTGAGTTTAAAGGGACGAATAGATCGGGACACCCGACAAGGTTAATCCTGCATCAACGATAAAAATATTACCCGTCACGCAATATGACGAGCCATGGATTAAGTACCTAACCAATGACGTCAAGGCTGGGTCGGTAGTGCCAAACTCTTTTAATGGTGCTATTTTTGAAGCCACATTTTTTACCCACTTCTTTTGCATAAGTTTCTCCGTAATCTCCGACTTAAAAAGGCCAGGACATATAGAGTTTACCCTTATTTTGTGTTTTCCAAGTTCCATTGCCATTACCTACATGATGATAGTAATAATAACAATTTATACTTTAAATATATAAAGCTTTGTAAGCATCTATCGTGATTGTAAAGTTTGGAGGACAAACTTTTGTCATAGTATCAAGGGCTGATTTTGAAGAAGCATACGCAAGACTTCGGGGACTATACGTACGTTGAAGCCCAGAAATTGAAGATATGTTGATTACAGATCCAGCATGATTGAAAGCACGCATTTGAAGGCAAACATACTTTGAGACCAACCATGATCCTTTTAGATTTGTCCTAAAGGTTTTATCCCAATCTTCTTCTGACAAATCCAATGGGTTTTGTACCGGACCTAGATATACGGCATAACATTATAAACTAGGTTAGGTGTACATACAACAATTGTATGATAAGTACATATGATTCATGTTCGAACCACTACAATGTTATAAGTTATTTAGTTCACTCTTTGTGATTACAATATCTGTGAAACAATTAAAATATTATAGATTATGATTTTATCCACTAGCTAGCAAAAACATGTATATATATACGTGATTAAATAAATCAAATGTAACAACCAACTCATACCACCAATATTGTCTGTTTTGCCCCATTGGATTGTCTATCCAAAAACTCACTGATTTGTTTGAAGTTGCCCAAGGAGAGTTCCCAAGAGGTCGTTCATTCTAGTACTAGTTTCACCTGAGTACGTTTAACTATGAATTTTTCATCTACTTCACAACAACTAAGCCAAAAAGTGTGGTGATTTAAGAGGCAAAGCTTTCTTTATGAGCCAAGAATCATTCTTGGCCACGCTTGATGTGAGATTTTTCGGGGGTGTTATATCAACATTTTCACGAAGAGGCTTTTACTCAACAAGTTGTCAACTCGGGTGAATCTTTGCAATAAAGGTATTGATTTACAATTTACGATGTGTCCCTTTTGCAGTTGTCAACTTATTTGGTACATGTGATATTGCTTCTCGGTGATCGATTATGGTATGGCTAAATATAGATGGCCCGTGAAGAATTAATCTTGAATTATTAGTAAAGTTAAAGGTTTATTTAATTATGTTTTAATTTAGGTAATTGAATTGTAGTAAGTTTAGGAAAGGTCTTTCCTTGGAGAGGAAGTTAGTGATTGTATTGGAGAGCAAGTTAAGTAGGTCTATAAATAGAGGTCTAAATTATTGTTTTCATTGAGAGAGTTGTTTCTCCTGGTGAGAGTTAAGAGAGAGTTAAGGAGTCTCATCTCCATGTCGTTTGATAAGTTCGTGAAGTTCGTTTGTTAAGTTTGTTTGATTATATATGAAAAGAGTCGAGGGTTGTCACCCCAATATCGCGTGATTGTTTGTTTGATAAGTTCGTTTGATATAATTGTTTGATCCGTCTGGGCCAACAATTGGTATCAGAGCTTAGGCTCGTTCAAAGAAGAGAGTTTGATTATCCGCTTTGTTTTGTTCGATCGGCGGGTCCTTCTGTTTGCCGTTTGCGAGATAAAAGAGAAGTTGCGTGATATAATATATGTCACAATTGTGTTTGTGTTTGGGAATAACACAACTGACGACATAAATAATATTATTTGTGTTTGATATTTTTATTCCTTACGTGGAAGGCTACTGCCATCATATTGGTGTTATTATTGTTCATTAATTAAATAGTCATTGCAATATATCACTCACGTCACCCTTTTATGATAAAGTGGTTTGTAAAGAGTAGGTGAATAAGAAAAGAGAGTACGCCGAATTAATTTGAAATCCACATCAAATTTGTGAACGAGCCGAGAACGATTCAAGAGTAGACTATTTTTAATATTGGTTCTAACGTATCGAAGCAAGGGGTTTGACACCGTTAAGTGTTTACTGGCGGAAGAAAAATCAACGGCATGACGGGTGATAAAGAAGCAGGAAGTTCGGGAACAGTGAAAGAATCGATAGGTGGTTTTGTTTTGCAAGCACCAAAGTTAACTTCGACCAACTACGCGTCATGGTCGGTTATGGTGAAAATTATTTTGGGCGTGAATGGTTTGCATGATGCGATTGATAAAGAAAATGGTGCGGGAATTGAAGAAAGAAAGAAGTTTATGGCTTTGGGTGTTATCTTTCAAACCCTGCCTGAAGACATGATGCTTCAAATGGCCAAGTATTCAGAACCGAAAGATGTTTGGGAAGCATTAAGAGTTCGTTATCTTGGTGCAGAAAGAACTCAGAAAGCTCGTGTTCAAATGCTAAGAACCGAGTTAGATGCATTGAAGATGGGGGAGACAGAAAGTATTGATGATTATGCAGCGAAGCTGGGTGGAGTACAGTCAAAGTACAAGAGCTTGGGAGCGGTACTTGAAGAAGAGGTTTTGGTAAGAAAATTCTTGAACTCTATGCCGGATAAATATTTACCTGTTGTTTCGTCCATGGAGCTACTCGTAGACATCGAAACAATGGCGTTTGAAGATGTGGTTGGACGTTTAAAGGCATATGAAGAAATAAACAAGTTCAAGAATGTGAATGGAAGTTCATCCCAAAGTCAGCTCATGTTCACCCAAAACGAAAAGAAAGTTGAAAACTACCGAGGACATGGTAGAGGCCGTGGAAGATACAACGAACGAGGAAGAGGGAACCAAAGATGAAATGGTGAGCGTAAGAATGATGAACGGGGTGAATACCGGAGAAAGAACCCTATAGAATGGGAAGATAGAAGGAAGTATGTAACGTGCTACAACTGTGGTAAGATTGGGCACTACTCGAATGAATGTAAGGAACCAAGCAATGGGAATGATGAAGTGAATTTGACAAAGAAAGAAGATGATGTTGATCCTTCTTTGTTCATGGCAGTTGGTTCAATAAGGAAAGTAAGTTTGAATGAAGAAAGGGTTATCCCTGGTGTGTTTGAAAAGGATGAAAAGAATGAAAGTACATGGTACTTAGACAATGGTGCAAGTCATCATATGTCAGGAAAGAAATAGTTCTTTACTACCTTAGATGAACAAGTTTCGGGTCAAGTGAATTTTGGTGATGGATCCGAGATTGAAATCAAAGGTAAAGGTAATGTGACTATGGTAAGTAAGACTGGTGAAAAAAAACGTTTTATGATGTTTTCTATATCCCTAAGTTGAAGACCAGTCTTCTTAGCTTGGGAAAGTTGGATGAAGAAGGATGTAAGATTGAAATAGCCAATGGGACATTGAGGCTATATGATAAGAGAGAGAGATTGTTGATGAAGGTTCAGAGAAATCTGAATATGACGTACAACATCAAGCTTCAGGTATGTTGTAATCCTAATAACTTTGAAGTTGAAAAGAAAGAAAATTATGATGCGAAACCGATTATGAAAGTGAAGGAAATTCGGTTTGGAACAATCCCGAATAATTTGTTTGGAGTTCGTGAAAGTATTAGTCAAGAACGAGTCGATGAGAAGAAGCGATTTGAGAAAGAAAATGACGATGTATTTTCAAAGTTAAGTACGGAAGGTACGAATGCTAAGTTTGAAGAATCGGTGAAGCAAGTATGCTATAGTCAGTTGAAAAGAAGAAATAAAGGTAAGAAGATGAATAATTCAAGATTAAGGGGATGAATGAAGGATTAATCTTGAATTATTAGTAAAGTTAAAGGTTTATTTAATTATGTTTTAATTTAGGTAATTGAATTGTAGTAGGTTTAGGAAATGTCTTGCCTTGGAGAGGAAGTTAGTGATTGTCTTGGAGAGCAAGTTAAGTAGGTCTATAAATAGAGGTCTAATTTATTGTTTTCATTGAGAGAGTTGTTTCTCCTGGTGAGAGTTAAGGAGTCTCATCTCCATGTCGTTTGATAAGTTCGTGAAGTTCGTTTGTTAAGTTTGTTTGATTATATATGAAAAGAGTCGAGGCTTGTCACCCCAATATCGCGTGATTGTTTGTTTGATAAGTTCGTTTGATATAATTGTTTGATCCGTCTGGGCCAACAGCCCCATGGTGACAAAGTCGAGACCAATATTACGACTTGGTTAGAATCATTAAAAATGTCTAAAACTAAAAAACAGGTGGTGTAAGGTATTGTTTAGACGTTTTGGTTGGTGATTTGAAAGTCTCGGAATAAAACTATTTTCAAGCCAAACTATTTGAAGATGAAATTTACTTTTGACTTGATTTCGCAATTTTCTTTTATGTGGATAGTTAGCCGGAACAGTATAATCAATTTCTCTTGAGCCATATAGTTAAAAAAATACCTCTTCTTTATAATGTAATGTTCTACTTGTTTGGTTTACATTTTCTAACCATCATCATTTTATAAAAATCTTTTGTTGATAAAAAGATAAAGGGCTCGCTTGTTTCCGTACATTATAAAATTAAATACAATCTATAACTGAAAGATATAATCTTGATTTTATATATAAACAAGGATTAAGTGTGAACAACTGAGAAGTATAAGACATAAACTAAAAGAGTATTAAAATTGTGGGTTTAGATGAATGTGATGTTTATCTTTAATTTAATAAGTTATGAGGAATTAAATGTCATGTTTAGGATTTATTAATGAGTAGTTTGAGTGTGACGACACATATTTGATGAAAAGGAAATAAAAGTCAAAAAGGAAGAACGGTATATTATTAACTAGTTTTTATCCTCTGTATCACGGTGATTGTTTTATATTATTTGTTTTAATATTTATTTATTTTTTGAATTTATATTTTTTTATTATGAAAGTTAATAATATACTTATGGTTTGATGATAAATTGTTTAACAAATAAATAAGATGTTATAACCCGTTTTAAAAGCTATATGGTTTTAATGAAACCCAAGACCCGTTTATTTCTTTTACTATAAAATTGGTTTTTTAATTATAAATAATATTTATGAAAGTTAATAATATACTTATGGTTTGATGAGACCCAAGACCCGTTTATTTTTTTTACTATAAAATTGGTTTTTTAACTTAAATAATATATATATTTTTTAAAATTAATAAGATTTTAATTTTTAGTATATCCTATTTTATAGGATTTTTACATCAATAATTTGGTAAGAATAATTTTTAATTTAATGAGATGTTATAACCCGTTTAAGGTATATCTGGGTTTGGTAAGACCCATACCCATGAATTCGGGTCAAATGCATGAGAAGCCTCCATTTAAAAATCAAGCAAATCTGGTGACTCCAAAAAAAGGGGGGAGCGACCACATCGCGACACGTAGGATTTTTATGTTTTCGTTTATATATATTATAGATTATATATATATATATATATATATATATATATATATATATATATTATATTTTATACATTATATTACGGGAGTTTATTCAAGTTTTTGTTTTAATCGTTTTGCTATTTTATGATGATTTATTTTATTTTTAACGTAGTTTAGTTTTAATTTAATACATATATATTAGTTTGTTATTTTTTAGATTTTTAAGGAACAAACATAAACGGACACGAGCATGTTGACTTTTTTAAATGAACAAAAATGAACACAAATATTTGTCTAATGAAAAAGAGGATGTTAATGTAGTTGACAATGGTGGATAGTGTCGGAAGTGAACCGGCGATGAAGATAATAGACCAGAGATAGAGAACATGTAAAGGAGATAAAATAAATTAGGGTTTGATGATAGTGTTTACCAATAAATTAGATCTTATAACCCATTTGAGGGCTATTTGGGTTTAGTAAGACCCATAACCCGTGTAAATTATTCTTTGATGATTAAGAGATTATTTTACAAATAAATGATATGTTATAACCCGTTTAGGAGTTATCCGGGTTTGGTCAGACCATGGCCCACAAAAATTATTGTTTGATTATGAAAGAGTTTCGTAAATATTTGAGATGTTATAACCCATTTAAAGACTATCCGGGTTTGATAAGACCCATACCCGTGAATTCTGGTCAAATGCATGAGAATCCTCTATTTAGAAATCAAGCAATCTGGTGGCTCTAGAGAATGGGGAAACAACCTAAGAGCGACACATAGAATTTCATGGTAGACAATTATATAGATAGTTAGATTAAAACACAAATCAAGTCAAAGGGAGTAGACCAGGTTTGTGAAGTTCCTTTTTATTCTAGCGAAGTCCAAAGTTGAGGTTCGCGAAGAATCAACGGAGAACAAAAAAAAACCTTGAAGGTGAGGAGTTGTGATAACCAATTGTGTGAAGCAATAAAAAATGAGACGAGAAGTCAATTGCGTGAAGCAATCAAGTTTGTTGTGAAAGCGGGTTCTAGAAGAATTAATCTGTGACAGATCAAAGTGGGAACTTGTGTGATCCGTGAGAAGAAATCAAGAAAGAATCGTGTGAAGTAGAATCGATAGAAGGAGGTTTGACTAAACACGTGTCACGGATGTTTTCGGAACTGTGAAAGATATAATCTTGATTTCACATATGAACGAGGTTTAACTGTGAATAGCTGAGAAGTATAAGGCGTGAACTGAAAAAGAGGTTAAAATTGTGGGTGAAGATAAATGTGATGTTTATCTATAATTTAATGGGGTTAGGTTAAAATACAAAGTAAACAAAAAATAAGTAGGGTGAGAAATAATATAGTTCATTAATCTTAGATTTAAATGGTTGTGATTAATTTGAAAAGAAAAAAGTGATAGAATTGGCATATATAGAACTAGCTTTAGAGCTCGTGTAGCACACGGGATGATCAAAATAATTAAGTTACAAATAAAGCAATACATAATGTACATATGAAAAAATGTATTACATCTATGCATGTATCATTATACATAAATTGATTTTATTTATATCAAATGATTTTTTCCAAAAAAAATAAACTTAATAAAAAAATCTAATTTGATAAAAGTTAGAAGCATTGATAGATCTAGAGGTGGCATGTCGGAAGTGTTTGCCATTTTTTCTTAAATTTTAATAGCCATGGGAAAAATACTCAATGTACAAAATCCTGAATCTTTTGACTATTTTCAAAAGTTTCCTTAAAAATAAATTCGAAACTCAATCACAATTAAAACTCTAACTTTCATTTGATTTACATTTTCAAGTCAAAAAACTTTTAACTCGTAACAAGTTTGACAATAAATCTATTTGCACTTAAAATTTTAAAAATATTCAGATTACTCATATTTTACCCATAACAAATTTGAGCCAAATGTAGTTAATTTGTACCAAACGATCTATTTACCAACTTTTAACCCGTAACATCAAATTTAAGTTTCACAAAAAACCTTAAGCAATCCTTGATAAGAAAACCTAAGAAACTAAATATGATAAACTTTATTATATTTGAAAGTGATTGGTTTATACTATCTTTATAATTTAGCACATATATCCATAGTTTACTAAATTAACCGAAAAAAATAAATAGATGGGTTTAAATCATAAAAATATAATTTATAAATTTATATGACAATGTAAAAAAAACAATAGATAAATAGATTTATTTTTAACAAATGGATAAAATTTATACATATATTTATAATTTAATGATTAAAAAAATTACTTCGTAAATCGAAAGCATATTAGAATTTATTTTTTTTTACAATCTTCAATAATAAACATAGTATAATATATCAATGATAATATTAAAATTATATTCTTTTCAATTTTTAACAAACATAGTTTGTTGTTGATTTTTGGATTTCATCAAATATGTTATGAAATATAATCTATCAATGTATAGAAGTATAACATGCAAATGTTTTTTTTTTATAAAATGATAAAGTATATGGATATAATAGAGTTTAAATAAAAATTAATAATTTAATCATGTTATAAATATAATATAAATGGAGTGTAAAATGAAAGTGAATAATTATTGATATATGACATATATTAGTTTTAGAGGGAAAATAATTATGAGAATTAACCACAAACTGACATGTGTCACAATTATTTTACAGTACTTTATTAGAATAGGTAGATTGTCCTTATTTGTTGCTTTCTTTCTTCACATGCAAGACACATGTCAATTTTTCAATCATTTTAAAACGTCTATAATTTTTTCATACGATAATTGTTTTATAAAAAATGTTTACCATAATAAAAAAACGTTTTTTTATCTTTAATATGCGTACCATATTGATGAGAAAAATTAAAAAAAAATTATGGGGTTTTTATACATTGTGTTATTAGTTGGTCATTGTGTTTTTTTTTTTAATTGAGTTTTTTACATTGTGTTATAGGTTATGTTCAGTGTTTTTCAATCGTTACACATATTAAAGATAAAATTTAAAACAAAAATTATGTATTATGTCTTTATGCTCATCATTTTGTCTCTTGCTCGTTATTGTGTCTTTCGACTTATCATTGTGTATTATATTCAGGCCATTGTGTATTATGTATTTACCATTGTGTTTTACATTTCAGATCATTGTGTAATATGTATTCACCATTGTGTTTTACGTTTTATGTTATTATGTAATATTCATTCTTCATTGTGTTTTATGTATTACATAACGTTGTTATTTTATCATTGTATTTACATAGTAGAATTACACAACGGTGTTATTTCAATATTACAATTTTCAGATTTCATCACTTTTGGGAAAAAAAACACAATGATGAGCATAAAGACACAATGATGAACATAAGACACAATGATAAACAGCATGACACAATGACGTAAAAAAAGTTTTATAAAAAAAAGTCATACTCGTATTAAAGATAAAAAAACGTTTGTTATAATAGTGAACTTTAAAAAAAATCGTATGAAAAAGTTAATAAACGTTTTAAAATTGTGGGGGAATTGACATGTGTCTTACATGTGACTAGTGAAAATATGTGTTTTTTTTCCTTTATGTCATTCATTTGGTCTTCACTTGACACATGCCAATCAATTATGACTTCTCATTGTTCTCATTTTTATTACACATGTAATTTAATATTCCTCGTTTTGAGGAATTAGAGATCATGTTTAGGATTTATTAATTATTAGTTTGAGTGTTATTAGGAGGTAGAGTTGGAGTAGGAAATAAGAATTGGTCTTCTGTACAAATTTTATTTGTGGTTTTTGTTCTCAATTAACTCGACTTGTGATTAAGTCATACAACCGTGTTGTTTTTGATTGATCGATCCAAGTATTTCCAACAACAACGACTATAATAAAAGTTTTTGACAAAAACCTGTAAGAAATAATCAAAACATGGCCGTCTACGAGAATTGTTAAAAAAATTGGGCCGAAGGTGAAAAAAATTAGGCTTTAAGTAAAAGGAGATATGGACTTACTTCGTTATGATTTGGGTTGGGTGTAAAGAAATTTTGTATGAAATATGCTTAAATATGTCTCATGTGAAACGAACCTGCAACCTTTTGGTTGTGAGTCATACCCATTTGTCAATGGACCAAGTTAGTAGTTGTGTAATTGAGTTTAAACATTAATTATACATACTTTCATAAAAATATATATCAACTTTTAAAAATATATATCAAACCTAGAGGGGTGTCGGGCCAGAGGCCGTCGACCACCCTGCCCTCCTTGAAAGCTAGGCTGAATAAGAATAATGATTATAAGATATTTTTCGTGACTTCATACAACAATTAAAAACATTAAAAACCGTTAAATTCTAGAGTTTGTTATATAATCTAGTGAAATGAGTTGTTGTTACTCATATAGATTTATATTATTTTTAACAACGTAACACACGCCCTTTATATTATATCATATAGATGATGACTAAAAATACCTGTAATACCGGCATTATTGATCAAAACATCAATACGGCCAAAAGCATCCCATGCCTTTCTCACCGACGCTTCAATGGTCGGACCATCGGCACTAACATCTAGCTCCACCACCACCGCCACTATGTGTTGGTTGTGACCTTCATTTTCGTTTTCATGTACATTAATTGTGTCGCATAGAACCTTGAGACGGTCAGTTCGACGGGCGGAGGCAATGATCCTGCAACCGGATTTGGCTAAGTCGATACAAAATTCCCAGCCGAGACCAGCAGATGCGCCAGTTACCATTACGATCTTGCCACTAAGGTCTAGCCACGGTTCCATTTCAAAGGTTGCTATAATGTTGCTAACTAGATTTTCAAGTGTTAAATAAACTAGCAACATAATATACTATTTATACCAGCCAGAGACCTACTACATGGTGGTTTTAATTTGACAATAAGTAACGTCAGGCCAATTTTTTCATTAAAGTTGATTTAGTTTTGATTTTGTTACTATAAAAATAAATATTGTGGCACATTATTTAAATCTATCTATAATAATATATATAAACGAAGATCCAAAAATCCTAGGTGTCGCGATGTGGTCGCTCCCTCTTTTTTTGGAGTCACCAAAATTGCTTGATTTTTAAATGGAGGATTCTCATGCATTTGACCCGAATTCATGGGTATGGCTCTTACCATACCCAGATATTCCTTAAACGGGTTATAACATCTCATTAAATAAAAAATTATTCTCACCAAACTATTGATGTAAAAATTCTATAAAATAGGATACACTAAAAATTAATATCTTATTTATTTTAAAAAAGATATATACATTATTTAAATTAAAAAAAACCAACTTTATAGTAAAAAAAATAAACGGGTCTTAAGTCTCATCAAACCATAAGTATATTATTAATTTTCATAAATATTATTTATAATTAAAAAAATCAATTTTATAGTAAAAAAAATAAACGGGTCTTGGGTCTCATCAAAACCATATAGCTTTTAAACCGGGTTATAACATCTCATTTATTTGTGAAACAATTTATCATCAAATCATAAGTATATTATTAACTTTGATACAATAAAAAAATATAAATTCAAAAATAAATAAATATTAGAACAAACAATATAAAACAACCCCGTAATACGACGAATAAAAACTAGTTAGTTATAAAAAGGCGTAGGGTATGGTATAGGTCAAATCTGGTTTGTGATAAGTTCATGTTAAAAAACAAGTTCTCACTAGATAGGTTAGGCCAAAATGGGTTGTAAGAAAGTATTGATTCGGTTTTGGTTGAAACGGGTTGTGGTTGAAATGAATCGTCGAATAAAAGCATATCAAACCTAGTTCCCCTGCTACATTTTATGGGTGATTGAGGTGGTGGCAGAAGTGACAAAGTCAGTAATAGTGGTGGTGTCAACGACAATAATTGTGGTGACAACAATATAGCACCATGTAACATCCCGAAATTTCCAAAATGATATTAATTATATTACTTAATAATAGAGGGAAAGTTGACTCGGGTTCGGGAAATAAATAATAGAGTAGGAGTTGGTATGAGTCGGGCTAGTGTTAGGTTAATTGAGATGGGGTAAATGAGAATGGGATTTAAGGGATATAAATATCCCCTAAACCCAAAAATATCTTCATTTACATCTATTCCTTCACACTTCCAAAACACACACACACCCCATACACAAGCCGACCGGCGGCCGAGATCCGAGGAGAGAGAGAGAGGCCGAGAGCCGTAGAGAGAGAGACCAAGATCCGAGAGAGAAGAGAGAGCGGTTGGTTGTGATTAAGCAAGGAAACAAGATCCAACAAGCTCAAAAAGGTAAGATTCTTGAACTTTGAAGTTTAAAGATCCAAGCTTTTTAGTGTTAAGTGACCGGAAATGGTCGAGAAGCTGTAGTGGGTGATATTGAACCATAGCGGGGGTGTTAAAATCGCTCGAAATGTTAGACAGAAACCAAACAGCAGGCTGTCTGGGCAACTTCGCCTTCATCTGGGCAACTTCGCCTTCAAGCGATGAACTTCGCCTGCAAGCGATGAACTTCGCCTGCAAGCTAAGTTCGCCTGATGAACTTCGCCTGCAAGCTAAGTTCGCCTGATGACAAGTTCGCCTGAGGTTTAAGTTCGCCTGATGACAAGTTCGCCTGAGGTTTAAGTTCGCCTAATGACAAGTTCGCCTGAGGTTTAACTTCGCCTAAAGCCAAGTTCGCCTAAGGTTTAACTTCGCCTGAAGCCAAGTTCGCCTAAGGTTTAACTTCGCCTGAAGCCAAGTTCGCCCGAGGTTTAACTTCGCCTAAAGTGAAGTTCGTTTAGAAAATAAATTAAAAACCTAATGGAAAATGCGTTAAGACAGTTAATGGAAATAAAATTTTTCCAAGCTGACCTGGCAGCTCGACCCCAGCCAGGGGCTCTGCCCCTTGGACCCTGCTAGGGGCTGCCGCCCCTAGACCCCGCTGCCAGGGGCGCTGCCCCCGGACCCCCGTTCGTTGGGGGTCATATAAAGATAGAAATACATTATAAGTAGTGATAGTTAAATTGATATGTATACTTGTTATACAGTCAGCCGTGCACAACTGAAGAAAGGAATTACGATTAACGGTGAACGTAACCGTGTTCAGGTGAGTTTCTAGCCCCATTCCTTGTTATGTTTTCGGGGCTGTGTGCATACTCGATGTGTTGTTAATACATTTATCCTAAGTGATAAGTGTATGTCATATGTGATATGTGTGATAGATATGAATGATTGTTTGTCGGTACGCGAACGATCTTCGGATATTGCGCGTACTGTCAGGTTAAAAATAAAGGTACGAATAGTATATATCGAAGATGTATGAATATTTCAAATGAATACTTGTCGGGGCGTGAACGATCTTCGGATATTGCACGTAACGACAAGGGGTATGGTTGTTAAATGAATAAGGTAAAGAATGCCTAGAGTGTTCTTATGTTATAATGTAAGTATGTGTATATAGGTACACGAATGGCATGTGAGTTCTACGTTCGACATAGTAAGTTAGGATGGCAAATCCCTCTAGCTTCTGTCGGACATAGACTCGGCTGGTGATGGCGTAGTTAAGGACTGCGAGCCTTATACGTGAAGTAGATGATATATGTAAACGTAGATAAGAACTGCGAACCTTATACGTAATGTAGATAGGCGTCAGCATAGGAAAGGACTATGAACCTTATACGTGCTGTATTTGTAGCATAGGGGAGGACTGCGAACCTCGTACGTGCTATGAATTAGGTTGCAACATAGGGAAGGACTGCGAACCTTGTA